>NC_044904.1:4512281-4877281 GCF_001633185.2 Quercus lobata | reverse complement strand
CACATTATCCACATTTTTTTTAAGTGTGCATATGTTAATATTTAATACATAAAATAGGTGATGTGTATGAGTGTGCAAAAATAAATGCCCTTTTTATAGCAAAACAATCGTAATACTTTTTTGTTATTGAAAATTATTATCTAATACTTGTCACTGGAATTAAAATTAATAATAATAACAATAATAATCATAATCATAATAATAAAAAGAACTAAATGTAGATCAGTACTCAATTCATGGATATATCGCCACATGTTTGGACCGTATAATAACCTCCATTTTATCATACTATACCCATAAAGTGTCTTTTAACCAAGCCAGCATGCTATTGCTTTCTTGAAATTTTATATTGGTATTTTTCGTCATTTTCTAAAAAATTAACTTAATAACTTTGTTTTATAAATTTATTTTTCAAGCTCAAAGGAACTAGGGCTATATTAACTTCATTTTTTAATGCAGAAGGCTATATTAACCTTGGGGCCACCTCTTTGGCTTCTTCTAATTAAATAATTATGCAAGCTTTGATGCTCAATTGATGTCTTTCTTTGTACTCTACTAACGTAAATAGAAAACAAAACTGCATCCATCCATATTTTCAATTTTCAAAGGTATGATATGTTGTGCTTCTTAAATGCCCATGCTTTCGCAACTCAAGTTTTAGTTTGCACCCCCTAAACAAAAGTTTTAGTCGGCGCTTTAAAAGCTTACCTACTAAACAATTATTTAATTCTTGCAATTTCAGCCAAATGTAATCACGGAATAGCAACATTCTTTAGTTTTATGGACATCAAGGATATAGAGGGAAAATTATTTAGTGAGACGTACGGTCTCATGAGATCTCGCTCTCACAGGTTAAATCTATTCTGTGTCCCATTTGTTATGAAGGGGGATTTTAAAAAACTATCTCATGAGATACTTTTTCCATATATATAGAAGCCTAGAATGAACTTCTTTTTCTCATCTTAAAACATTCGATGTACCAAACAGTGATATAAGTTGTTTTTTTTTTTTTTCTTAGGTCTTTTGGGTAGATGCTCCGACAAGTTTAAACCAACAAACTATTTTGTTTAACATTTTGCTCATAAAAACAAAGTAGACAATTTATGCTTAAATCATATACTATATAATAAAAATTGAGCCTTATCTTAGATATCATAGTTGTGTCAAGTGGATATTCTATCTAATAATTGCTACATGCAATTATTAGAGAGAATATCCACCTGACAGGTACAAGTTAATTGCTACATGTACAGGTAAATTTATGATAGTTTTACAACTATTATCTTTTTATTAATAGTGATAAAATTTAAATGAGTTAGGTAGAGTTTTATTGAATCAAAGGATCATGTTTTGTGTTTATCAAATTTTCTCTTTTTTATTTATCTCAATATAAAGCAAAATTAAAATAATAATAATAATAATAATAATAATAATAATAATTTTCTTTTTCTTTTTTATTCTTATTTCTTATTTCTCAAAATAGAAAAGTCTCTCAACATTGTACTATGATATTATACCCCTTATGTTTATAACATGTAATTATCTATTATCACAATATTTTTTTGAAAAAAAAGGAACGTAGATTTATACTAAACATAGACCTATGGAACTGTGTCCAACATATAGGTTTAGTGTTTTAACTCCTTATTATAGAATTTAATATTTATAAATAACAAGTTCTGATTCTCTTACTCTTATTCGACAAATTTCAACGTTTCTATAAATAAATTTCTATAATTTATAAATTCATGCCCAAAACAGTCCAACAAGCCTTGAACCAGTTCCTCTTAAGGAAGGAAAAAAAAAAAGGCCTTTGAACCAGTTATACCTTAAACTATGAAACTTCTTTTAAACTATTATGAATTTATGATATAAAACCTATGCAAATGAAATTCATTACAACCATGGTTATTAGTACCACGATTTGGATCTTTAGATTTTAAATCTCAAGATCCTACATCCTTAAAAAGTCTTGGATTTCATTAGGATCTCTACTAAAGTAAAATACATGTGGGATTCTTATTCGAATCTTAGGATTTTATAGAATCCTAATCCTAGGGGCAGCCCAACAAATATGAAGGCCTAAGGAAATATATTTAAATGAGTCATTTTTGTTATTACTTAAATAATTTTTAACTAGTGTTTAATATCATAATTTTTTTAAATAAAAATCCATTCTTTTTTTTTTTTTTTTTGGTATTATGCTTTTTTTATTTCTTTTAAATGTTAAAGCTGTAACAAATTTTACTACAAAAAAACTTACAAACGATGTAGCAATTAATGAATGTGATTAGTAACACTTCAAGAAGAGAATAAACAAGTATTTGAATGAATGAAGTTATGGATATTATAAATTGGGCTAGGATTTGTTGCGATCTTGTATAAGTCATTGTATTTGAAGAGGATAAAATTAAGAAAGACGGGTTCGTTCACTGAAGCCTGCCATAGGCAACAGTACTAGGATAATAGATAATCGAAACTGTACGTTTTTAGACTCCTTAAAACATAACCAGATTAACCTAATTATTTAGCCAAGTTATTAACTTAGATAAATTATGCAGATCTAGGTTAACACAAATATATCATATCATTGTAAAGTGGAGAAAATAAATAACACAACGATATGATAACCCAGGAAAACCAAACCGATAAAAAACCTGGGAAGGATTTAACCTAGCTATCCTCAAGGTAAAACAGATCCACTATGAAAGAATTGAAGTTTACACAATAGCGACTTAAACCACTAACATCCTATTGCTATCTCGAGTAGGAAACTTACTATCACCACCACGTGACAGCTCCGAGTCCACGGACTACATCTTTCTTGGATTCACAGCAAGCACAAGTACTCCCACTTGTGTATCTTTAAGCTCTTTATGTAGCAACCGAACCGATCATCAAGTTCTTGACATAATCTTAATTCTTGATAACCCTAAGTATATGTGAAGGCAAATACCTCGAGATCTCACAAGTGATTCACATACATAGCATAAACAACAGCAACAAAACATGGCTAGGGTTTTTCCTTTTATATTTAAGGCAAAACATAAAACCTTACACGTCAAACGGACTTGGGCTGAGTTGGAAAATTATACAGAAAAATAATCTGCACGAGTTTTGATCAATCGAGTCTAATTTTTGATCGATCGAGCCAGGCAGATTTACAAAATAAATTCTGCTGTACACTCAATTCCAATTTTACACATAAACATACTTTGATCAAGTCTAAAATAAGACTAAACGTTTTGATCATGGTTTGCCAACATTACAAAATAAAGTTCTAATACATTTAAACCTAAAGTCTTAGAACCCAATAGAAACAAATGGACAAGATGACGGATTAATGTACTAGATGGAGCCTAAATTGTGGACGAATTCTAGATAGACGGACACAAGGGGAACAGGTATCGAGGCCACGTGGCATCTACATGGCTTAAGTGGTCTCCAAGGAACCCTAAATGGAAATGCCTTGCACCCTACGATTAACCCTAGTTAAGGGAATCCCAACATGGGAAGAATCTCGCTCGGATTAAGTGCGTTTATAAGGATCTTCCCCACAAGGAAACATCTTCCTAAGCAAGAAACGAAGGTTGGTTTTATACTATACTGTAAGAACCAAGTACGAGGCCTATGGGCCTTGGATTATTATGGGCTCACAATCTATTTGTAGTGGGCTTGAAGATTTCCTACTATGGGTCGTTCTCGGCAGAGACTCAAAGCAACGCCCAGTTTGATGTTCACTCTTTCACTCTTTTCTCTCCCAAAAATCCCCTTTCTTCTCCCATCTTTCTTCTATTTATAGCCAAGGTTAGTGGGAAGATCATGATTACAGCCACCGTTTGTGCCATTGAAGGTCCAATATCATTTGATTTAAGTGGATGTTTAGGTGAGAGGGCGGTGCTGCATTTATGATCTTGGAACTTGATTCCATCTGGACCGATAATGCTCGGCAGCACCGTCTCCCGTGCATACCACATTTTCCCGGGAATAACTCATGTACATGACCGGGAACGTTTGACCGAGCCCACCTTGGAACTTAATACCCTACACCTGTTTGTTATTTATGAATCCCCGGGAATGGCGTAGGACGACTGGACCTTTCGGCTGGGCCTGTGGCCAAAGCCAGTACGGGACAAGGCCCAGGGCCTGTATGGGCCTGGGATCACCGCACTGTACAATTGGGGCAGGGCCCGGGGTCTGTATGGGCCTAAGGTCTCGGTGCCGTACAATAGCCCCCCCTTGATTCATACTCGGTCATCGAGAAGAATCAAGGAGCAGCATGGGACCTTTTGACCTCGGGAGTCTTTTAGCCTGGGACTTCTGGCCGTCATTTCTCATTTAATATTCATCTCAAAAGACGCGCCGTTTCGCGGCGCCAGGCGCAGTCGTCATTATTGCCTGACGGTTCGAGAACCGAAGCGACGTGCGGATTGGTTATGCTTGGCGTTCGTTGGACTGCTCGTAGACCGCGCCCATTTAATGCTTGATTCAGACGCTTCTTCTTCCTCCATTCATTTTTCTTTCCTCTATAAATAACCTCCCTCTGAACAGCATCCCATTTTTCCTCTGCCAATCTTTAGAGCTCTTTTTCTCTGCCGACCACATTTCTGTGCGCTTGCTTACCCAGTGTTCTTTTCCTCCTTAGAACCCAAAGTAAGTTTTTCTTCCCCTTCCTTTTCCTTTCAACTTTCATTTCTTTGAGTTTACTTTCGCATTTTTAGGCGTTATAGATGGGTTACTCTTACCTCCTAGAGTCCCCGGCTGCTTTGGCCACCTTTAGGAGTAAATTTAACATTCCCAATGACGTGGATGTGGCCTACTGCCATGAGAGCGATATTGAACTCCACCGAGGGCATGGTATAGCCTTCTTTCCTTTGATGTCCATTCTAGAAGGTGGGGTCAGGTTCCCCGTGGATCCCCTCTTAATAAACACACTCACTTACTACGGGCTGTGCCCGGACCAACTTCCCCCCAACTTTTACCGGGTAGTTAGTTGCGTCAGTAAGTTGAACCACACCTTTAACTTACAGTTAGACCACCATGACATTAACCAAATGTATAGGCTCTGTGGGAGCAAAGCCACCGGTTATTACCTAAAGACAAGGGATGCACGGGTACGGCTGATATCATGCCTACCTGATTCGAACAGGAACTCCGCCAATGAGTTCGTTAGGGTGAGCGGCAATTGGTTTGCCGGGGAGTTTCCTTGCCCCCTTACGCCGCGTGAAGTGGGTTCGTTCCATCCCCTTCATATAACTGCTTTCTTTCGCCTCTCATTTTCTTCCTCTCGGTAAAAAGAATTTTTATGATTAGAGACTAATGCGTCATTTGATCTTTTGCAGACGGCAAAGTGTTTGTGCAGGACCTCAGAGTCGTCCACGCCAAAGACTTAAACTTCGTCCTCCGCTCTGAGATATACGTGCATTGGGACGGGCAACTCCGGGCTTCGCATTTGATCCTCGGTGTGGAGCCGGTTTATTCTACTTGGCAGCCGTTCAAGCAGGCCCTGATAGTTGACAGCCCCCTGCTGTCGTATATAGACGTTCGGTACGTGAACTTTTTACCGCCGAGTCTTACAACCGGGGAAGCGAGGGAATTTGGCCGGCGGGTTACTCGCGCAGACGAGCTAGCCCCTTTGAGAGACGAATCCGCGGAAAAAGCATCCCGGCGTATCAGGGAGTTAGCCCACGAAGCCGTGCAGCAAGGCCAAGCGCAAGAGCAGCCAATCCCCGAGAATCCGGCCGCCGTGAACCAACAACAAGTGATAGAAGCGGCCGCCCTTTTAGCTAGAGCTGCCCGGCCTAAGGGAAAGATGGTATCTAGAAAAGTGCTGTCGGTAGAACGGTTTGTGCCCAGTGCCCGACAATCCAATCAGCCCCCTAATCCAGAGGGCCGGGGTCAAGTGCCGCAGCCTTCACCCCCACCGCAGGCCGGACGTGCCCGGAAGAAGCAAAAGGTCACCGATCAACCTTCCACTTGCCCGAGCGAGGTCGCTGCCCAGACTCCTCCCCGTCCAACAGGTGGTATTGTTATCCGTGAGCCGCCGACTGAAGCCGGCACGGGGGGCGCGTCCTCCTCCCAAGTGGCTCCTGCGTGGGAGCCGAAGATCCTTCTGGACGGCAAACCATTGCCGTCAACCGCCTGCATTCGGATGTGGGATAAAGGGGAGGGCGGCCGTATTGCCCAATCTTTGGCCGAAGCTCTCCAACTTCCCGAGGATGTGCATGCTTTCGAGGATGGATCCGAGGAGTCCGTAGGGCGCCGGTTAGAGTGGCACGCCATTGCGGTAATTTTTTTTGTCTATCTAGTTCTTCATACAGGTTTCCTTTTGCCTTTTTTCTAACTTTTGTCCTTGCTAGGCTGCTCAAATGGCCCACATTGTGGCTGCTCGGGCACGGGAGCTTGCTGAGGAGAGCGAGCGCGAGAAGGAGGCGCGCGAGGCGGCGGTGAAAACGGCTAAGGAAAAACTGAAGGCCGCCGAGTCTGCTGAGAAAAAGGCTGCAGTTGCCGAGAAGAACCGGTCCCTGGCCGAGAAAAGGTGTGCGGAGCTCCTAACCCAGCAGAATGAGACGGAGCTTAAGCTAGCCCAAGCCATCAGCCTTAACACCTCCAATGCCGAGGAGATAGCTGACCTTAGGGCAGGCTTGGCAGCCGCGGAGCAGAAATGGTATGATGTCGGCTTTGCTGATGCCGAAAACTCTGTAGAGCCGGTGGTCGCTCGGGCTAGGAATATGGGCTTTGAGGCCGGGTGGTTTGCCGCCCTTCAGGCAATGGGTGTTCCTGAGGATTCGCATCTGAGAGACCCCGGCCAAATCCCATTCCCGAGCCCCGCCCCTGCTGCTCAGGGTACCCCGGTGGCGATTGACGAGGAAGAGACAGCCAGTATGAGGGAGCTGGTTGAGCAAATCGACGCTCACGCCGAGCCTGAGGAAATGGAAGTCACCAGTATCCCGACTGTGCAGGAGCTTCTCGGTGACGCCCCGCCTTTTTCTTTGGCCGGCCAGCAGGAAGTGATACCGCCGAACCAACCTCCCCGCTAATTTTTCCTTTATCTTGCTTGCTCATTTTTATTTTATTAGTTTTACTTGCTCACGTCACCGGGATGCGGTGACCGAACATTTGTTTTATTTTGTTGGTTTTATTTGCCTATGTCACCGGGATGTGGTGGCCGAACAATTGCTCTACTTTAATTGGAAGTCCGTTTTCTTTTTCCGTTTGAATTTGTCGAATGAAATTATCTCTGTTCGTGTTTTGCTTGAACCACGCCAGTGCTATGGCGGCTTAATGTAATAGTACCCCCGAGAACCATTTACGCGGCGCTTAGTGTATTTTGAGAGCGCTTTTTGACTTAGTATTTGAAAAAGGGTCGGGTTAGGCTTTGGCTGAACCGGGAATCTAGCCGAGAATCAGGTTTTCGTACTTAGAGAATTATTTGTAGGTTTCCACCTGCTCGGCGATAGTGATCGAGCCGAGGATCATGTTTCTATCCTTAGATTATTATTTGTAGGTTTCCGCCTGCTCGGCGATAGTGATCGAACCGAGGGTCAGGCTTCTGTCCTTAGAGACTTATCTGTAGGTTTCCACCTGCTCGGCGATAGTGATCGAGCCGAGGATCAGGTTTCTGTCCTTAGATTATTATTTGTAGGTTTCCGCCTGCTCGGCGATAGTGATCGAACCGAGGGTCAGGCTTCTGTCCTTAGAGACTTATCTGTAGGTTTCCACCTGCTCGGCGATAGTGATCGAGCCGAGGATCAGGTTTCTGTCCTTAGATTATTATTTGTAGGTTTCCGCCTGCTCGGCGATAGTGATCGAACCGAGGGTCAGGCTTCTGTCCTTAGAGACTTATCTGTAGGTTTCCACCTGCTCGGCGATAGTGACCGAGCCGAGGATCAGGTTTCTGTCCTTAGATTATTATTTGTAGGTTTCCGCCTGCTCGGCGACAGTGATCGAACCGAGGGTCAGGCTTCTGTCCTTAGAGACTTATCTGTAGGTTTCCACCTGCTCGGCGATAGTGATCGAGCCGAGGATCAGGTTTCTGTCCTTAGATTATTATTTGTAGGTTTCCGCCTGCTCGGCGATAGTGATCGAACCGAGGGTCAGGCTTCTGTCCTTTGAGATTTGATGGTGATTCTTCCGGCGTACGGCTAAGGAATGAAAAATAGCTTATACAAAAGGATTCATCATGCTCTTAATTTCAATGGGATACAAGTAATGGCTTACACCGATGATTATGCGTAGAACTTCTTCAAGTTGTTGGCGTTCCATGGTCGGGGGAGTGGCCTCTCGTCAAGGGCTTCCAAGTAGTAGGCCCCTGCACCCGCAATAGCTGTGACTCTGTATGGTCCTTCCCAACTCTGAGCGAGCTTCCCTGCAGTCAAGTCCCGCATGTTTCCCACTACCCTTCTTAATACTAGTTCCCCGGCAATGAACTCCCTGCTCTTTACATTTCGGTTGTACCTCTGGGCCAGCTTCTGTTGATACTCGGCAAGACGTATGGTCGCAGCCTCCCTGCATTCTTCTAGCCAGTCCAAACGCTCCATCATCAGGTCGGCGTTCTGTACGGGGTCAAACCCGGCGACCCGTGCACTGCATAAGCTCACCTCGGTTGGTATGACTGCTTCCGAGCCGTATGTCAGGGAGAACGGGGTTTCACCCGTGGATCTCCTAGGGGTCGTGCGGTACGCCCATAATACACTGGGTAGCTCTTCCGCCCATCTTCCCTTTGCTCCGTCCAACCTTCTTTTGAGCCCGTTCAAGATAGTCTTGTTTACCGCTTCAGCTTGGCCATTGCTTTGTGGGTATGCCGGGGTTGAATACTTGTTTTTGATGCCAAGCTTACTACAAAAGCTCCGGAAAGCATTGCTGTCGAACTGCAGCCCATTGTCTGATACCAGCGAATTCGGCACCCCAAACCGTGTAACTATGTTTTTCCATACAAATTTTTTCACGTCGGAATCCCGGATATTAGCCAAGGCCTCTGCTTCAGCCCACTTTGTGAAGTAATCTACTGCCACCAATACAAAACGGCGGTTCCCCGTTGCCCGGGGGAAAGGCCCAAGGATGTCAAGCCCCCATTGTGCAAATGGCCACGGGCTGCTGACAGGATTTAGCTGTCCTGCAGGTTGATGGATCATTGGGGCGTGCTTTTGACATTGTTCGCAACTTCGTACGTATTCGGCGGCATCCTTCTGCATCTGTGGCCACCAAAACCCCTGTGTCATTGCTCGGTGTGCCAAAGATCGTCCCCCGGCATGCCCGCCGCACACTCCCTCATGCAGCTCGGTCAGGAGCTCTTTGACCCTGTCTGGATGTAGGCATAAGAGGTAAGGGCCTGCAAAGGATCTTCGGTACAATTTTCGGTCTGAAGACAGCCAGTATCTGGGAGCCATTCGCCGAATCTTGTTGGCCTCGGCCTCATTCTCCGGAACTTTATCCTCGGCAAGGAAGTCTATGATCGGGCTCATCCAACTTGGACCAGCTACTGCCACCTGCGCAATCTCTACTCCGGCTTGGTTGGGAACATTCTTCACCAGGATGCTTGGCTCCTTTACAAGTTCTACCGTGATGAGCCTTGGCGTATCCTCGGTAGCCGATGAGGCTAACGTGGCAAGAGAGTCAGCGTGCTTGTTTTGTGACCGGGCTACCTGGGATATCTTTACCGTTCCAAACTGACTGATAATCTGCTTTGCCGCGCCGAGATAAGCTTTCATTCTGGGGTCCCGAGCTTCGAAGTCCCCAGTGATCTGATAAACCACCAGTCGAGAATCAGAGTAGATCTCTATGTCCTTTGCGCCCAGATGTAATACTGCCCTCAATCCGGCCAACATGGCTTCGTATTCGGCTTCGTTGTTCGAGGCTTTGAACCCCAGTCTGAGGGAGTGTTCCAGTCGTATACCCTCCGGGGTGACAATGACAATACCAGCCCCGGCCCCCATAGCATTCGATGCACCGTCCACAAATAACCTCCATGGGCGAATCTCCGTACTACAGATTATTTTGCCTTCATCCTTGGGTGTAAACTCTGCGATGAAGTCAGCCAGAACCTGTCCCTTCACCGAGCTTCTAGGCCGGTATCTTATGTCAAACGATCCCAACCGAGTCCCCCACTTGGCAATCCGCCCTGTGAAGTCTGATCTCTTCAATAGTGACTGCAATGGATACTCGGTGAGGACGAACACTGTGTGTGCCTGGAAGTAATGTGGCAACTTTCTCGTGGCGTGCACCAGAGCCAAAACTAACTTCTCGAGAGGCAGGTACCTTGTCTCGGCATCGACCAAGGTTTTGCTCACGTAATACACCGGCATCTGCACTCCCCGGTCCCTCAGCAACACAGCACTTACCGCATGGTCGGTGACAGCGAGGTACATAAACAGATCCTCTCCGGGATCCGGGGCCGTCAACCTCGGCGCATTTGCCAAATATTCCTTTAGCCCTCGAAAGGCTTCATCGCAGCTCTCGTCCCATAGAAACCCCTTCCACTTTTTCAGAAGCTGATAAAAAGGCCGGCAACGGTCGGCAGACTTGGAGATGAATCTGTTCAGGGCCGCTAGCATTCCAGTGAGCACTTGCACCTCTTTGGGATTGCTTGGTGGTTTGAGGCGGTTCACGGCTTCTATCTGGTCGGGGTTGGCTTCTATACCCCGAGTAGAGATCAGATACCCCAGGAACTTACCAGCCCCCACTCCGAAAGTGCACTTTTCGGCATTCAAGCGCAATTTATACCGACGTAGTATCTCAAACACTCCCCGGAGATCTTCGGTGTGCTGCGACTCAATTCTGCTTTTCACCACCATATCATCGATATAAACTTCAACCGTGCATCCAATTTTTTCTCGGAACATTCTCGTCATCATTCTCTGATACGTAGCCCCGGCGTTCTTTAGTCCGAACGGCATGACCTCGTAGTGATAATTCGCATTCGGGGAGATAAATGCAGTCTTTTCTCGGTCTTCGGGTGCCAAGGCAATTTGGTGGTAGCCCTGGAAGGCATCCAGGAAGCTCATCCTCGGATGCCCGTACGTTGCATCTACTAGCTGGTCAATCTTGGGCATCGGGAATGGGTCCTTGGGACATGCTTTGTTCAAGTCTGTGAAATCCACACAAACTCTCCATTTCCCGTTCTTCTTCTTTACCACGACAGTGTTTGCCAACCACTTCGGGAAGAATATCTCCTTTATGGCTCCGGCATCCTTCAGCCGCTGTACCTCCAGGTTTACTGCCTCGACGTGTTCCCTCGACGCTCTTCTCGGTTTCTGCTTCTTTGGGGGGAATAACGGATCCACGTTGAGTCTGTGGACAATGAACTCGGGATCTACGCCGGGCACTTCATACGGGCTCCACGCAAAAACGTCCACGTTTTGCAATAAGAACAGCAACATATCTACCCTTTCCCGGTCGTTCATGCTTGTACCTATCTGGAAATACTTGTCAGCATCTGGGAGAATCCTTACCTTCAGCACCTCCTCGGCAACGTCCGCCCCAGCTTCCCCCTGGGGTTTCTGTAATTGCTATGAATTTTCTTTCTCGTTCTCCTCAGTTCGACCGAGCTGTTCGTTCTCCCACCGGACCGCGGCGACTAGGCACTGCCTTGCCACCTGCTGATTCCCCCTTACCACGGCAACTCCATTCTCGGTTGGAAATTTCATTTTTACGTGAAGGGTGGACGGGACAGCCCCCATTGCGTGAATCCACGGCCTTCCCAGGATTGCGGTGTATGGTGCGAATGATCGGACCACTATAAATGTAACTATAACTGTCTTGCTTTCCATGTTCACTGGGAGAGAGATCTGCCCCTCGGGAATTACAACCCTCCCATCAAACGAGACCAACGGCGTGTCATACTTCGCCAAATCCTGGGTCTTTAACCCTAGCCCTTCAAAGAGATCCGGGTACATGACGTCGGCTCCGCTTCCTTGATCAATCATCACCCTCTTCACCAGGAATCCGCCTATCCGGGCTGTCACCACCAAAGCATCGTCGTGGGGTTGGACCGTCCCCTCGAAATCATTTTCTCCGAACGAGATGGTCGGCCGTCCACCTTTTTTCTTCTTTTTGGATGATTCTCCTTCCGCGCAGGCTACTGTCAGTATCCTTTTAGCCGCTGCTGCCCTTCTTGGTGCGGCATGGATGACTTCGATTACCCCCAGGGGTGGTGGAAGGGGATTCCTTTTCTGTTGGGATCCCTGCCCGGTTTCTCGGTTAACGGAATCTGTTACAAACTCTTTTAAGTACCCGGCCCTTGCTAGCTGTCCGAGATGATCTTTTAATACCCGGCACTGTTCAGTCGTGTGCCCCTTGTCTCTGTGATAGGTGCAGTATAAGTTTTGGTTCCTCCGAGATGGGTCGCCCCCCATTTTGTTCGGCCACCTGAAGAATGGCTCGTCTTTGATCCGTTCCAGGATCTTGTGAACTGGCTCTTTAAACACCACATTGACCCCGTCGATCTGCCCCTCTGGTCCCTGCATTCTGAAGTCTCGTTTCGGTTTTGCCGGCAATACGTTTTGCCGAGATCTCCCCACTAACGGAGCTTTCCCCCTGCTTTGCAACCGGTCATCTTCCAGGCGTTTGTACTCCTCTATGCGTCTCATCAGTTGCCTCATGTCCTCGGGGGGTCTTCTCGTCAGTGACTCCCGTAATTCAGAATCCTCAGGGAGCCCCATTCTGAAGGTGCTTGCCGCAATTTTCTCGTTTCCTCCACCAATCTCGTTATAGAGTTCCCAGTATCGGCTGGCATAACTCCGAAGGGTTTCCCCAACCCTCATCTTCATGGAAAGTAGTGCGTCAACCGGCTGTTGCACCGGGCTACATGTCACGAACCTGCTGCCGAATTCCTGAATCAGCTCGGCAAAGCTGTGTATGGAGCCCTTCCGCAAACCATTGAACCATCTTAGTGCCGTGGAACCGAGACTAGAGGGAAAAACCTTACACATTAATGCATCGTTGTGCGCATGCAAAGACATCATGTGGATGTAATGGCTAACATGCTCCACAGGGTCTGTCCTTCTCTCATACGAATTGAATGGTGGTCGTGTGAATCTGCTCGGCATAGGGGCCCGTTCAATTTCATCGGAAAACGGTGACCGGGCAGCCATCCGTAGAGCCCGGCTCATTGCGTCCATGGAGGCATTGTGGTGTAGACGTTCTTCCGGTGATTCTGATCCTTGGTGATCATAACCGTGCGACCGTGAGCGGTTCCGTCGATTGCGTGGTTCCTGTGATTGCCGGTGCGACTCTTGGGAGCGCGACCGGTCTCGGGACCGATGCGTATTAGACCGGCTGGAGGCCTCACCCTGGTTTCTCCTTTGCTGGGAGTTGCGATTCCTTTCATCTCGCCGAACCCTTGCTTCCAGCTCTAGGTCCATTACCAGTCTGCGTAACCGTTCCAGCTCTCGGTCCCTTTCGTCATGCCGCCGATGCGCCGAGACGTCTGAAACCGTCCAGTGTGTCTGAGCCGATCCTTCTCCTTGTCCGGACCCTTCCTCCCTTCTTGAGTGCTCCCTATCTTCCCGCCTTTTTTGCCTTCTCTCCCTCCATGTTGACCCCCGAGAAGATCCCATGGAGCCGCTTGGTGCACGCTCCTCAGACATCCTCGTCGTTTGAGTCCCAGTCGAACTACAGCTTTGTAGGAGTGCCCCACGGTGGGCGCCAATTGTAAGAACCAAGTACGAGGCCTATGGGCCTTGGATTATTATGGGCTCACAATCTATTTGTAGTGGGCTTGAAGATTTCCTACTATGGGTCGTTCTCGGCAGAGACTCAAAGCAACGCCCAGTTTGATGTTCACTCTTTCACTCTTTTCTCTCCCCAAAAATCCCCTTTCTTCTCCCATCTTTCTTCTATTTATAGCCAAGGTTAGTGGGAAGATCATGATTACAGCCACCGTTTGTGCCATTGAAGGTCCAATATCATTTGATTTAAGTGGATGTTTAGGTGAGAGGGCGGTGCTGCATTATACGAATTGAATGGTGGTCGTGTGAATCTGCTCGGCATAGGGGCCCGTTCAATTTCATCGGAAAACGGTGACCGGGCAGCCATCCGTAGAGCCCGGCTCATTGCGTCCATGGAGGCATTGTGGTGTAGACGTTCTTCCGGTGATTCTGATCCTTGGTGATCATAACCGTGCGACCGTGAGCGGTTCCGTCGATTGCGTGGTTCCCGTGATTGCCGTTGCGACTCTTGGGAGCGCGACCGGTCTCGGGACCGATGCGTATTAGACCGGCTGGAGGCCTCACCCTGGCTTCTCCTTTGCTGGGAGTTGCGATTCCTTTCATCTCGCCGAACCCTTGCTTCCAGCTCTAGGTCCATTACCAGTCTGCGTAACCGTTCCAGCTCTCGGTCCCTTTCGTCATGCCGCCGATGCGCCGAGACGTCCGAAACCGTCCAGTGTGTCTGAGCCGATCCTTCTCCTTGTCCGGACCCTTCCTCCCTTCTTGAGTGCTCCCTATCTTCCCGCCTTTTTTGCCTTCTCTCCCTCCATGTTGACCCCCGAGAAGATCCCATGGAGCCGCTTGGTGCACGCTCCTCAGACATCCTCGTCGTTTGAGTCCCAGTCGAACTACAGCTTTGTAGGAGAGCCCCACGGTGGGCGCCAATTGTAAGAACCAAGTACGAGGCCTATGGGCCTTGGATTATTATGGGCTCACAATCTATTTGTAGTGGGCTTGAAGATTTCCTACTATGGGTCGTTCTCGGCAGAGACTCAAAGCAACGCCCAGTTTGATGTTCACTCTTTCACTCTTTTCTCTCCCAAAAAAAATCCCCTTTCTTCTCCCATCTTTCTTCTATTTATAGCCAAGGTTAGTGGGAAGATCATGATTACAGCCACCGTTTGTGCCATTGAAGGTCCAATATCATTTGATTTAAGTGGATGTTTAGGTGAGAGGGCGGTGCTGCATTTATGATCTTGGAACTTGATTCCATCTGGACCGATAATGCTCGGCAGCACCGTCTCCCGTACATACCACATTTTCCCGGGAATGACTCATGTTCATGACCGGGAACGTTTGACCGAGCCCACCTTGGAACTTAATACCCTACACCTGTTTGTTATTTATGAATCCCCGGGAATGGCGTAGGACGACTGGACCTTTCGGCTGGGCCTGTGGCCAAAGCCAGTACGGGACAAGGCCCAGGGCCTGTATGGGCCTGGGATCACCGCACTGTACAATTGGGCAGGGCCCGGGGTCTGTATGGGCCTAGGGTCTCGGTGCCGTACATATATATATATATCTCTCTCTCTCTCTCTCTCTCTCTAATGTGGGTGTCTAAAAGTCTTTCAATATCTGATTATTTTCCTAAAGCAATTTCTCTTTAGGTTTTTTTAAGCTCCCTTTATTACTTTGCTTCTTCTTCTTTTTCTTTTTTCTTTTTTGGGTGTTTATTAGCGTTCAGTATGGCTGAAAATTTTTGGTCCAAAAAAAAAAAAAGTTCTGAAATCAATGACATTATATGAGGACTTGTCAATTCACTTTTTGGCCTACATCTTAAAGTGCTTTCAGTTTCACTTCTAATCAAACACCTACATTTCTTTGATCGGCTCATTAAGTTCTGAAGTCAATGACATATGAGGACTTGTCAATTCACTATTTGACCTACATCTTAAAGTGCTTTCAGTTTCACTTCCAATCATACACCTATATTTCTTTGATCGGTCCAATTAATTAATAAATGGACCAGTCAGATTTTAAAAATTCACATGATACATTCCCACGCACGGTATGTGGATGCAAATGAGTTGCGTTAGAGGATTCACCTTAGAATATTACACATTAGTTAATGTAAAATTTTTATTTTAGTAACTTTTTTTTTACATACTCATTTTTTAGAATATTACATATTAGATTATCTATTTTATACTACATTTAATTAAAATATCATTTTTTTAATTTTTTTTAATTATTGCTCTTTCTTCACATACAATATGTCAACAACTATCATCTACTATCTTCTTTCATTTTCGAGATATGTAAAGAAATAATAAACAATTAAATGCAAAATGAATAAATTTACACGGTTATTGTTGCAAACTTGTAAATAATTTATTCAATTATATACGGACTAATATTGATCATTTTTAGGCAAAATTGTGTAAATTTTATACATTTTTTATATTATACACGGACTAATATGAATGCTTTAAGCTAAATATAAATGAAACATTTTATATTGAAAATCAAATGGCATATATGCTTAGCTCAGTTTTGGATTAAAACATAGCGTAAATGGAGTTTGTAAAGCATAAATTCAAATAAGAACTTGAAAATTATATGATAAACCAGTGAGGTAAAATTGAATATAACATATGAGAGAGAGAGAGAGAGAGAGAGAGATTATTAGCTAAATGTGTCTTGTTAACTGAGTTTGTTAAAGGTACATGTTAAGAAATATTATATGTTTGGAACGAAAGAAGAGAGGATGAGAGAGTATGGGAAAAAGTGACCGGAATATATTAAAGAGAGCAAGCAAGAGAAGTGTAACCAAATCCAAAACACGTGGGTGATGACTTCTATATGAGAGAGAGAGAGAGAGAGAGAGAGAGAATCATTTAATCCACCTATTAACTATAATTCAAGGGACCATATAGGAATTTTAGTAGCACAATTTTTTTTTTTTTTTTTTTTTTGAGAAAGATTTTAGTAGCACAATTAGTAGATAAGTAATGAGTAGTTCAAATGACACCACCTCACTAAAATAAGAGAAACGTGTAAGTGTTGAGAAAAATTGTTCAATATTTTGTAAACAATAAGTTTTCTCCTCTCACATGGATGATAGTCGTAATATATAAATTTAATTAGTGAGATCTACGATTATATGAGAAGTTGAATTATTAATCACTGAGGGTAATACATAGAACCATTAAATTCTCTTATAACTATAATTTTAATGAAATAAAATGTTAAAATTAATCAAATTTATTGAAAATACTTGTAAATTAACCTAACAATAAATTTAATTAGTGTCAAATCAACAAGAAAATATTTTTTTTTTTTTTAAATATGAGAGAGAGAGAGAGAGAGAGAGAGAGAGAGAGTCATTTAATCCACCTATTAACTGTAATTCAATGGACCATATAGAATGGGTCGTTCAAATGTCACCACCTCACTAAAATAAGAGAAGCAAGTAAGAGAATAGAAGAAAATTATTCAAAATTTCGTAAACAATATCTGGATTTAATCAGTGAGATCCACTATTATGTGGATGATAGTTGTGATATGTAAATTTAATTAGTGAGATCCACTATTATGTGAGAAGTGAAATTATTACTCACTGATAGTAATAGACTTATTAAATTATTCGATAAGTGTAATTTCAATGAAAGAAAATGTTAAAATTAATCAATTTTATTGAAATACTTACAAACTAACATGACATTAGAGTCTATTTGGTCGGAGGGGTGGAAAATTGGGAAGATAGAAAATGGGGAAGAGATAGAAAAAGACAAAAATTAAAGGAAGAAAAAAAGGGAAACAAATGGGTTTAGAAAAGGACAATAATTAAAGGAAGGAAGAAGAAAAAAAAGGCCAAAGAATTTATGACAAACCCATGTGCAATGTGCACATAGTTTTTAGTTTTTTTCTTCATCTAGAGTTTTTTCTTTATTTTGGAGAGAAAACATTTTAATGAGCTAGGGAAGAAAATATTGGAGCCCGTCAATTTTTTTTCCTCTCCTCCCTCCAACCAAACACCTACTAAAAATATTTTCTCCCCATTTTTTTTCTATTCTCCCTGTTCCACCTCCAACCAAAAAGATTCTAAATGTAATTAGTGTCAAATCAACAACAAAATAAACACATTTTTTTATAATAATTATTAATACATCAATTTATAAAATTTATGTAATAAAATATACAATATTAATAAAAAATTTGTTAATTACTTGATTAGTTCGAGCTTCTGGGTCCAAAGGGACCAAACTTCATTAAATAAGAGGAGCAAGGGGTAGAAGTAACCATCAAAACAATGCTGTCAATATCGTTACAGCTTTAATAATAGAAATAAACAGCTAACTACCTACTTCATTAATATTGAAGCCAGAAATGACTAGTGTAGGGGCTGTTTTTGGGGCCCAGACCCAACAGGCAAGCGATTCTGGTCCAAAAGACCCTCAACAATGAATTTGTGGAGAGTGGGTCACAGAACTAGGTCTTGACAGAGTAAACGTAATTATTAGTAAGCCATGCAACCATTGGAACGTGGGGATATTTCATTAAGCTTCATGGGATAGCAGTCCATGGGGCTGTATCTTATACTTTGTTTACAGAACTACTCTCTCCTTTTCTCTTTTTCTTCCTTTTTCTCTCCCCCTTTTGCGATCCCTGGTCATGGGGATTTTCTTCCCTTATATAGCGTCCTTCAATTGGTAATGGCCCTCCACTTGTTAACCATCTGGGCCTCTACTTGAGTGCATATCTCATAGGACATCCCTCTTCTTTAATGCGGCTGGAAAAGTAGCTTCCTTGCATTTAATGCGGCAGTTGTGGTTGCCCCCTGAACGTCTAGCATTTTCCTTCGATTTGGGACGGTTTCTCACCATGTAAAGGGTGTGCGTTGGGCTCACATTTGGTTCGTCCGAGGAGACACTCCTCCTCGGATGCCCCTTAAACAAGTCCGGCCCAACAGGATTGGGCTGGAAGTCCTCTGGTAATGTCTTCACTTCCTGTTATGGCTGGGCCCCGCACGGGTACCAAGGCCCACTGTTGATTGATGAATTTTACTCACACAATAGCCCCTCAAAATTCTGATTCTTTCTTCTTGGTCCGAGGAGGAAAAGGCGGGATTTTGATACCTACTGGACAGTTTGCTGTGGATCCCTACTTCACACGTGCGGGGGTGTACCCTCACGCGTCTCATTAATGCTAAAGGCATTTAATGACCCGGTGGGAATTAGCTGCAGTTTTTTGGAGTTTTACGCTCTTTCAATCCAACAGCTGGAGATTAGATCAACGGTGGACACAATTTCATTTGCTCTAGGCAGGAGCATGTCTGTCCAACTCCCTCTGAGTATATAAGGTTTTAAAGGCGTCCGTTCCTTACTTTTGACGAACGCTCCAGTATTCAGAACGTCTTAGCGCCTTTTCCTTCAGCACACTCTTACCTTCGCCGTCATTCTCTTGAAGATTCCGTCGAGTTTCTTACCCGTAAGTGCGCGCAATTTACCTTCTCCTTCTTTGTTACTCTTCTTTAGGCAAACTCCCTTCGTGTTGTCTAGGATTAGGGAGAATGGGTAGGATTGAAAAAATGGTAGACTCTCCGTCCGGTATGGCGGGCTTCAGGGCGAAGTATCGTATTCCTCCGGAGGTAGGCCTAGAGTATTGCCACCAAGAGGAAATTTTGCTCAAGAGGAGGACAGGGGAGGTCGCAATTCCAATGATAACTTTCGTGGAAGGAGGAATGACGATTCCAATGGGGAGAATAACTAGGGACTACCTACGTGGTCATAGATTGGCCCCCCATCAGTGCACCGCGAACCTGTTCCATATCCTGGGGTGCGCCGACGCCTTAAACGACCAGATGAACCTCGGCCTTTCATGGCACGACGTGGTTCATCTCTATGAATGCCATAAGCTCGGCGACTCATACTACTTAAAGTCCAGGACTGACGAAGTGAGGTTGATATCCTACCTTCCTAAGTCCAGCAAAGGCTTGAAGGACGACCATTTGATCGTCTCCGGACCATGGCATGACGGCATTCACTGTCCAACTAAGGCGGGAACGCCAGGTGGGGTGTCATAGAACTAGATTCCGTGGGGAGGACCCTAGTTTTGAGCTCTTCCCCCCCCCCCCCTTTTTCTTTCTTTCTTTTTCTTATTTTATTTTATTTTTTATTTTAAAGTTGTTGGTTTGGTTGTATGCCTCCTCGGACTAACGTAAACCCTTTAACAGCCTTCGCAGACAAGGAGCGAACATCCCCTCGGCTGAGCTTGGTCAACGTCCCGGCTCTAAATTACCTCCTGAAATCTGATATTTTCGTAAGCGAGGACGGACAATTACGGTTGGCTCCTTTGATTTTGGACTACGTTCCCCTCACTCGATCCTTGGTAGACGCCAGCCAAGCTATAAGGGCTGGCAGTCCAAGATTGGCACGTATTGACGTATCCATACCAGGGTTCCTTGCTTCAACAGACTTACCTCCTGTTCAGCTGCCTGCCCAACGCGCCTTTCCCGCAGTGGTTATCTCGGAGGAGGAGGCTGGTTCTTCGCATTCATCCTTAGAGGAACAAATAGACTAGTTCCAATTTACTGAGGAGGGAGAGGTGTCGACCAGGGTAGTAGAGCTCTCGGACTCCGACGCCGATTTAGACCGTGCCTCAGCGGCTCCTGAAACTGGTTTAGTCATTGCACAAGTTGATACCAGCGAAGAGACTGAAGAAGAAGGAATGGATTTGAAGCCAAGGACTGGCCTCAAGGGCCTTCTATCTAACAGGAGCAAGGGGCAGTCCTCTAAGGACGTCTCGAAGGAACAAACTGCTCCTAAGGCTCCTGCTCCTCCTCTCCCTCCCATGTCGGATGCGAGGCTGCAACCTATGCCTAACTTAAGGCGAAAAAGGCCTGTAGAAGAAACAGAGGAGGGAGAAATTGGCCGTGAAAAGGCCAAGCCTCAGAAGAAGGGCAAGGAGACAAAAGAGCCCCGAGAAAAGAGGACTAGGTCCGTTGATAGCCGAGACGAGGCGGCCATTTGTAGGGAACAACGAACATGGTTGCCGCGGATCGAATTAGACGGCGTCCCGATCCCCTGGGATGCGACCCTATGGGAATCCCAACGAGGGCAGGCATCATTCTTGGCCGAGGCCCTGCAGCAGCCTCTTCTCTTGCCTCGTGATATGGAGGGTCTCAGAAAGACTCGTCAGCCAGACCTTTTCATGTCATTGAAGAGGGACATGGCCATGGTAAGTGGAATCTTCTATCTCGTCTCTATATTGTGTACCCTCTTATCGTCATGTTTTGATAGGGTTTTTATTTCCTTCCGAGCGCAGGTCACTCAACAAATTTTTGTTGCTGAGGAATGGGCCAAGAAGGCTCGTGAGGACTTGCATAGGGAGGCTCAGTCCCGCTCTGCCGCCGAAAAGGCCGCTGGCGATCTCAAACAGGATTTTGATCGCCAGAATAATGAAATAAAGGAGGTGAAGAAGGCTCATGCGAGTGCGGAAGCCGACCTTAAGAATGCCGAAAAGCAAGCTGACGATCTGCGTATACAGCTCCGCCAATCTAAGGAGAAACTTATAGCGGAGCAGCAGCCGGTTTCAACGCTCAAGGCTGAGCTTGCAAGGACCAAAGAGGAGGCCCGCTTGGCCAGGGAAGCTGCCGAGAAGGCTGTGGCGGCCTCATATGAACGTGGAGTCCATGATACTGAGGTTAGGCTGGCCGAGGAAGTGGCCACCGTCTGTAGGGAATACATCACCACGTCCTGGGGTGTAGCCCTGGATTAGGCAGCTGTCCCAACAGACTCTGATCTTAAGAAGGCTGAGAACATCTTTTTCCCGGAGGACATACGCGAGATTCCTGACGAGGTTGCCTCCGAAGAGCCTCTTCCAACAAACTCCTTTATTCCCGAGACTGGGGGCACGGAGCAAGCCGCGCAGGGCAAGTCACCCGAGGACAGCCTTCGTATTAGTGAGATCATTGCACAGGCCAAGGAGATTGCCCCGGAGACCCAAGCAGCAGATGATCAGCCTGCTCCGACTCAGGGCTCTTAGGAAAGTAGTGTAGGATTTTATTTGTTTTACCTTTTGTGTTTTGTTCTGTTTCGTGTTGTTAATGTTTGTGAACAGAACCGCTTTTGGGTTTGAATGATAAAGATTATTTCCTTTCAGATATCGTTGTTTTATTCTCTTCTGTTTTCATCATGAATGGATGTCTGTTCTGTCACTTACTGTTGAAAGTTAAGTATAAATGAATGAATACGTGAAAATAATGATAATTTATAATTAGACAAAAATGGCTGCGAAGTTGATTTTCCCCAAGTCTGTGGCCGAGGAGCCATGCAGGACTTGGGTTCTGTTTAACACTTAGTGAGAATCGTATCACGGTTAATTTCCCCCAAGTCTGTGGTCGAGGAGCCATGCAAGACTTGGGTTCTGTTTAACTCTTAGTGAATATCATTGCGTGGTTAATTTCCCCCAAGTCTGTGGTCGAGGAGCCATGCAGGACTTGGATTCTGTTTAACTCTTATTGAGAATCGTTGCGTGGTTAATTTCCCCCAAGTCTGTGGTCCGAGGAGCCATGCAGGACTTGGGTTCTGTTTAACGCTTAGCGAGAATTGTTGCGTGGTTAATTTCCCCCAAGTCTGTGGTCTGAGGAGCCATGCAGGACTTGGGTTCTGTTTAACGCTTAGCGAGAATCGTTGCGTGGTTAATTTCCCTCAAGTCTGTGGTCTGAGGAGCCATGCAGGACTTGAGTTCTGTTTAACTCTTATCGAGAATCGTTGAGTGGTTAATTTCCCCCAAGTCTGTGGTCCGAGGAGCCATGCAGGACTTGGGTTCTGTTTAACTCTTATCGAGAATCGTTGCATGGTTAATTTCCCCCAAGTCTGTGGTCCGAGGAGCCATGCAAGACTTGGGTTCTATTTAACACTTAGCGAGAATCGTTGCGTGGTTAATTTCCCCCAAGTCTGTGGTCCCAGGAGCCATGCAGGACTTGGGTTCTGTTTAACTCTTATTGAGAATCGTTGCGTGGTTAATTTCCCCCAAGTCTGTGGTCCGAGGAGCCATGCAGGACTTGGGTTCTGTTTAACTCTTATTGAGAATCGTTGCGTGGTTAATTTCCCCCAAATCTGTGGTCTGAGGAGCCATGCAGGACTTGGGTTCTGTTTAACTCTTATGGAGAATCGTTGCGTGGTTAATTTCCTCCAAGTCTGTGGTTCGAGGAGCCATGCAGGACTTGGGTTCTGTTTAACGCTTAGCGAGAATCGTTGCGTGGTTAATTTCCCCCAAGTCTGTGGTCCGAGGAGCCATGCAGGACTTGGGTTCTGTTTAACTCTTATTCCAAATTGCTGTACAGTAACACGACATCAAGGGTGGCGCCTTTCATTAATAACAGTACCTTTTTAGGTTATTTACATTCCACGGACATGGTACTACATGTTCGTCCAAATCTTCCAAAAAGTACGCCTTAATGCCGGCTACGGATGTGATACGGTATGGGCCTTCCCAGTTTGGTCCAACCTTTCCCTATGCAGGGTTCCTCGCGGTGCCCAGGACTTTCCTCAGTACTAGATCCCCGGGCGTCAAGGGCCTTGACTTCACCTTGGCGTCATAGCCCTGTTTGAGCTTTTGCTGATAATAAGCTAGATGAACCATCGCACTTTCCCTCCTCTCTTCAAGGAGATCCAGGCTTTTCTCCAGAAGGCTGTTGTTAGCAATGGGGTTGAAGGCAGTAGTCCTCTGGGTGGGGAAGTTTATCTCCAGTGGGATGACAGCCTCGGCTCCGTAGGTCAATGAAAAGGGGGTTTCTCCCGTGGACCTGCGAGGCGTGGTGCAGTATGTCCACAAGACGTGGGCTAACTCTTCAACCCACCTCCCTTTTGCGTCGTCCAACCTCTTCTTCAGTCCATTCACTATGGTTTTGTTGATGGCTTCTGCCTGTCCGTTACCCTGTGGGTAGGCTGGTGTGGAGTATCGATTGATAATCCCCAGCTCAGCGCAATATTCTCTGAAGGCCTTGCTGTCAAATTGGAGGCCGTTGTCCGAGATCAGGGTGTGCGGGGTCCCGAACCTAGTGATGATATTTTTCCAGATGAATTTCTTGACATCGACGTCCCTTATGTTTGCCAGCGCCTCAGCTTCGACCCACTTTGTGAAGTAATCGGTGCCGACAAGAAGAAACTTCTTGTTCCCAGCCGCTTTGGGGAACGGCCCTAGTATGTCTAGGCCCCATTGTGCGAATGGCCAAAGGCTGGACAACGGGTTAAGTACCCCGCTCGGTTGATGTATGTTCGGGGCGAATCTCTGGCATTGGTCGCACTTCTTCACATATTCCAGAACCTCTTTATGCATGCTCGGCCACCAGTAACCCAGCGTCGTGGCCCTGTGGGAGAGGGACCTACCCCCTGTATGACTTCCACAGATCCCTTCGTGTAACTCTTCCAGTATGAGTTCGGTAGCCTCTGGGTGCACACACAGCAGGTATGGCCCCGAGAATGAGCGTCGGTAAAGCTTGGAGTCCTCGGACAGCCAGAATCGAGAAGCTTTCCTCCTGATCTTGTCAGCCTCAACCTTATTGTCCGGTAAGGTATCGTGCTTTAGGAACAGCACCAGGGGGTCCATCCAGCTAGGCCCTGCCCCGACGTTATGCACCTGAACTCCGTTAGCCTTCTCCGTTATTGGGCGGCTGAGATCTTCAACTAAAATAACCCGCTAAAGGGGCTGAGCCGAGAAGGTGGCTAGTGTTGCGAGAGAGTCAGCATGGGTGTTCCCACTCCTGGGTATATGCGTTATATGGAAGTCATCGAAATTGGTCTGCAGGTGCTTAGCCCGGGCTAGGTAACCTTGCATCCTTTCATCCTTCGCCTCCAATTCCCCCTTTACTTGTCCCACAACGAGTCTCGAGTCCGAGAATATACTTGCGCATTTCCCACCCAATTTCCGAATCATTGGCATCCCCTCCAACAGTGCCTCATACTCGGCTTCGTTATTCGTGGCAGAGAATCCGAGCCTCAACGACTTCTCTAGGATTATCCCTTCGGGAGAGACTAGAACGAGCCCCACTCCTGAGCCCCTTTGGTTTGCTGCACCATCAATGTGTGCTTTCTACCTATTATGCTCAGGATGAGAGACAGTGTTGACCAGTTTCCCATCAGCACTTGGTGACCCCGACATTCCCATCCCTTCTAGGGTGGGCTCCGCAAATTCAGCTACTAGATCGGCGAGGACTTGGCCTTTTATGGCGGTGCGAGGCATGTATCTAATGTCGAAGGCCCCTAGGATCGTTCCCCACTTGGCTATTCGACCCGTGTAGTCGGCGCTGCGGAGAACCGATTTCAGTGGAAGTTGAGTTAGCACAACTACTGTATGTGCCTAAAAATAGTGGGGGAGCTTCCGCGTAACTTGTACGACGGCCAATATAGCTTTTTCGAGGGGGAGATACCGGGTCTCTGCCTCCTACAGCGACTTGCTTACGTAGTACACAGGACGCTACATGCCGTTGTCTTCTCGGATTAGCACTAAGCTCACCGCATGAGGGGCTACTGTGATGTATGCGAACAACACTTCATCCGCATCGGGACTGGACATGATCGGTGGTTGGGCGAGGTATTCCTTGAGCTGTTGGAAAGCTAAAGCATACTCTTCAGTCCACTCGAAGCCCTTCCACTTGTGCAATAGGAGGAAAAAAGGCCTGCATCTGTCCGTTGAGCGGGAGATGAAACGGTTCAAAGCAGCTATTATGCCGGTAAGCTTCTGGACCTCTTTGGGATTCCGAGGAGGTTGCAAACTATGAATGGCTCTTATTTGGTCAGGGTTAACTTCAATTCCTCGGTGGGTCACCATATAGCCCAAGAACTTTCCTGATCCCACCCCAAATGAACATTTGGATGCGTTCAGTCGTAGTTTGTACTTTCTCAGAATTCGAAACACTTCTCCAAGGTCCCTAATGTGGTCGGCCACCAATTTGCTCTTTACTACCATGTCATCTATATACACTTCAACGATTTTACTCATCTGCTGTTCAAACATCCTAGTCATCATCCTCTGATAGGTCGACCCGGCGTTCTTCAGGCCGAAGGGCATAACCTTATAATGATAATTGCCAACTGGGGTGACAAAAGCGGTTTTTTCTTGGTCTTCGGCAGCCAGGGATATCTGGTGGTAGCCCTGAAAAGCGTCCAAGAAACTCATCCGGGGGTGTCCGACAGTTGCATCTACCAGTCGGTTTATCCGCGGCATTGGGAAAGGATCCTTTGGGCAGGCCTTATTTAAGTCCGTGAAGTTTACGCAGACCCGCCATTTCCCGCTTTTCTTCTTTACCACGACTATGTTTGCTAACCATTCGGGGTAGAATACTTCCTTGATAGGCCCAGCTTTCTTCAATTTTACAACCTCTTCTCTTATAGCGTCTGCATATTCTTTTGACGGTTGCCGAGGGGGTTGCTTCTTTGGTGTTATGGCCGGGTTAACATTAAGGTGATGGCATATGAGATCTGAGTCAACTCCGGGGGCTTCGTAGGGATCCCAGGTGAATATGTCCTCATTCTGTCAAAGAAAGTCAACTAGCGCTGACTTCTCCTGTTCCGGTAGTTCTGAGCCGATTTGAAAAAATTTCTCAGGGTCTGATCCGACGAGTACTTTCTCTTGCTCCTCACAGTTCACCTCCATGGCCGGTCCTTCACTACCCGCAGTTTGGACCGGGGTCATTGATTGCCATAAGCCGCTCTCGGCTGAAGTGGAAGGTTCCCTATTTGATTGTTGTGAGATTGTCGACACCATGCATTGCCTAGCCATTCTTTGATTCCCTATTATTTCTTTAACTTGACCTCCTGACGAATACTTCACTTTCTGGTGCAAGGTTGATGACACAGCCCCCAGTGCATGAAGCCACGGCCGGGCCACAATAGCTGTGTAGGGGGAGTATGCATCTACGACAATGAAGTCCACTTCTACCACGTCTGAGTCTGTTTGCACAGGCAGCCTAATCATGCCTTTCGGGATGACGAGTTTTCCTTCAAAGCTGAGCACGGGAGAATCGTACGGCGACAGGTCTTCTTGCTTCAACTTCAGCCCCTTGTACAAATTAGGGTACATTACCTCCACGGCGCTGCCTTGATCAACTAACACCCTTTTCAAATCATACCCTCCTATTCTGAGCGTGACGACTAGGGCATCATCGTGGGGTTGAATAGTTTCTTGCTTGTCCTCCTCCGTGAACCCGATTAACGGCGTGGCACTCACTTTGGCTTTCTTGGATCCCCTTTCATCTGGCTTCGCCGGGAACCTGCCCACTGACATTACTCTGAGCGGGCCGGAACCGGTTCTCCCAGGTGCGGCAAGGATGACATTTATCGTGCCTATAGGTGGCCTCAATGCGCCTTGTCTGGTTTCGACATTTGATTGTTCAGGGCGGTGCAATAGATGACTCAGCTTTCCTTTTCGGACAAGCCGATCCAAATAGTTTTTCAGATTCCTACAATTGTCGGTGGTGTGACCGGGCTCCTGATGGTACGCGCAGTATAGATTCTGATTGCGTTTTGAGGGGTCGCCTGCCATCCTGTTTGGCCACTGAAAGAAAGGTTCGCATTTCACCTTCTCCAGGATCTTGTGCAATGGTTCTCGGAACACAGCATGGACTACCTGAGCCCCAGTAGGTCTGGACTGTTCCATGTAATCTCTTCTCAACCTGTTACTGCTGCTAAAGCGGTCTGACCTGAAGTCCCTCCTCTCCTGAGAGACAACCTTCGCTTTACCCTTCCCAATCTGCTGGTCCTCCTCGACCCTTTTGTACTTGTCTATTTTGTCCATGAGTTGTCGCACGCTGGTGACTGGCTTTCCAGTGAGTGACTTTCTCAGGCCATGCTCCGTCGGCAGGCCCCTTTTGAATGTACTAATGGCGACGTCATCGTAGTCTCCTTCTATCTCATTGTACATTTCTCAATATCTGTCCGAGTAAGCCTTCAGCGTTTCTCCTTCCCGCATGGACAAGGATAAGAGGGAGTCGAGGGGCCGAGGGACTCTAGTGTTGGTGATAAAGCGGGAACCAAAAGCTTGCGTCAGCTGTTTAAAGGAATCTATGGAATTCGGCGGGAGGGCATCAAACCATCTCATTGCCAGGGGTCCCAAGCTGGATGGAAACACCTTACACATTAACGCCTCGTCCCTGGAGTGGATGGCCATCCTCTGGTTGAATTGGCTTACGTGCTCCACTGGGTCAGTTCGACCATTGTATATGGCAAACGTTGGCTGATTGAACCGTCGAGGAAGCACTGCCCTCTCTATTCTACGTGTGAATGGCGACTGGGAGATGCGATCCAGGGCCTTGCTCATGGCGTTATTGGCCAGGCCTTGGTAGTACGGGCTTTTGTGGCTGCGTTTGCGAGGCCGTTCTTCCTCATAGGAAAAAGTCTCGCTCGTAGGGGTTTTTGACCTTCGTCTGTATTCGCCATCTTCACTACTGCTAATGTCTGAGCCTGGTGAAGGACGTTTTCGCTGGGCCCGACGCAGCTTCTTCTTCAAATCATCAATCTCTTGCTGTAGAGCCTTTCGCTCGTTGTGCTTGTGGGACGCGTGATCTTTTCCTTTTGAGTGGCTTCTACTTGTGGGAGAGGTGTTCACACTGCCCTCTCGTTGATTATCCTGGTCCTTCGCTCGTTCGAGATTCAGAAAGTTGTCCTGTCGCTGAGATTCTGCACGTCTGATTTGGCGCGGACCTGATCCTTCCATCTCTTATTGCTTCACTTGTCGAGACACAAGTTCTTCCCACAGACGGCGCCAATTGTAGGGGCTGTTTTTGGGGCCCAGGCCCAGCAGGCAAGCGATTCTGGCCCAAAAGACCCTCAACAATGAATTTGTAGAGAGTGGGTTACAGAACTAGGTCTTGACAGAGTAAACGTAATTATTAGTAAGCCATGCAACCATTGGAACGTGGGGATATTTCATTAAGCTTCATGGGATAGCAGTCCATGGGGCTGTATCTTATGCTTTGTTTATAGAACTACTCTCTCCTTTTCTCTTTTTCTTCCTTTTTCTCTCCCCCCTTTGCGATCCCTGGTCATGGGGATTTTCTTCCCTTATATAGCGTCCTTCAATTGGTAATGGCCCTCCACTTGTTAACCATCTGGGCTTCTACTTGAGTGCCTGTCTCATAGAACATCCCTCTTCTTTTCTGTGAGTTGCATTGGCCAAGATAATACTATTCTCCTGTCTTTTCTTCATTAATGCGGCTGGAAAAGTGCTTCCTTGCATTTAATGCGGCAGTTGTGGTTGCCCCTAAACGTCTAGCATTTTCCTTCGATTTGGGACGGTTTCTCACCATGTAAAGGGTGTGCGTTGGGCTCATATTTGGTTCGTCCGAGGAGACACTCCTCCTCGGACGCCCCTTAAACAAGCCCGGCCCAACAGGATTGGGCTGGAAGTCCTCTGGCAATGTCTTCACTTCCTGTTATGGTTGGGCCCCGCACGGGTATCAAGGCCCACTGTTGATTGATGAATTTTACCCACACAACTAGTTAGGTTCTAAGTTCTTACCTCTCTCTCTCTCTCTCTCTCTCTCTCTCTCTCTCTCTCTCTCTCTCTGTCAAAAAAAAAAAAATCTAACATAAACGCTAAAGCTAGATACATGAATTAATGGTGTCACACTCAGATCCTACTTCCTAGTGTGAAAAAGAGAGAGTACACGTGCTTAGCTCATTGAAAATAACAACAGCTACATGTTTGGAACTCCGCAGGCTCCAATTGGCCAAAAATGCAAGGACTAAAAATGAAGTAGCCAGGTAGGTTCAAAAACATAAAAGAGGACGTATAGGTTAAGCTTCACCTTCTTCTTTTTTTTCATCATTTTTTAAGGTATATTGTATATTCATTCAATTTATCTTTCAAGCAAATTGAATCAATAAAAATAAGTTATGTTGGGTTAAGATAGCTTGACCCAGTTAATTAATTCAATTATTCAAGTTGATTAATTATGTTAAATTGCATGCAAATCATGGAGGCACCAACAAATCACCAATTAAACTAAATGCAGTGGAAATTAAATTAACATGGTGATTTGTTGACAAATAGGAAAAACTTCTCACAATACAAAAATCCTACTGAGTGAATTTAATGTCACCACTTTCAAGAATTCACTAATCAATAATCAAACGGTTACAAGTATAAGGAATCTTACCACTACCTTGGCCTATCCCGAAATACCAACCTACAGTTAAACCTTTACTCCAATACCCAATTGGACTTGATCTTATAGTAGTCTTCTTTCATTTATTACACAAATCTCCAATCTGTGATTAACTCTTTTGTATGGATTCAATACATGACGAACTCCAACAACTTAAATGGTTGTTGTTGGCTGTAAAGTTCTTCACTTTATCAACAATTAAGATCAGGAAGTACTTGGTAATAAAACCCTATGGCGTGCAAACGTAGTAGCTTTTCACAGAAAAAATAAACTCTTGGTCTTTGTATCCATGTGTGATGGCTCTTAAAATAAATTTTATATATGTCTACGATGGTTGTGAGAGAAGAAACCCTAAACAAATACATCAATATGGGTTGAAATTCAGATATGAAAATTCTGAATTTGTAAAGCTCGATAGATCGAGTTTGTGTCGAGCTGCCACTTCTTGGGGTTTCCTTTGGTTCTTCGATCGGGATTGGTGGATTGAAGGGTGGAGAGTTTAGGCGAGAGGAGCTGCGAAGGGTTAGGGTTTAGTTTTGAAGAGTTACAGAAGCGAGGGGCGAAGGTAAAGGCAAAGGCGAAGAAGGTTTTGGAGTCGATTTCGCTTGGTGTTTGGAGCTCCTTGGCGACTTGAGGAGGTGCTTCTTTGGAGTCTCTGCGATGGATGTATGGAAAACACAGTGCGATGGAGATGGCGGTGGTGGTGGTGCTAGGATTTCGAGCACGGAGAGAGAGAAAGAGAGTTAGTTTTTGTAAGAAAGAGAAAATTGGCGGGAAACTTTCCCTCACAATTTGGAGACCTTTTTGAACCGTTGAACAACGTATATAAATAAGTCTTTTTTTGGGTTTCATTATAAGGTGAATTTTAAAATGTTTTAAAGGTAAAATTTCTTTTTCCTTTCCAATAATTTATTAGAGAGTTTCTTTTTTTTTTTTTCTTTTTTTTAACATTCTTTTTGGTAGATTGGTATTGATTGAAGATTGATCTTCATTTTTGTTATTAAAATTTGCTTCTTTTGGGCCCTAGGGTCACAAAAGGTTTTCTTTTGTAACTATCAAAAATAATATAATGTAAGAAGAAAATTTATTGATATCTTAGTGTCATGGTTCAATTGGCTGACGCCTCTTTGTATTTTTAAATAAGATATTCAAGTAATACACACCGTTTGATCACATTATCTCTACTCATCATGCTTGTCTCTTTTTTCTTTTCTTTTTTTTGAAATGTTAAACAAATTCAAAGATTATACAAGGTTAATTGCAATTATTCATCCTAAACTACGGACATATTTGTAATACACCCCATAAAATATAGACTTTTGCAATTGAGACCTTAATTCAAGATTAATTTGTTACATCCGCATCATAATTCAAGTCAATGTCTTAATTAATTGATTAGTATATAGTTATCTACTATAAACCATTGAAGTTTTTATAATGACAACTTTTTTGGGGGGGGGGGGGACAACTTTAGCATGATAAATTAAACTAAAAAAAATATACTGCAATTGATACTTGATTTGAGATTAATTTGGTATTTAGACACTCATTTGGATGATGATGAACACTACAAATATTTTTTTTTTGAACGAATGGTAGAAAATTTTTATTAACAAACTGAAACTTATACAGGTAGTGCCAAAACTGAAATGTTTGGGCTTGGGGGATTCTGTCAACATCTCAGACATATCCCCATTGACTTTTAATATTTTCAATACAGAAAAACAAGCTCAAAATCCTTGAGTAGTGTTTTATATAGATTATCCCTACCCTGCTTCCAAAAGAGCTTGGTACTCCGTTATCAGACTCGTGGCCCTCTCCAAGATAGACTTTGGCTCAAGTTGAATGTGCTCAAAGTAAAACTTGTTTCTTGAGTTCCATATGGCCCATGCCGTGGCTGCCCATCTGTCCAAGTCTTCATCATCCAGCACGTACTGTAGGTGTTTAAAGAGGAGGAAGAAATCCTCAGTGTCATTGCTACATTTCTGGATCCGACCCTTGACCAATGCCCAAACATTTCTTGCAAATGGGCACGTCCAGAGTATACGCGCCACTGTTTCAGTTTCACTTCTACAGAACTCGCACGTTGCTTCGACTTGTATCTTCTTCTTACATAGATTGTCTCTTGTTGGCAGACAATTACTACATGCTCTCCATAGAAATGTCTGAATTTTTGGGGGGATTTTGAGCTTCCAGATTTTTCCCCAAGTTGCATTATGGGCACGTGCCAATGAGTGCTCAGGCCTTTCTGATGTCTTCAGATGTAGAGCTATTTGATAGGCTGATTTCACCGTGAAACTATGGTTCTTATTTGCTGTCCAAATCAGGGAGTCTTGTGAGTCTAGCTGATTGAGGGGGATGGCTAGAATGTCTGCACAAGTTCTTGGGGTGAAGGTAGCCGCTATTTTACCTCGGTCCCACTATCTTGTACTCTGATCTATCAGTTCACACACCTTCATATCTCCCCTGGGCTCATGTAGGAAGATTGGTGTGTTTGGCAGCCATTTGTGTGTCACTACCCCAATCTGTTGGCCATCACCTACCCTCCAAGATGAGCCTTCCCATAATACATCCCTTGCTGCTAGGAGAGACCGCCAGACATAAGATGGGTTTGACCCCAATTCTGCCTTCAAGAAGCTACAGTTTGGGAAATACCGTGCCTTGTATACCCTATAGAATAGCGAGTGATCTTGGTGGATGAGTCTCCATGCTTGCTTGGCTAACATTGCCAAATTGAATGCTGAAATGTCTCTAAATCCCATTCCTCCCCTTTTCTTTTGTGTACACAATTTTTGCCAATTTATCCAGTGGATCTTCCTCTCCTCCTTCGTTTGTCCCCACCAATAATTGGCCAGGATCGAGTTGATCTTGTCACATATGGTCTTTGGTAGTTTGAATAGACTCATGGAGTAAGTTGGAATGGCTTGGGCCACAGTCTTGATCAAAATCTCTCTACCTGCCTTTGAAATAAACTTTTCTTTCCACCCCATTACCCTTTTGGTTATTTTTTCTTAGAGCTACTTAAAAGTGTTCACCTTGGATTTTCCGCTTGCCATTGGAAACCCAAGGTATTTCTCCCCATTGGACATAATTCTAGCACCCAGCATTTGTTGAATGGCTCTTTTCACTTCCGGTTTAGTATTAGTGCTAAAAAACAAGGATGTTTTTTGTCTGTTAATTGCCTGGCCTGAAGCAGCTTCATAAGTTTCCAAAATGTGGAGTAATCTCTGGCATTCCTCAACAGTTGCTCGGCAGAATAAGAGGCTATCATCAGCAAACAGGAGGTGGGAGATACAAACCCCATGTTGGCTAGATTTTACACCTCTTAGTGAGTGTCCCTCTTCAGCTTTTCTTATCATGGCAGATAGACCTTCAGCACACAATAGAAACAAATATGGAGAGAGTGGGTCTCCTTGTCTAAGACCCCTTGAAGGTGAGATGAAGCCACGTGGTTCCCCATTGATTAGGACTGAATATGATGCAGTGGTAACTGTCTCCATTGCCAACTTCACCCACCTAGTGTCAAAGCCTAGTTTGATCATCATTTGTCGCAAGAAGCCCCATTCCACCCTGTCATATGCTTTGCTAATGTCGAGTTTGACAGCCATTTGACCCAATTTGCCTTTTCTCTTGTTTCTCATCCTGTGTATCAGCTCATATGCTACAGAAGTATTGTCAGTAATGAGCCGGTTAGGTACAAAAGCACTTTGGGCATCATATATCACACGGGGGAGTACATTTTTTAATCTATTGGCTAGTACTTTGGACACTACTCTTGAGATCACATTTGCCAAACTTATTGGCCTAAAATCATACATGTATTTTGGCTCATTATTTTTTGGGATTAAAACAATATGAGTGTAATTCATTTTGTGCAACATATAGCCAGAATTTAAAACTGAAAGAACTGCATTTGTAACGTCCTGACCGACTATGTGCCAATACTTTTGAAAAAAATAAGGGGACATACCATTCGGTCCGGGAGATTTTGATGGGTGCATCTGGAATAGAGCTTGCTTCACTTCCACTGGGCTATACCTTTGGATTAAGGTATTGTTCATTTCTGGGGTGACAAGGTGATCTACCGAGTTCAAGACGCCTCCATAACCTGTTGGGTTGGATGTTGTGAACAAATCTTGAAAATATTGCTTTGCTGTATCTGCTATCTGATCATCAGATGTGCACCATTCCCCAGATTGGGAAGTGATACCGGAGATATGATTTTTCCTACGACGGTGGCTGGCTCTTTGATGGAAGAACTTTGTATTTTTATCACCCGCCTGTAACCATATGGCCCGAAATCTCTGCCGCCAGAAAATTTCCTCTTGGTTAAGCAAAGTATTAATCTCCCCTTTTAGTCTTCTAATTGCTTGCAAGTTATCTGGATTATTTTGCATGGACAAGTCCTCCAATGCCGACTGCTTTGCCTGTAATTGTGTCTTAAAATTCCCAAAAATATTCCGACTCCATTACACCAGTTCAAACCTGCACCTTTTTATTTTTTCAAAGAGACAGAACATGGGGCTGCTAGCAACATTTTCGGCTGCCCAAGCTCCTCGAATCACCCCTTCACAATCAGGATGATATGCCCATTTCTCTTCAAACCTTGTAGGAATTTTCTTTCTTCTACCAATCTGGTTCGGTTGAGACAAGATGATCAAAATCGGATTGTGGTCTGAGTAAGAAGATTGGATATGAGTGACCTTTGCGTGTGGGAAGAGTTCTGACCATTCGGATGTTGCACAAGCCCTATCCAACCGTTCTTGAACAAAAGCATCCCCTGGTCTTCCGTTGTTCCATGTAAAAATGTTGCCCTGATAGCCCATATCTACCAAACCACAATGGAGGAGAGCTGCTCGGAATTCCATCATAGGTTGTGGTTGTCTTGGTAAGCGTCCTTGCTTCTCGGAGGAGTGTAGGATCTCGTTGAAGTCACCACAGCATAACCATGGGAGTGTGCTTCGTGTATGAAGATGTTTGAGAAGTTGCCAAGACTCTTTTTTTCTCTGTTCCTCTGGCCATCCATAGAAACCAGTTAATCTCCATGTGGGGTTGGATCCATTAAATATGAGGGCGTCAATATGATTAGGAGAGAAGGTTTGTATATGAAGATCCACCTCCTCTTTCCACACTACAAATATTGAATTGGGGTGATGGTTGCAAAATTTTGGAATTTAGAGTGCATATTGTAAATACACCATAATTTAGAGTGGATAACTACAGTTAACTATTATACATATATACACAAATTTAGATTTGGTGCAATAGCAAATTGGCAACTACAATACATTTGTCTTTCGAGGTCTAAGATCACAAGTTAAAAGTTCTTTTTTAATCTCAGCCCTTGAATCATAATTTTTTTTTAACCTTTAAACTTTTTAACTTTTTTCTCTCACATCAAAGGTACAAGTCAGCTAATGTAATATGTAATAACCCTCACTAGTCCAAAAAAAAAAAAAAAAAAAGATCCTATATTCATATACCTTTTGTAATGTTCCCCAATAGGGAGAGTGTGGGTTCAATACCTATGATTAGTCGCCTTAAAAATATATTTGTAGTGAAAAAAAATTAAAATAAATTTTAATAATTGGTATTTTTGGATGACTCATCCAACTATAGCACACCAAATTGCCAAATGTCTTATGACACAATGATACTGTCCAATCTCCCCCGCGAAGTGAACTTTTTTTTTTTTTTTTTCTTTTTTGAGATAGGTAGATAGTAGAGAAGAGAGATATGGGGTTCAAATCACATGACTAGAGCACTGCAAATAATGTCATTATCACTGGGCTATCACTAGACTTCCATGATACCTTGATATCTTGATCTAGGCTCATTACCTTTTTTTTTTTTTTGATAGGATCTAGGCTCATTACTGAGACATACAAAACAAAACCTCTTAATTGGAAGTTATAACCTTAGAATTTCAAACATAAGAGTAAACAATAAAACATAAACCCAATATATAAAATAAAAACATAACTGTATTCTATTAGTAATACAGAATTTTAGCCTCATAAGAAATTCTTGCTAACTCACAGGGGGAAGTAGAAGCACATCCTCAAAGCTCCAATTGCTTTATCTGCTAAATTTAGAGCGCAACAATTTGCACACTTTGGTTATTGATGATATAAATAATAACACTTTCAAATGAATATCTGAATGTGATTCCTCTCACTCTCTCTCTCTCTTCCTTTTGGATGAGCAATGTACTTCTAATACTTCCAAAGGCAGCCCAATTTAGCCTAGATTTAAGTGCCCAATATTCCTCTTCTTGCAGCCTAACAAGTGAGTATTCCTCTATGAGCTGCTTCTTTGGATGAGGAAATTATTGGGTTGGTCCGCTAACGCTTTCTGGACTCCATTTAACCGAGCTAGAACTTTCCTTTTCCTAGCAAATAGATTCCCAAATACCTCCTTGTTCCACTGATTAGCTCTATTGGTAAAGGTTGGGATTGCCGAGCTGAGGGGTATATCCTAGCCCCAGGCATTTTGAACCAAGCTGGAGAATTCAGGGTGAAGCAGCCACATTGTCTAGAAACGAAATGGTTTATTTCTATTAAGTGGAGGGGGGTTGGTCAGTTCAATTAGAACAGGGCAATGATCAGAGAACACTCTTGGGAGGTGAGTCATCGACGCTTCAGGGTATAGAATGCGCCAAGATGGATTGGCAAAGCATCTGTCAAGTCTCTCCAAAATAAGGCCAGACACTTGTCTTAGGTTGGACCAAGTAAATTTAGGTCCAGAGAAACCCAAATCCAAAAGGTTGCAAGAGTCAATGCAGTCTTTAAACTCAATAGCCCTATTGAGGTTAAGCCTCCTACCCCCAAAGTTATCTTCCCCACTCAGAATTTCATTGAAGTCCCCTAAAACTAACTAGGGGAGAGAGTGCAGTTCGGCCACTTTAGATAGATTAGACCACAAAATTCTCCTTTCAACTAAATGTGGGCTAGCATAAATAGAAGAAATTAACCAAGTAGTGTTTGAATTACATACCTTCACCGAGGCATGAATCTCTTGCTCCATTTTTGATAGGACAAAGACCTCAGCCTCATCCTTGGTCAGCTTCCACCTTTCAAAATAGATATACATTTATTATTAATTTTTGTACAATCTTATTTAATTATTTTTATGGGATCATACGACTTTTTTTTTGATGGAATGGGACCATATAACTTATTAGTTTATCAAGTAATGAAATTCATCCATGTGGCCAAGAATGTAGCATATCCATATGGAATCACATGGCTTATTAGTCTATCAGACAGTGCGAAAGTGATTGTAGACGTGACTAAGCCCAACACCAGTGCTAAAATAGACCATACTCCCCTCTTCTTAATGATGGCAGGTGCAGGTCCTTGTTAGGCAGCTTTCACCAAGTCAGAGTGGAGCATGTATTCCGGGAAGGGAATAAATGTGCCGACGCCCTTACAAAAAGGGGTTGTTCTATGCCAGAGGACTTCGTTTTTTTTTTTTTGGTTGCTAATCTGCCGGAGGACTTTGTTGTTTTTGATTTGCTCCCCAACTCTGATATTTCCTCTCTTGTTAATATGGATGCTTCTAGTCTATATTATTGGTGGTACTCTCGCCACTTTGGCGAGTTAATGCTTCTAGTCTATATTTTGTGATGTATTGGTTCTTGAGCAAGCTAAGATTTGGTTTTTTCTCTGTAGTTTATGGTTCCTTTGTTAATAAATTTGTTGATTATCAAAAAAAAGTTATAAGACCACATGTAGAATTTAATTAGAAAAACTAAAGTTTAGCACCTAATTAAGGATTGTACAGTACCTAAAATCTAAAATTTACCTTGTTTAGACAACAGTAGCATATTCTTTTGCATTTTTGTATGGGTCCGGTTAATATATGTTAGGCATACATTAATCATCTATTTTAAGAAACTTTTTATAAAAAAATTAAAAAAGAATAATCTTAGAAATACAAATTTTTTACAAACTGCTAATATAGTGAGTGATTATTAGTAAATGAAAAAGTAATATTAATGGTGGGTCTAGATAAAAACTAATAAAAGGTTGACTACATCAACATTTTGTAAAAATATTGTAAAATAGTTTGTGATTGTAATATTTATATAATAGGCCTAAGACATTTGTTAGAAAAACATTTTTTTTTTTTTTTTTATATTAGATTTTGCCAGCGCTTTTGGTCAATAAGATTGCACATCATGGAAATCAACAAGAGCTAGTCCCCCTCAAATTCATGATGTCCGTCAGGAGCCAAAGTACCCTTGACTCCAAATACAATCCAAAGGTCAGTTTAGTACAATTATTAATAATTAGGTTTATTTTATGATGATTATTTTTATCATTAAACTAATACACTATTCAGTTTATAAGGTTGGTGGATTCAAATTCTATATATCTTATTTAACGACAAAAAACTTTATCAATTGAACCAACTGAAACTCACTTGGATTTGCTTCCCTTTATTTGCATATTTTAAATTTTTAATAGACTTTACTTTTTTCGAGTATTATTGAGTAGGGGTGACAATTCATATTCACGTGTCGGGTTCGTGTCAGGTTAACTCATGAGTATCTAATTATATATGTCAACACTAACCGACATGTTTATTAAACGGGTCAAGATTCTTCAACCCTAACACGACTCAGTTATTAAATGGGTTAGTTGTGTCGACCTATTTATCAGATTTTATAAAAATGAAGAAAAAATTTTATGAAAAAGCAAAAAAATAAATATTTTTAATATAAAATTCAGAACTAATGAGTAACTGTATTGCAAATAATCATTCAAAACTAAAGCATATCCCAATATCACAAATAATTAATCACAATATATCAAAGAAAATAAACCACAACAACTAATAAGTCTATATACCTAAAATTTGAAAAGTATATTAGTAAAATGTCATTTGATTAAACGGGTCAAACGGGTTCTATGTGTTAAACAGTAACCCAACCTGTTTATTAAACGAGTCAGTTGTGTCAACCCGAATATAACACAAACCCATTAAACTTCAACTCATAACTTGTTAACTTCGTGTCGTGTCGTGTCAAGTTCGTGAATCATGTCCAATTTTGCCACCCCTATTAATAAGGACCTAGTGCAAAAATATGGTACAAACTTCAAAAGTCATATGCAAAATGTTAATTTTTATATGGCTTTTGTTAACAATGCCCTAATTGTAATGGTTACATTGTATTTAATGCTTTATTAAATAATATTTTTATACATTTACAAAAAAAAAAAAAAATGTCATATTACATACAAATTTCAAAAAAAAGCACACACAAGTCACAACCATAATAAATCTATACTGTGGGGACCGTTCGATCAATAGGCCCATAGGATTCAGAATTGATTCAGGATTGTTGGGCCCGTGGCCCATCCGAGGATGTGTATCCATCCGAGAACACCATACTCCTCGGCAGTATGCGTCCGAGGACGATCGCGTCCGAGGACGATCGGGACGTGGTCTTATTGCGACCAGATCTCAGAATTAGGTCACCGTAAAGGATAGAGTAACCGACTAAGGATGAAAGAGATAAGGCAAACAAATATCTGTAACTACAGCTGCCTCCGCATTAATGACCTCTTAACCAACTCTCTGGCCGCATTAATGTGGAGGTGATACTTAAACAGTAAGGAAGCAGCCTTACAGCTGCCCATAGGAAGTTCCAAGAGGTGCCAGATGGGACAGAAAGAAATCCTCCGAACCCAACCTACACGTGTGCGGTAAGGATGGAGCGCAAATGGAAGTATATAAACTAAAAGAAGAGTATGAAAAAAGAGGATCGGAACAGAAAAAGAAAGGAGAAAAAGACATAAACAGAAAAAAAAGAAAGGAAGAGTAGAGAAAAAGAATTGCACTGGTCACTAAAGAAAACGTTCGTTGTACCAACTTTAGACCTTTAACGTACTTGAGAGTGAATCTTTTTAGGAGAGACCACAGTTAACCTAGTTCTTTACACACACGCTCTACAAATCATATTGCCTGGGCCTTTTTACGTGCGAACCCAATACTGTTTAGGTTCGTTACAAAATCGTGTCCTTACATATACGTATAAATAAATAAATCATTAACAAGTGTTTTATTTTTCTTTATATTACAGCTCATAAGGGAGAATTTATTACTTTTTATATTAGATAACTTGCTTGTATTAGCATAAAGTATCACAACAATTGTATTTCGAGTGAACTTAATAATTATCTCACTTTTAAAAGGTATAATTGTATTTTTATCAACTACAAATAAGCATTTTGCCAAATGTTTTATAGTTCAACTAATATCTCTTAACGTTTCTAATTGAAACATCTAGAATTCAAATCTTCCCACCTTTTGAATTATTATACAAAAAAACCTACAAATAACTGTTTTGGGAAGAGATCAATATATCGTTTTAGTCCTTTTGTATTGAGAAACTTCAATCAACTTTCTCTTGAATTATGAACGATTCAACCTCAAATTCACATGCATTAAAAGATAGAGAAAGAAAATATGACTCATAATTTTTAACTTGAATTTAATAATATGATACTTTTTTTTGTAGGGAACTTAAGTAATAATAAGGAACCTAATTTCAAAAACTTTATCCAAAGGGATTAGCCCAAAATTTTAAAAGAATCAAGCCTCCCATCCATTTATTGTTAATTTTTTTTTTCAAGTCATATTTTAAAATTTTGACTTGCCTTGTCAATACCATTATGCAATTTCTTAAAGAGTTAAAAGGATGGGACGAAAATTTTGATATTTTTCAATTTTTTTTAGAATGAAACTGAAACTTTTAAAATTTGTGGTACCAGAAAAAAGAGAGAGAGAGATTCCACCTAATTGTGATTCTTTCATTTTAAAATTTAATTAAATATAATCCCATCTTAAATTTATATTCTGAGATTAAAATTAAAGCTAACAAAAATTGGGCCCCGAGTCATTTGCAATTTTGCATTACAAAGCCCCTCCAACTCTAACATGCCGACAAGCTGCAAAATTCACATGAAAACTCTAGAATGTGGAATAATAAATAATTGGGCTTCTTCTTTTTTGGGTTACATTTGGGAATGGAAGATCTGAGGTCTTGTTGGAAGACCAGGACATGCAATTAGGCTTGGGCCCAATTTTTTGGTAGAGAGACAAATACATAAATTTCGTTCTTGTATTTTCAATTTGAAGAGATGGGAGATGGGACAATTTTTCTCTTTGTGACAAATCAACTGAACCTCTCCCCTTATGCACAAAGAAAAAAGAAAAACAAAAACAAAAACAAAAAGAAAGAGGAAAGAGGAAAGAGGAAAGAAGAACCACCTCTCCCACCTAAAAAAGAACACAAAAGAACAAGAAAGTGTTACATCTAAAAAAATTTTACAACAAAATTTAGATAGTAAATTGTTATTACTTATTACTTTTAATTTTGAACCCACCATTGAAATTATATTTTTGTCCAACAATAATAACTGGTAACAACTTACCACTTATAATTTGTTGTAAAAATATTGTAAAAATGTTATGGATAAAATTTCTTGTAGAAACAAACCCAAGCATTGAGATATATATATATATATATATTTCTACAGACAGAGTCGTAATTAATTGATTAGTATATAGTTATCTACTATAAACCATTGGAGTATTTATAATGATGACTTTTTTTTTTTTTTTTGGGAACAACTTTAACAAGACAACTTAAACTAAAAAAAATAATGCAATTGATACTTGATTTGATATTAATTTGGTATTTAGACACTCATTTGGACGATGATGAACACCACAAAATTATTCAATTGGGGTGATGGTTGCAAAATTTTGTAATTTAGAGTGCATATTATAAATACGCCATAATTTAGAGTGGATAATTACAGTTAACTATTATACATATATACACAAGTTTAGATTTGGTGCAATAGCAAATTAGCAAACACAGTACATTTGTCTTTCAAGGTCTAAGATTACAAGTTAAAGAGTTCTTTTTTAATCTCAGCCCTTGTATCATAATTTTTTTTTTTTTTTACCTTTAAACTTTTTACTTTTTAAACTTTTTTTCTCACATCAAATGTACAAGTCAGCTAATGTAATAAATAATAACCCTCGCTTGTCCAAAAAAAAATCCTATATTCATATACCTTTTGGAGAGTGGGTTCAATACCTATGATTAGTCCCCTTAAATATATATTTGTAGTGAAAAGAAATAGTTAAAACAAATTTTAATAATTGGTATTTTGGGATGACTCTTCCAACTATAGCACACCAAATTGCCAAATGTCTTGTGACTTAATGATATGGGCCAATCTCCCCATGAAGTGAAAATTTTATTTTTATGTATTTTTTTAGATAGGTAGATAGTGGAGAAGAGAGATGTGGAGTTCAAATCACATGACTGGAGCACTGTAAATAATGTCATTATCATTAGACTATCACCTAACCTCCATGAAATAAACTAAGTTCATAGACAAACACACAGCGAAAAGGAAATAGGAATAATTGAGTGATACCTTCATCTAGGCTCATTGCTGAGACATACACGACAAAACTTCATAATTGGAAGTTATAACCTTAGAATTTCAAACATATTAGTAAACAATAAAACATACCCCTAATATATAAAAACATCATAACTGTATTCTATTAGTAATACAAACTTTCAGCCCTCATAAGAAATTCTTGCTAACTCACAGGGGGAAGCATATCCTCAAAGCTCCCACTGCTTTATCTGCTAAATTTAGAGCGCAACAATTTGCATACAGTGGTTATTGATACAATAAAGTATAAATAATAACACTTTCAAATGTATATCGGAATGTGATTCCTCTCACTCTCTCTCTTTCACTTCCATTTAAATGAGCAATGTACTTCCAATAAAAGTAGCTATATGTCACCTAATCCCTGCCTATAACTCTTCAAGCCGAGTATAGCAAGGACTAATCCAAGATAATCGAAATTGAAAGCAGAAGCCAAGAGTTGAAACTTGTGATTGTTCCATGGAGGAAATCTAAACCAAAATTCAGTAAGGAAACTTCTCCTTGCAATGGCTTTCTCATGGCTGAATGTGTCAAATGAGAACTTTCCATGGTACCTACCAAATCCACTTCCAACAACTCCTCCAAATGGGAGGGTATCAGCTGCATACTACACATAGCCAAATGCAAGCCTTTAGACTGAGAATTTAGAAGCTATAAGCATTGAGGACTATTATACTGTTTTTTGGGCTTTGTAATGAAGTGCAGTTTAATAATCACTCATTGAGTACAGATTAGACAGTTTTGTTTACTTGAGACAATTGACTTACTGATAACATACTTGAATAATTGTATCGTTGAATGTCACGCTTCCAGATGATGTTTCAGAAATCATCCTTCTTTGGAGTGTTTTATTTTTGGTGAAGCAATATATAGCCAGTGCTTTAGGCTTTGAATTTATGAATTGTATACTGTCTTCAATCTTCTCTAGCTGTCAAACCAAGAAAAGAATCACTATAAATGTGCAACATGCCTTACTGAGTACTCAGCTTTCTTGAGCTACCACCACAATCATATATACTCTGCCCATTAAGGCCAGTAAAGAAACTTATTAAATAATACATAATTTCTGCATGTGTCTTACTGTAATTATTGGAAGCAATGGACCAAAGATCTCATCTGTCATAATTTCTGCTTGGAGAGGAGGATCCACCAAGATTGTTGGCTCAATGAACCTGAATGGAGATCAATAACAAGCATATTACAACTAATACTTGTGAAACATACAAATTAAAGAACAAGACAAGCTGTCAAAGAAAATTGTCCTAGTGATAAAAAGGGGGTTAAGAACAGAAGCTCGACTTTCTCTTATATACCAAGCATTTGTCTCTTTTCAAATCCTTAAAATATCATAATGGAATAATTTAATATAGGGATTAATCCCATATAAAAACCAATTTATTGAATATGAACACTATGAATTCATATATAACCAAAACTTCTTTAACAAAAAAGAAAAAGGGAGGGGGTTTTAAAGAGAGAAAGAGAGAGGGAAAGAGAGCTGAAACCATAAGGTCCATATTCACAAAAGAGATTAAATAATGTCATTTACAAGTTATCTTCATCCACAGAACCACCATAAACAGTAGAGGCATCAACATGTGGATCCTTAAGAAGATTCTTAAGTCGTAAGAGATGTTGTTTATTTATTATCCTTGCAATGCTGTGTGATTCTTTTGGATTTTCTCCAAACATTTCCTTGATCATGCTCTTCATCAACTCCACCTGAAATAGAGTATCATTATTTCAAAATGTTGTTGCATTACAAACAAACAAACAAACAAAAAACTTAAAAACTCATATAAGATTCAACATAAACTACTACTTTCATACCACAGTGCGTGTAAATTTCTTTTCAACAAGGATGTAGTCTATTGCTATGCATGCTTGACCAGCACAGCAACCATATTTCCCATAAACAATTCGCTTTACCGCCACCTTGTGATTAGACAGCACAAAAGAACTCAACTTAGCATGTTGTCATAACATAGACCAGAAATGCATAAGTGTGTAGGCCAATTTTGTGACTATAAAATATATTAGTGTAATACACTAGGCCAAACTTACCTTTATGTCCCAAGAACTAGAAAGGTAATCAAGAACAGCAGGGCATTTTCCACCCAACTCTAGAGTAATAGGTGTTAGATGCTTCACAGCTGCAGACATGACAATCCTTCCAACACGTGCACTTCCTAAGCATTAACATTAAGATTGAATTACTTAATCTTTTAAAACCAATGGTTAGAATAGATTAGGTGAATAAAATTCATTATTGCATATCAGTCTAAGCTTTTGGAACAAGCGTTAGTTGGTCATAATGTTAGAGCGAGTGATCATAAGTTTGAACCATGTTTTCACTTTACTTCTCATTTAAAAAATTAAAAGTTTCACATGTTAGGCGGGCCTCACATATTAAGAGTGATTTTGGGTCCATGTGCGAGGGAGAATGTTAGAAAAATGAGAGACTAATTTTACCTGTAAAGAAGATCTTGTCCCATCTCTGCTGTAGGAGTTGTTCACCTACAGATGGTCCACCTTGGATAACCTTGACAGCTTTGTTGTCTAAGTAAGTGGAAAGTGCAGTTGCTAGAAGAGAAGCACTAGCAGGAGCCAATTCGGAGGGCTTTAGAACTACTGTATTTCCAGCTGCTAATGCCCCTATCATTGGTTCCAAGGACAGTCCTATATTTTGTAACAAAATGACAACAATTTAATCATTATTAAGGATATGAGAGAAGAAAAATGAAGCAAACTGTAATTATTTTTTTTCCTATAGTTATGTTACAATATTAGTTTAATGATTGAATTCACCATTTACTAATTGTTTAAGTTTTTGGGGCAATCAATGATTTATCATGATATCAAAAACTATGATCTTGAGTTTGAACTCTGTCTTCACTCTACCTCCCATTTAAAAAATTAAAAACTCCTTGTGCTAGGCCTCACTTATTAAGGAGAGTTTGGGCCAAACGTAAGGAAAAGTGTTAGAATAATTATTAAATAACTAAATTCAACATTTCTTAATATTTTAAACTTTTGAAACAATCAATAATAATTTATCATGTTCTAAAATGAATAATAATTTACTTACCAAAGGGAAAATTCCAAGATGAAATAATGAGTACAAGGCCAAGAGGCTCAGGAACAATTTCTGCACTAGTGAGCAAAGCAATTCGCGGCAGTTTAGCCTATAAACCATACATTAACGAGAATTGTTAGTATATGTTGTCCAAAAAAAAAAAAAAAAATTCTTGAATATTATTAGCACGTGACTAAACCGACATGGTGGTTTATGTATAAAATTTAACTTCTTTGCTTACTAGAAAGCAGGAAAATTTTTTTTATTTATTTTTATACAAGATAGAATTTCTACTCTAATATAATCTAAGTGTATATGTGTGTGAAGCTCTCTCATAGAAACTTGAATCTCGATCCTTACCCCCCCACACCTCACAAGCATTTATACTGTGGAGTGACTACCGCATCAGGAGTGCGTGGTGGTAACAAGAAAATTTTAAAAGGTTCTACAAACTTTTTTTTTTTTTTTCCCATGCAGAATCCCAATAAAATATTATTACACCAACTTTTTTTTTATTAAATTACACTTTGATCCCTTAAAGTTAGATTGTCTTCATTTTGGTCCACTGAGTTTGATTAAGTTTTCAAAATAATCAATATTTCATCTATTTTCATGACTAATTTAGCCATTAAGTGTCAACAAAACAACATTACTTCTCTTTTAAAAATTAAAAAAAAAAAAAAATTACCCTCTTTCCCTTAATGGCCATAGGAGTCATGGAAATAGACATTAGGACCAAATGAAATCAAACTTGGTAGACTAAAATGAAAAATCTCAAACTTAAGAGACCAAAATGAAAAAAAAAAAAAAAATCCAAAATTCTAGAGTCAAAAATATAATTTAGTCTTTTTTGGGGGGTTTATTGTTATGAAATATACAAATAATTCATTTCTTTCTTCCTTTTCTCTATTATTATTATTATTTGTTGGGATCACAATTTAACTCCCTACAACCACTCTAAAAACAGGTTCGCGTGGTGTGATGTCAAATTCCATAAAAGATTTGAGTGTGTTTTCCTCATCACCAATTGATTTTGAAGTGGAATGACACAACTCACGGTCCGACAAATGGTATCAGAGCCAAGGTCATGGGTTCGAATCACGGGAGTGTCATAGTCCAACATTATTATTATTAATGCCATGTAAAGTCTAGTAGTTGAGCTTACCTTTCTTCCTGACATCCATTCTCTCAAAGATTCCAATGCCAAATTCAGTGTCTTAATCAAGGTTCCTATCTGCAAACAAGGAGAATTTATGTATAACAAAAGCAAGAGATCAAACTCTCAATCTCTCCTACATCTTAAAAATGAATCCAATAGTCTTTACCACTACTTAAGTCCTTGTAAAAATATGTTCACAAATTCCTCGTGATTGTGATTATTCTTTAACCTGTTTTCAAATTCTATTCATGTTCCTTTTCCCTTGTGAGGGTAGTGAATAATTAAACAAATTTCTTGTAATTTTGGCTAAGAACAGTTGTGCAATATTACTGTTTTTTTTATAAACTTGTGCAATATTACTTCTAATCCCATTTTATGTGATAAATAATATTAGACCCTACCAAATGAAGGTGATGAATTTGTGTGTTCAAATCCTATTGGATATATGTGTAATTTACCTAGGAATTTTTTTTATTAAGGAAAAAAAAAAAAACCCTATCCTAGAAACAAGACAGCCACAAAAACATGCACTCAAACAAGTTAGTAACCTCTCAAACAGGTTATTATGATTACTAAAATAAATAAATAAAGTTATTATGACTTATTTTTTAGAGGGTAATCCATATATATGTGTACATTTATAAAATTAAAAAATGGAACAAGATATGTAGTTTGTATACCTCATCTCTAAAAGTCTCAACCTGATGCTTTCCCAAGTCTTGCTTAAGAGCATTAAGGATATCACCCTCTTTTTCCTTTAGCAGAGTAAGCAACCCTTTGAGCTGTGACTTTCTCCAAGATGCTTCTTTGGTCTTTCCTTGACTGTAATACTCTCTCATCTCCCCCAGATCTCTTTCGAAGTCTCTAAAATTCTCCATAGCTTAGAGTAGAAAAAAAAAATGGCACTATACTCTTCATCCACAGCAGCTTATTTCAACTAGTCTTCTTTATTTGCTGACTAGTTGGGTTCATAAATTAAAGCTTCTCCTCATGCAGTCTACGTTACAAGTCTACAGTAAATATATGGGGTCAAGAGAGGATTAAGTGTCAGCTTCAACGGTCCACCTTTCAAAACAGATGAACATTTATTATTGATTTTTGTACAATCTTATTTAATTATTTTTATGGGACGGTATGACTTATTAGTTTATTATCAAGTAATAGAATTCATCCTTTAACAAAAAAAAAAAAAGGGTAATAGAATTGTCAATGGCCTTATAGCCAAGTGATACCCCGGTTTTTTTTTTTTTTTGTAATCTCTTACTCACGGGTTCTATCCCCGCACTTACCTAGCCAAAATAATAATAATAATAATAATAATAGAATTCATCCATGTGTCCTAGAATGTAGCATGACCATATGGCTTCTCTATTTATTTTTACGGGAATCATATGGCTTATTAGCTTATTGACCGGTGTACTTCTTTAATTTGTGTATAGTTATAAGACCACAGTTAGCTAAAATATGGGCAGTTTGATTCGCCTCTCTAGGTTGTTTTGTTTTATTTGACTCTGTCCTATCGATTTTTTGTAATATATTAGCTCTTGAGAAAGTTAAGATTTTGGTTTCTTGTCCGTAGTTTCTGGTTCCTTTGTTAATAAATTTGTTGATTATCAAAAAAATAGTTATAAGACCACAAGTTGAATTTAATTAGAAAAACTAAAGTTTAGCATCTAATTAATGATTATACAGTATCTAAAATCTAAATTTTACCTTATTTAGAAAAGGGTTATGTTAATGAAAACCTTTAGGGCAATTGTTAATAAATTATTTTAAGAAAGTTTTATTATCACTTTTTTGGAAAATTGAAAAAGCTATCAAAATATTAATTTGTTTTTCTCTTTTTCCATAAAAAATTTTCTAAAATGGTTATTAGCAAATGTCCTTAAAGCATTCATTAACATTTCCCTTTAAAAAATAGTAGCATTTCCAATTTGCTAGCATTTTTTTATGGGAGACGTTAAAAAATGGTTCACTAATATTTTATACAAAAATACAAAAAAAGTCCACCAACACCACCAAAACCACTAGATCTGTAACCCACCCACCACCACTAGATCTGTCTCACTCCCTCTCTTCTATCTCAGATTCTCTCTCTCATATTAGCCATGGCCGAAGCCTTGAGTATTTACTGGTAGTTGTATTTGGGGTGGTGGAATACTATTGTTTTTATGCTATAACTTTGAAATCAAAATACTTATTAATATGAAACAAAAGAAAACAAAAACGTATAACCACAAATTTGCCAAAACTGTGTGCCTTTTTTATTCCATGAGATTATGTAAGATGCTCAATTAGGGAGTTCATTCATGATATAAGGTAGTTTAGGTGTGAGTTGGAAAGGGCAACTGAAATGTACATTTCTTTTTGATAAGTAACTGAAAGCCAAAGTACTTTCTTATTGAAAAATTATGAACTTTACTTGCATAATCTTATTTTATTGGAAAGAAAACCATGGCATTGTTGGAATTTTTTCTTCTTTTGGTGGAAATTGTTCATATGGAGATTTATGTTCTGATTTTTTAACAATTGCAATATATGTAGTCTCAAACAATGTTATTTATACTAATACATTGTTTTTTAGGGGAAAGTGGGTGACAGCAACAAATTATTTCATATAGAAATATAAGGGATTAATTAAGACTTAGATTGATAAAAGAGGGATTGTTTGTGGGTTTTTTCAAGATTGATAAATGGGGGGAATTAAGGATTTTTCTCACTCAACACAGTAGAGGATAAAGGGGATGTTTGTTGTTCTTGGTGTTTATTTTTTGTTGGTAAGAATAATCTTTTTTATTTTTTTCTTCATAATCTGATGATGGATACCTTGCCATTATCTAAATACTTGATATCAGGCACTCTATAGTATGTATTCATTCTTTATGTTTGATGCACCGGTATTGATGATGGTTATCCTAGAATTCTGCCTGAACTTTGTAGCTCCCAAATCATTTACCTATAAATTACACAATGAGACAGAGTTGCATTGTTAGTGTTTTTTTTTAATGTTACCATTAGAGATATATTGAAATAGAGCTTCATATCAAGGGCAATCATTTATTAAGTACTTTCAACTAGATTGGATTAGTAATTATGATTATTATAGCACACCTTTGTGTGTGTGTGTGTGTGTTGGACCATTAGAAAAAACCATATTGATTGATGCTCCTAACAAATTGTGTACAAAAAAATTATTGTAATCACCAAAGGTTAGAATTTTTACCCAAGAATCTCCTGATGTCCTTAGGCTTCTGAATTTTTGTAATTAATGACAGAAGCTTAAATGTATCTTTAACTAAAATAAGAAAAAAAAAATTTTTTTTTTTTTTGATGGGACTAAAATAAGAAATTTTGATAAACAAGATTGTACAACATAGAAAGTGATGTGATATTCATTTTTTGAAAGCCATGGATTGGAACCCCCCGGGTGCTGAACATCACCCGTTAACAAAAGCCTTTATGATAAACAAGATTGTACAATATGGAAAGTGATGTGATAGTCAATTATGAAGGCAATGAAACCCACCAACCCATAAATGGTGTTACGGTGTTACCAACTCCTTGGAAATCGTTTCTAAAAAAAAAAAAAGAAAAAAAAACTCCTTGGAATCCACAAGAGCTATCCCCCTTAAATTAATGAGCTTGGTCAGGAGCCAAACTACCCTTGGCTCCAAAACAGTCCAAAGGTTAGTTAAGTACAATTATTAATGATTCATCGATATTTCTTATATTTTAATTGAAACCACTTAAATTTATTTCTCTTTATTTTTCATATTTTAATCTTTTATTAGACTTTACTTTTTTCGGATATTAATAAGCACCTAGTGCAAACCCCTTTTCTTAAAAGTTATTATAATTTTTTAGTGGAGTTATAGTATATTTTTGTGTTAGAACTAAGAACCTCTTTCATTCTTCCTTGTGTGTGTTTGTTTCTAAAAAAAAATATAAAAAAAAACCTTCTAAAGTCACATGCAAAAAGTCAATTTTTATATGGTTTTTGTTAACAATGCCCTAATTGTAAGGTTAAATTGCATTTAATGCTTTATTAAATAATGTTTTTATACATTTTTAAAAAGTCAAATTACATACAAATTTTTTAAAAAAAGGACACACAAACATAATAAATCTATGAATATAAACCAATAAATCATTAACAATTGTATTTTTTTTTCTTATATTAAAACTCATAGGAGAACATTTATTAATTTTTTTTATATTAGATAACTTGCTTGTATTAGCATAAAGTATCACATTAATTGTACTTCGAGTGAACTTAATAATTACTCCCTCCGTCCCACTTTATTTGTCCTGTTTGAAAAGTCAAATTTTTTAAGGGAACATCATTTATTATCTTGTCTACCTTTTAAAAATGTATAAGTTTCCAAAACTACCCTTAAATAAATTTATCAAAATATTGAATTATTAATAAAATAGGGGTATAATTGGAACATTAGTAAATTAAAGACTTATATTTTTAGAAACAGGACAATATTTTGGGTAGACATGGCAAAACGGGCGGGTCGGGTCGGGTTCGGGTCGGGTCAATCGAGTCACGGGTCAAACGGGTCACGGGTAAAAAACGGGTCATTTTAAGCAGGTTGAAAACGGGTTCGGGTCAATCGGGTTGCGGGTCGGGTCGGGTTGGGTCAGGTTGACCCGTATTTTTCACATGAAATTTTTTATTTTTTATTTTTTTTATAAAGAAAACAATATGTATTTGCCATTTGGATAGTTATGCAACATATTACTTGATGTAAAATGAATTATTTTGAATTCACTACTTATATCAAGAAAAAACTCAGTTAAATTTATTAATACTTATTTAATAATTTTAAAATTATACAAATCCTAACATTGCTATCTAAAACAAAACAACACAAAGATAAGTAAAACAAATATACAAGTTTTATTTTTACACAATATCAACATTCCAAAAAAAAAATTATAAATGACTTATTGGATAACTCATTTGATAAAGAATAAAAACAAATAAGAAAGTTACAATTTTAAAAATTAATTTTATAATCTATTATCAATTGTGGTTGACACTCTATTTCAATTTGAGATATACATTAAAGTTTAATTGCTTACTTATTTATACCTAGTCTCTTTTATGAAGATCATATCATTGTTAAGCAGCACACACTCTAAGAAATATCATAATATATTTTGAAAAGTCGTTTATTTTGAACATAAATTGTTAAAAAATAGATCTAAGCATTCATAATTTATGCTAATTTGATACTTTGGCTTTACTATTTTCAGACTTGTGAATGTGTCTCACACATATCTACAATTTTAAATCTGTTTTTAACTTTACTGTAACCTGATTATTTTGGCATGTACTTTGCTATTTGATATCTAAAAATCTTTACTCATTACAGAATGCTCAACCATTTATTTTTCAATTAATTTGCATGCAGTTATGTAAATGTATCAATTGTTTCCTTAAAACTCGCAATATACAATTAAACCAATATTGTCTTAATTTCACTATTTTTTTACCCAAAAAAAAAAGTTTTAAAAAAATGGTTCGGGTTCGGGTCGGGTTAACCCGTACAAAACACGGGTCGGGTCACGGGTCAACCCGTTTTTGCTTTGGGTCAACAAAATCGGGTTCGGGTTGGGTATTTTTCGGGTCGGGTCAGAAAATTCTGACCCGTTTTGCCATGTCTAATTTTGGGACATCCAGAAATAGAATAGAGGACAAACAAAGTGGGACGGAGGGAGTATCTCACTTTTCATTCTCAAAAAAAAAAAAATTATCTCACTTTTTTAAGGTATAATTGTATTTTTTTCAACTACAAATAAGCATTTTGCCAAATCCTTTATAGTTTAACTAATATTTCTTAGTGTTTTCAATTGAAATATCTAGAGTTCAAATCTTCCCACCTTTTAAATTATTTTAAACTACAAATAAGTTTTTTAAGGAAGAGATCAATACTCCATCTTTTTAGTCCTTTTTTATTGAGAAACTTCAATGAACTTTCTCTTGAATTTATGAACGATACAACCTCAAATTCACATGCATTAAAACATAGAGAAAGAAAATGACTCATAATTTTTAACTTGAATTTAATAATATGATACTTTTTTTTTGTAGGGAACTTAAGTCATAATAAGGAACCTAATTTCAAAACTTTATCCAAAGGGAGAATTGGATTAGCCCAAAATTTTAAAAGAATCAAGCCTCCCATCCATTTGTTGTTAAATTTTTTTTCAAGCCGCATTTTAACTTTTTAACTTGCCATGTCAATACTATATCTTCCATTTATGCAATTTCTTAAAGACTTAGAAGGATGGGACGAAAATTTTGATGTTTTTCAAATTTTTTTAGAATGAAACTGCAACTTTTAAAATTTGGGGTACCCCAAAAAAAAAAAAAAAAAAAAAAGAAAGAAAGAGAAATTCCACCTAATTGTGACTCTTTCATTTTTACATTTAATCCCATCTTAAATTTATATTCTGAGATTAAAGTTAAAGCTAACAAAAAATTGGGCCATGAGTCATTTGCATTACAGGCCCCTCCAACTCTAAAATGACGACAAGGTGTTAACCTAGGAATGAGACAAGCTGCAAAATTCACATGAAAAGTCTAGAATGTGGAATAATAAAGATCTGAGGTCTTGTGCTTATCAAAAAAACAGAGATGAGGTCTAGTGGGAAGACCAGGACATGCAATTTGGCTTGGGCCCAATCTTTTGGTAGAGAGTCAAACACATAATTAATTTCGTTCTTGTATTTTCAATTTGAATATGGGAGATGGGACAATTTTTCTCTTTGTGACAAATCAACTGAACCTCTCCCCTTATCCACCAAAAAAAAAGAAAAAGAAAGAAAGAAGGTAAAAAATAAAAATAAAAATAAAAAAAAAAGAGAGGAAAGAAGAACCTCTCCCTCCTAAAAAAGAACACAAAAGAACAAGAAAAATGCTATATCTAAAAAAAATTTACAACAAATTTTAGGTAATAAGTTATTATTACTTACTACTTTTAATTTTGAACCCACCATTGAAATTATTTTTTTGTCCAGTAATAATAGCCGATAACAACTCATCACTTATAATTTGTTGTAAAAATATTGTAAAAATGTTATAAATAAAATTTTTTGTAGAAACAAATACAAACATTGACTATATATGTGTGTATATGTACACATACATACATACATATTTATTTATTTATTGTGCTAAAGTGAGTGTCCTTTTTTTTTTTTTTTTATAAAAAGTTTCAACCTATGACGTCCACTCCTAATAATAGTTTTTTATCATTAGACCAAGACACTAATTAGTTTTTGATGTAAACAGAGATTAAACTCCAAATCTTTTATACAACCATCAGAAACTTTACCAATTGAACTGACTAAAACCCATGCTAAAGTGGGTGTCTAAAAGTCTGGGTATCTAACTATTTTTCCAAATATATGTAATCCCCATCTCATATGCACTAAATAATTACTAAAAGAAAGTTGAAATTTTTTTTTAGATAAGTAAACAACGAGAGAGGGAGGCGGTTCAAGCCACAGACATAAAATAATTAAATAAGATGCTTCTCTTCAATTTCTCGTTTGTCTTTTTAAGCTTCTTTTATTACTTTGATTTTTTTTTTTTTTTTTGTATTTATTAGTGTTCAGTACAGTTGAAAATTTTGGTCAAAAAAACACGTCCTGAAATCAATGTCCATTATATGGGGACTTGTCAATTCACTATTTGGCCTACATCTTAATTGTTCTCACATTCTTGATCGGTCCATTTTTTTTTTTTTTTTTTTTTGCTAAAACTTGATCAGTCCATTTAATTAATAAATGGTACAATCAAATTTAAAAAATTCACATGGTATGTTACCACGCACGGTATGTGGATCTCAATGATTTGCATTAGAGCATACAAATCAATTCATGCAAAATTTTTTGTCTATTTTAATATAAAAATCTATTTCTTCTATTTTACATTACATTTAATTAAAATATTAATTTTTCTTAATTTTATTTAATTGTTTCTCTTTTTTCACATACAACATGTTAACAACCATCATTCACTATTTTCCTTCGTTATCGAGATATGTAAAGAAATAATAAATAACTAAATGTAAAATGAATAATATTAGTGTAAATTTACACGGTAACTATTGCAAATTTGTAAATAATTTACACAATTATACACATACTGATGTTAGTCATTTTTAGACAAAATTGTGTAACTTTTATACCTTTCTTGATTTCTTCTATTATACATGGACAGATGGACATATAAATGCCCTAAGCTAGGTATACATGGAACATTCTATATTGAAAATCAAATGACATATATTAGTGACGGAACTACTCAAGGGCTAAGGGGGGCCATGCCCCTCCCCCCTGCCCCCCAACCTTTGTAAAAAAAAAAAATGCTAGTGTGTATATTAACAAAAAATTTACAAATTGACCCAAGAAATTCAACAAATAGATAACAAGAAAAATCTTTGGACAAATCATAAATCCAATCTAAGCAAAAACAATAACAACAAATCAATTACAAATCCTAGCAAAAAAAATCACAAAAATCCAATAACATTTACCCAATTTCTCCCTCTCACTTGAGAGCTCTATAACCCTCTCAAATGACTCCACCCTCATAGCTGTAGAGACAACTCTATGCCACATATTGATCGCTCCATCCACACATTAATTTGACCTTGAAAATATTAAGACGTGCCAATTGACTTTCAAAACTCTTGATTATAAAATCCTATTATTGATTTTTTTTTCAAAAGAAAAAATTCAAATACAAATAATAATTAATAAATTAATACTAATAATGCAACGTTGTCAACCTCTAGTATGGATATTCAAATTTTTTTAAATCTTTCAATAACGAACTTCGGCCCCCCCTAAATTTGAATCCTGATTCCGTCCCTGACATATATGCTTGCCTTAAAACGGAGTGTAAATGGAGTTTGTAAAGCATAAATTCGAATAAAACTTGAAAATTATATAATAAACAAGCGAGGTAAAGTTGACTAAGATGTTAAAGTTGAATATGACATATGAGAGAGAGAGAGAGAGACAAAGAGATTATTAACTAAATGTGTCTTGTTAACTGAGTTTGTTAATGGTACATGCTAAGAAATATTATATGTTTGGAACCATAATATAAGAAAAAGAAAGTGACCATAATATATTAAAGAGAGCAAGCAAGAGAAGTCTAACCAAATCCAAAACACGTGGGTGATGACTTCTCACACAGAGAGAGAGAGAGAGAGAGAGAGAGAGAGAGAGAGAGAGAGAGAGAGAGAGAGAGTCATTTAATCCACCTATTAACTGTAATTCAACAGACCACATAGGATTTTTAGTAGCACAATTAGTAGATAAGTAATGAGTAGTTCAAATGACACCATCTCACTAAAATAAGAGAATCGTTAAGTGTTGATAAAAATTGTTCAAAATTTTGTCAACAATAAGTTTTCTCCTCTCACATAGATGATGGTCATAATGTATAAATTTAATTAGTAATACTCACGATTATGTGAAAAGTTGGATTATTACTCACTGAGGGTAATAGAACCATTAAATTCTCTTATAATTGTAATTTCAATGAAATAAAATGTTAAAATTAATCAATTTTATTGAAAATACAAGCAAATTAGCCTGAAAATAAATTTAATTAGCGTCAAATCAAGAAGATTTAAAATATATATATATATATATATGAGAGAGAGAATCATTTAATCCACCTATTAACTGTAATTCAATGGAACATAATTCAATGGAGCATGTAGAATTTTTAGTAGCACAATTAGTAGATGTTTTTTTCTTTAGAGAGTTTCAACCTATGGCGTTCGCTTATTATCAGACCAAGACACCGATCAATTTTTGGTGTAGGCGGAGATTGAATCTCAGATCTCTTATACAACCATCAGAAATTGTACCAGTTGAGTTAATTGAAACCTACTACTAGTAGATAAGTAATGGGTCATTCAAATGACACAACCTTACTAATATAAGAGAAGCAAGTTAGAAAATTGAGGAAAATTATTCAAAATTTCGTAACTAATATGTTTTCTCCTCTCACATAGATGATAGTCGTGATATGTGAATTTAATTAGTGAGATCTACTATTATGTGAGAAGTGGAATTATTGCTCACCGATAGTAATGGACTTATTAAATTTATGACAAACCCATGTGCAATGTGCACATAGTTTTTAGTTTTTTTCTTCATCAGGAGTTTTTTCTTTATTTTGGAAAGAAAATATTTTGATGGACCAAGAAAGAAAACACCAAGGCCCATCAAATTTTTAACCTCTCCTTCCTCAACCAAATGCCCACTAAAAATATTTTTTCTCCACTTTTCTCTCCTTTTTTTTTTCCAACCAAACATACTCTAAATGTAATTAGCATAAAATCAACAACAAAATAAACACTTTTTTTTTATAATAATTATTGATACATCAATTTGTAAAACTTATGTAATAAAATGTACAGTATTGATTAAAAAAAAAAGTTAATTACTTGATTAGTTATTGCTTCCAGGTCCAACGGGAACAAACTTCATTAAATAAGAGAAGCACGTGTTAGAAGTAATCATCAAAAGAATGCTCTCAATATCGTTTTGTGTGATTTAAATGCAACCATCTGGGTGGGGGGGCTTCCATTTGAAAGAGAGACAGCTAGCTACCTTAAGAGCATCCGCAGCCCAAATGCTATATGGCATATATTGAGATATTTTAGCATTTCAGCCTTCAAATGTTGCTCCAGCCGGACTTGCAAAATGTGTGGATTGTAAAAAATTTTACAATACTGCTACAGTACCATCTTACAAATAAGATGGTACTGTAGCAACATTGTATAATTATAAATTATTATTATATTATCTGATTCTTCTCTCTCTTCCTTTCTCATTCTTTCATTTCCCTCTCTCTCTCTTGTCTTCTTCTCTCTGGTTTGTTCTCTCCTCTTCAGACCCAAAGCCATGGTGGACATGAATGCCATCACCAAACCACCATGGCCGGACTCACTGCCACAGGCCCCACCGCAAGCCACCGTCAAGGCCACCGCAAGCCACCTGACCAAGCCTCTCTCTTCTCTCTCATCCCCTCTCTCTCTCTCCATCGCTGCCAACGCCAAGCTTCTCGTCTTCTCCGTGGATCATGGTGGGTTGTGGTGGATCATCTTCTCCATGGATCGTGGTGGATCATCTTCTACTTGGATTGTCTTCTCTGAGTTCTGGATTGGGTTTTTTTTTTTTTTTTTTTTGGCTGTGATGGGTGCTTAAAGGAATTGGTTTTATTTATTTATTTTTTTTGTGGGTTCATGGTGGTGGAGTTGGGGGTTGCCGTGGATTGGTTTGATTTTGATTTTGATTTTGTGGGTTGCCGTGCTTGCCGGAGTTTGTGGCTGGGGTTTCAAGCAACGGTTTGGGTATGTTCTAGTAGCAGGTGGTTGTGATTTGGGTCTTGAGTTTTGGGTTTTTGTTTTTATTTGGGACTTGGATCGTCTTCTCTGAGTTCTGGATTGGGTTCTTCTTTTTTTTTCTTTTTTTTTTTGGCTGTGATCGGTGCTTAAAGGAATTGGTATGATTTTTTTTTGGTGGGTTCATGGTGGTGGAGTTGGGGGTTGCCATGGTTTGGTTTGATTTTGATTTTGATTGTGGGTTGCCGTGGTTGCCGGAGTTTGTGGCCGGGGTTTCAAGCAACAGTTTGGGAATGTTCTAGTAGCAGGTGGTTGTGATTTGGGTCTTGGGTTTTGGGTTTTTGTTTTTATTTGGGTTTAGGGATATATTATTTTATTATGTGAAAATATTATTTTAATGAGTAGAATAGGAAAATAAAAATTGGGTTGCTGAGAGTATTGTAAAATTGTATTGTATAATTGATAAAGTAACTTTTTGGGATGGTAAAATAGGATGAGATAGGAATTCCGGATGTGAATGCTCTAATAGTAATAGAAATAAACAGCTAACTACCTTAATTAATATTGAAGCCAGAAATGACTAGCTAGGTTCTAATAAGTAGCTACATGCTTGGAAATAGGCTCCAACTGGCCAAAAATGAAGTAGCCAGGTAGGTTCAAAACCATAAAAGAGGACGTATAGGTTAAGCTTCACCCTTTTTCTTTTCCTTCATTTTTTAAGGTATAGTTGTATATTTATTCAATTTATCTTTCAAGCAAAATGAATCCATAAAAATAAACCGATAAAAATAAGTTATACCAAATCAACTATGGTGATAAATAGTATCATATTAATGCTCCATGTAACAAAAAATGAGCTCACTATTGAACTACTTTAATCAAAGCAATAGCATAGCAGCCAATCCAAATCCCTTTGTGTGCAAATCATTTCCTCCCACACAGTGGCAGAGCCAGAATTTTAATTCGGGGGCAAAATTAATTTGAAATTATTAATAAATATTTATAACAAAATAAATATACAATTGTAAATAAGTAAAAATTTACTAACTCAACTATTGTGAAAATTATTGTGTTTCTTACCATTTAAATAAATTAAATAAAAAATAAAAGGCATAGTGTTATGAGTTTGTGACAGTATATTAGTGAGAAAGTTAAAAGGTGAGACAAGCCAAAACTAAAAGTTCTTTTTGACTTATTAACTTCGCTGTGTCCAGATCAAAAATAAAAAGACTTTGACATGTCATGTCAGGTAACTCCTTGTTATCTTTGTTACAGCGCCATGTTCTTTTGCTTTTTTTGAGGAAAAGACTGTGTCAATTTTTAGTTCCTTTTACTGAGTGCTGTTTTGTTTTTTTTCCTATATTAATAAATCAGAGGGGGCAAGCTTTTGTCATAGCCTATAGCTAAGAAAGTTTCAAAGGAGTCAGGGGGGCAGTTGCCCCCTCTCTACCCCTCTGGCTCCGCCCTTGCTCCCATATTTACAAGTTCATGACCCATGGTTAATAGAGTTGAACTTTCCCTTAAATTAAACCTTTAACCTTTGTCTCAAAATCCATTTTATACTTTCAAATGTTTCAAAAATATCCTTCTTGTCATCTCATGGATGGGAAATGCTAATGTATTTAATGGAGTTCATGAAACCAAAGTTATTTTGATAACATGAAGCCTATGAAGTTGCATGAATTTCATTTACTATCTTAACATTTTTAATTCTTTAGATAATGATAAGTGATGACAACATTAATTTTAAAACAATTTTTAAAGCATAATGATAATTTTAAAACATAAGTCAAAGGTTAAGACCTAAATATACAGTTTAACCAAAAAAAAAAAAGTAGCAGCCTTGTCATGTATTACACACACATGTGTGTGTGTACTGTACACCTTATTTTAGAATCCACATGCATGGTCTGCTTTAGGTGATATAATTGTCTGAAATGGGTATGTGGTGCATCCTATGTATGCTTTGCTGATTTTTGAATACATGTCAGATTCAAACTTATATCTAACTCAATTTTACCTATTTGTCATATATTCCTTTATTTTGTATTCTGTTTTAGACAACTGGTAAGTTGTCCGTGCGATACATGGATAATATTGCAATGTTTTATATAAGATGGTTTTGAAGAATGTTGTATATGTATTATAGCATAATTATTATAGAACTTTATTAGAAATGAATTCATCATAAAAAGCAACAATTATAAATTGCACACACATAACCACTATAATTATTCAATTGAAATAATGAGAAATTAAAAATAAAAAAATAAATAAATAAACTTTGGAGGAATATTATAGAATAAAGTTGATATAGAATGTGACTTTCTCTTTCTTTTTAATTCTAAAACAAAATACATATCTTAAATACCCACAGTCAATTACATCATTTACAAAACCCACAACATCCAACCTTAACATCAAAATTGTAATTGTTGTTGTTATTCAATATAAAATGCAAGCATCCCTTCCTTGGTTGTAGCCAACTTATATGAGTTAGGATTAGATGAAACAACAAGGTTAGAACTAGGTAGGTGTCGTCAAAAAATTGAAGGTAAATGACATTGTTTTTAGTCGGTGTGTATTTGACAGGGATGACATGAAGGGCTATGGGTATGTATATATAAAGAGGTAGAAGTGCAAGAGATAAAAATAGTGAATTAAAGTGCAAAGAGTTTTATGTGTATGAATGAGGGATGAAAAGTCTTGAAACATTGAACTAAATGGTATAAAGAATATTTATTTGTTAATTAGAAAAGTATTGAAACATTGAATTAAATGAAACAAAAGTCAATATCTAATTTATTCTTATCTTTGATGTGGCACTTAAGAATATTTCAATTCTCTTTGCATAGAATATATATATTGATTGATTGATTGATTGATTGTACAGTTCATTTTGTACCACGTAAAGAAGACCATGTGAGAGAGAGAGAGAGAGACACTTTTATTAGATAGGTTTGGCTAATTGGCTTCCATCCAATGCTAAAGTGCATTGGACTTGGACGTGATCATGAAACAATACAGATTTTAAAATGGTTAGATGTCAATTTTGTATTTCATTTAGCACACACTAGCATATATATTGAATGATAAATGTGTGCATGGGTTGGGTTAGAGAGTTTTTTTAACCCAACTTAACTTTGTTGGGTTTAGAAATTTTCAACCCAATCAACCCATATGATTGAGTTGGGTTGGTAGGTTGGTCTTAAATATTTCATCTATTGAAAAGAAAATACTAGCATATATATTGATGATTGATTGATTGTACGGTTCATTTTGTACCACGTAAAGAAGACCATGAGAGAGAGAGAGAGAGAGAGAGAGAGAGAGAGAGAGAGAGAGAGAGAGAGAGATGCTTTTATTATATAGGTTTGACTAATTGGCTTCCATCTAATGCTAAAGTGCATTGGACCTAGAGGTGATCATGAAACAATACAGATTTTAAAATGGTCACATGTCAATTTTGTATTTCATTTAGCACACACTAGCATATATATTGAATGGTAAGTGTGTGCATGGGTTGGGTTAGAGTGTTTTTTTAACCCAGCTTAACTTTGTTGGGTTTAGAAATTTTCAACCCATATGATTGAGTTGGGTTGGTGGGTTGGTCTTAAATATTTCATCTATTGAAAAGAAAGAGGGGGGGGGGGGTAGCCATCAACTTTTAAGTCAATTTTTTCAACAAATTATTACAATGCATATAATATGCCTAAATTATATTTCAAATTCATCCAAATTGATTCTCAAAATACTAATATAAATCAAAATAAATTATTGAAATAAGAGATAAAATAAATAGAGCAAGACTTATGTACAATACTTAGGTGTTGTTCCTTATGTTCCTTTTTTAAGACTCTGCCATGTGAATTTTTTCTTATAGGATGAAGTGTATTTTTTAGTTAAATAGATACATGGCTAAATCTTAAGAGGGGAACCTAAATGACAGCACCTAAAGTATTGTACCTAAGTTTTGTCCAAATAAATATATGTGTTAAATTTCATTGGGTCAAATGGTTGAAAAAACTATCAATCTAAGGCTGCATTTGTTTCGGTTGAAAATGGATTCAGGAAAACAATTTACACCTTGCCTTATGTTTGGTTGTGCATAGAAAATTTGGTCAAATGGAAAATCATTTCCGTTGACCGTAAAATAAACCCCTCAGACCCAGAAAATGATTTCAGGAGTTATTTTACCTTCAAAGCATTTTTGGAATTTTTGAGCTCTATATGGTCCGACTCGCCAAGTGCTTCAACTCCACCCCACACACCAACGAGAGAGAGACAGAGCTCCACCCCACACGCTGGCACCAGTCCGAGGTCCACCCACACTCCGACAAGCAGCGCCGCTGTTTTCCCCTCCGCGCCGGTGGGTTTTCTCTCTTTTCTTCTCTTCTCTCACTCAACCTCACGCCCGCCCACTTCGAGCTCTGCATGTATCCAATCCACCAAGGCAAAACCCACCCTCACGTCGGTGAAGCCCATCTCACCTCCAACATCTCTGATCCGTCGCTCCAAAGCCACCGGCGAAACACTTCTCTCAACCCCACCCTTTACAATACCTGATCGACATCCCTTCAAACCCATCTCCCTTTTCTTCTCTTCTATCACTCAACCTCACCTCCGAGATCACGCCGCCAAGATCGCATCCTAGCACCGCCGAGATTGCACCGTCGAGATCATCGCCCATGACCCACCCATGACCGATCTCTCTCTTTCTCGATCTACCTGTCCCTTTCCCTCAATTTTTGATCACTCTTTCTTCCTCCCTCTCTCAGTTTGACCGAATTGTGGAGTTTAACGAATGGCGTTGTTTTGATTTTTGTTTTTTTTTAAGTTTATATATTGAAATTTTCTATTATAAAATTTGTTTGGTAGCTGAGAAAATGTGAAAAACTAGTAGAAAAATGGAATTTTCAGAATGCAACCAAACACATGAAAACATTTTCTAGAACAATTTTCATAATGCAGCCAAACACTTAAAAATATTTTCCTTTCCCGAAAATAATTTACACCTAAAAATATTTTACACTCGGAAAATATTTTACATTCAACCAAACGCAACCTAAGTGATTTTTTTTTTAAACCCAATCTGAGTAATTAGTAATTATACTAAGAGTACTAAATAATATTTTCATATTTTTAATCACCCTGAACAAGACACATGGGTAGGAAAATATTCTTATATACTCTTGAAGTACGGTAGTCTCAAATCTACCATAAATTAATTAGTGAGAAGAGAAAATTCCACGTTGTTATACTTCCAAAATATAGAAAAAGTACTCACGGGTGTGAGAACTTGCAAGTTTCCTCTTGGAACTTTTGTATTTTTTTTTTTTTTTTTTTTTGAGAATCTATTAATAAGTTGTAAATCAAGTGATGACATGCACTTTTCAGTAGCACAATAATTTTGTAGAAAAGTTAGTAGCACAATTATTTGATGAGTAATGAGATATAATTCAAAACGCACCAAATTTCATATAATAAGAAGACCAAGTAAGAGATCCAAGATTGAGAACTTGCAAGTTTCCTCTTAGAACCAAGTGACAGATATCGAGTTTTTAGTGGCATAATTATTAGATCTGTAATGAGGTATAATTCAAAATCGCACCAACCTTCATCAAAATAAGGAGACCAAATAAGAGAGATACAAGACAAGCATCAAATTTACCAATAAGTTGTCATTACAGTGGCTAAAGAGTAGAGAGAGTTTTTAATGACTTAATTATTAGCTCAACCACACTTTGTGGATCAAATCAAATGCCACCAACCGTTATGTAATAAAGGGAGCAAGCATCTTGAGGAACAAATCATCAGACCAAAGCCATATGACATTATGAGTATCCAGCACTCCAGCTTCTTCTTCCTCTTTTTTTTTTTTTTTTTTTTTAAGAGTTTTAATCTATGGCATCCTCTTCTAATATAATTGCGCTCTTTATCATCAGACTAAGACACAAATTGGTTTTTGGTGTAAGCAAAGATTGAATGATAGATCTTTTATTCAATCATTAGAAATTATCATCAGACTAAGACACCAATTGATTTTTGGTGTAGGTGAAGATTGAATCATAGATCTTTTATTCAATCATTAGAAACTTTATCAGTTGAGTTAATTGGGACCCAGGTCGAGCTTTTATTTGGAAGATAGGAGAATCATAAGCTACAATTTTAGAATATTGATGATAGCAATTATTTGACAAAGTTATTATTGATGATGGTAAGTATATATTTGAATATTGATTATGTGACAAAATTCAATCCATTTATTTCAAAATAAATTGAAAGGATTTTTAAAAAAGTTGTATTAGAACTAACCTAAAAACTCTTAGAAGATCTTAATCCATTGTTGCTTACAGTTTGAATCTAGCTTCCCCCCCTCATTTTGCTAGATCTAACAGTTGATCAGTTATCACTAGGAAAGCACATGGGTCTCCTTATGAACATGAAGCAACATGATTTTGCATCACCGGATGTGAGACTCTTTTTGTGGATTTGATGTTACAATAATATCTAAAATGGATAAAAATGCATTTTGCATCATCGGATGCTAATGCTCGAACGACTGGTTTACTGTGGGCTTAGACGTTGATACACGTGCCTACTTCACCACAGCTACCATGACAAACTGAACTCAGCAAAACAAGGGCCAACGCATTTTTTACAAGAGGCTCCATCTGTAGTAAAAACAAAGGGGCCTCAAGCCAAGCCCAGGGAGCAGCTTCACACTAGTAACCTCTTGCTTGTTTGTCAATTGAAGTGTGCCTTCCAACCATGTGGAGGCTTAGAATTGAACGTCAATTAGGATCCTTTAGAATTCATAGACAGTCACAATCATACACACAAACACAGAAACAGAAATAGGAATAACTGAAATCCTTGATCTAGGCTTATTACTGAGACATACATCATACATGACAAACTTCTTAATTAGATGTTATAACCTTTAGCATTTCAAACATAGAGTAAATGATTAAACATACTCCTAATATATAAAACCAACATAACTTTACCCTATTAGTAATACAGACCTCTCAGCCCTAAGAAATTTTTTCTAACTCACATAGGGAAACATATCCCCAAAGTTCCCATTTGCTTTCACTGCAAAATTCAGAAACTTTATTAAGAAACACACACACATTAGTTGTTGATTCTATAATAAAAATTACAACACTTTTAAATAAACATCTGAATGTGATCTTGCTCTCTCTTCTTTTTGGATTCAAGGTACTTCCAAAAGTTGCTATATCCCAGCTGATCTCTGTGTATGCCTCTTCAAGCCCAATATGACAAGGACTAATCCAAGATAATCATAATTGAAAGCGGATTCTAAGAGTTGCAGCTTGTAATTGTTCCATGGAGGAAATCTAAACCAAAAATCAGTTAGGAAACTTCTTCTTGCAATAGCCTTCTCATGGCTGAATGTGTCAAATGAGAACTTTCCATGGTACCTTCCAAACCCACTTTCACCGACTCCTCCAAATGGGAGGGTATCAGCTGCATACTACACATAGCCAAATGAAAGTCTTTAGACTGAGAATATATTAGGAGCTATAAGCAATATATAGTTGTCTTGAGGTCTATTCTATTAAACTGTTTTTTGCCTTTGTAAGGAAGTGTAGTTTAATATTCACTAATTAAGCACAGATTAGACAGTTTAGCCATGAAATAGCCTGCCATATTTCTTATGTTTACTTGAGAAACTAAAAGTAGTGCAGACAATTGACTTGTTGATAACATACTTGAATAATTGTATCGTTGAATGTCACGCTTCCAGATGATGTTTCAGAAATCATCGTTCTTTGGAGTGTTTTATTTTTGGTGAAGCAATATATAGCCAGTGCTTTAGGCCTTGAATTTATGAATTGTATACTGTCTTCAATCTTCTCCAGCTGTCAAACCAAGAAAAGAATCACTATAAATGTGCAACATCACTATCTGCAGCTGAGTACTCAGCTTTCTTGAGGTACGACCACATTTATAAGCTTCCCAGTAAGGCCAGTAAATAAACATACAAAACTGTACGTAGGTCTACATGTGTTACTGTGTGTCTTACTGTGATTATTGGAAGCAATGGGCCAAAGACCTCATCAGTCATTATTGCTGCTTGGAGAGGGGGATCCACCAGGATTGTTGGCTCAATGAACCTGAATGGAGATCAATAACATGCATATTAAAACTACTTGTGAAACATACTAATTTAAGAATAAAACACATTGTCAAAGAAAATTGTCCTAATGGAATCATAATATAGGATAAATCCCATATAAAAACCAGTTTATCATATATGAACACTACAAATTCATATATAACCAAAGCTTCTTACACAAAAAAGAGGGGGGGGGGGGGGGGGGGGGGGGGGGAGGGGGGGGGGAGGAGGGGGTATTAAAGAAAGAAAGCTTAAACTGTAAGGTCCATATGCACAAAAGAGATTAAAGTGTCATTTACAAGTTGTCTTCATCCACTGATCCACCATAAACAATAGAAGCATCAACATGCGGGTCCTTAAGAAGATTATTCAGTCGTAAGAGATGTTGTTTATTTATGATTCTTGCAATGCTGTGTGATTCTTTTGGGTTTTCTCCAAACATTTCCTTGATTATGTTCTTCATCAACTCCACCTTAAAAAAGAGCATCATAATTTCAAAATTTTGTTGCATTACGAACAAAATTTAAAACCCATATAATATTCAGAATAAACTACTACTTTCATACCACAGTGTGTGTAAATTTCTTTTCAACAAGGATGTAGTCTATTGCTATGCATGCTTGACCAGCACAGCAACCAAATTTCCCAAAAATAATTCGTTTTAGTGCCACCTTGCGATTAAAAGCACAAAAGAACTCAACTTAGCAAATTGTCATAACATGGTAATAGAAATGCATAGGTGTTTTAACCAATTAGGCCAATTCTGTGACTACTATCAAATCATAGTGTAACATACTAAGGCTGAACTTACCTTCATGTCCCAAGAACTAGAAAGGGAATCAAGAACAGCAGGGCATTTTCCACCCAACTCTAGAGTAACAGGTGTTAGATGCTTCACAGCTGCAGACATGACTATCCGTCCAACATATGCACTTCCTAAGCATTAATATTAAGATAGAACTACTTAATCTTTTCAAACCAATGGTTAGAATAATGATCAGGTGAATAAATTCATTATTGCATATATATCAGTCTATGCTTTCGGAACGAGTGTTAGTTTATCATAATGTTAGAGTGAGCAATTGTGAGTTTGAACCATGTCTTCACTTTACTTTTCATTTAAAAAGTCATATTGAGCTTGAATCTGGGTCCACATGTGAGAGGCAGTGTTAGAAAGATGAGAGACAAATTTTACCTGTAAAGAAGATCTTGTCCCATCTCTGCTGTAGGAGTTGTTCACCCACAGATGGTCCACCGTGGATAACCTTGACAGCTTTGTTGTCCAAGTAAGTGGAAATGGCATTTGCTAGAAGAGAAGCACAAGCAGGAGCCAATTCAGAGGGCTTTAGAACCACTGTATTTCCAGCAGCTAATGCCCCTATCATTGGTTCCAAGGACAGTCCTATGTTTTGTAACAAATGACAACAATTTTTATCATGATTAAGGATATTGGAGAAGAAATTGAAGCAAACTGTTATAAGTTTCTTTTCTTTTCTTTTCTTTTTTCTTTTTTTTTTTTTTGTTCAAAAAAGTATAATGATTTACTCACCAAAGGGAAAATTCCAAGATGAAATAATGAGGACAAGGCCAAGAGGCTCAGGAACAATTTCTGCACTAGTGAGCAAAGCAATTCTCGGTAGTTTAGCCTATAAACCATGCATTTAACAAACATTGTTGTTAGTAAGTATGTCTTGCCCTCAATGTACTTCTTGAACATTATTAGGACATTTGAACATGGTGGTTTATGCATAAAGTTTATTAACTTAATTGCTTACCTAGAAAGCAGAAAAAAATTAATTGCTTACCTAGATAGCAGAAAAAAAATTAAAAAGGTTCTGCAAACTTAATTTTTCTTTTTTCATGAAATATACACATAATTAGTTTCTTCTTCTCTATATTTTTTAAATGCCATGTAATGTCTAGCAAATAAGCTTACCGTTTTGCTCGACATCCAATCCTTCAAAGACTCCAATGCTGTATTCACTGTCTTAGTCAAGGTTCCTATCTGCAAACAAGGATTTTTTATACATAAGAAAAGCAAGAGATCAAAATTTGGCTTGGCACACTTGTGATAAATAGTTCTTTTTTTTTTTTAACTTGTAAATGGAGATACAACTCAAGGATTGACAGGACCATCACATCAATCCTAGAAACTAGACAACCACAAAAGCATGCACTCAAAATGGACTAAAGAAAGCACTCATATGCTTAAAATAAAAGAAGTTCGTAACCTCTCAAAAAGTTATTATGACTTTTTTTTAAAGGGTAGTCCATTTAAAAAAAAAAATTGAGTATTAAAATGGAACAAGAATTGTTTGTACCTCATCTCTAAAAGCCTCAACATGATGCTTTCCCAGGTCTTGCTTAAGTGCCTTAAAGATATCTCCTTCTTTCTCCTTCAAGAGAGTAAGCAACCCTTTGAGCTGTGACTTTCTCCAAGATGCTTCTTTAGTTTTTCCATGCCTGTAATACTCCCTCATATCCTCCAGATCTCTTTCCAAATCTCTCCAAGTCTCCATGGCTAAGGTAAAAACAATACACTAGACCTTAGCTCTTCATCCACTACTTAATTCAATTGGCCTTCTTTGCTGCCTAGTTGGGCTTTATAAAAGCTGCTCCTCATTGCTCATTGCCTCATGCAGTCTTACGTTAGCAGCATACAGTAATGATGTGGGCCCTAAGGGATTCAATATTGAGTAATTTTTAGGTACTCTCCAAGCACGATGAATGATGCTCAATCTTCTCACATTCATAGTAATGTTCACTCATTAAATTCATAGTAGGATCTATCATGAATGTGAGAGAATGAAACACTATTGCACTATACACTAAGAGTACCTAAGAATTTTCTATTAGTGTCAGCTGCAACTTTCAAAACAAATATACATTTTTTAGAAAATTATGTAAAAGCGCCCAACATTTATCATGTTTAATATTAGGTCTTAGGATTTTAATTATGTCAATTAAAATCTAAATTTTTAAAGCCTTTATTTGAAACTCCAATCCATCTTCATTATTCATTTTTATTATTCTTGATAGTAACAAAGCTGAAAAAAAATTAGAAGTTAATAAACTTTAGTGTTTCACTTAAGTAAGCAACTCCAATTTCCTGAAATCATTTTCTCTCTCTAAGTGGAACTTTCTCTCTTTACTCTCTTCATTCAATGGTTGTCAAAATGATTACCCATCAAACCCCAAGTAAAACACATAATTGTGGATTCTAATTAACTCAACTGGTAAAATCTCGGATGGTTGAATAAGAGATCTGAGGTTCAATCTTCGCTTATACCAAAAACTGATTAGTGTCTTAGTCTGATAATAAAGAGCTATCATCAAGAGCGGACGACATAGGTTGAAACTCTTAAAAAAAAAAAAAAAAAAAAGGTAAAACACATAATTTAATCAATGGTTTCTTGCTATTCTATACTTCATTACGCCAAGTTAATAGAAATGAATAATGAAAATGAACAAAGGTTTCAAATTGAAATGATTTCATAAATTTGGAACTTTAATTTGACAAATTAAAAACCTAGAACTTAATCTTAAACCAAGTTAAAGTTTAAGCCTTTTTATGTTTTCCTTTTTTTCATACCTTATAGACTTTTTCTTTTTGTACAAACTTGTACAAGAATTATTAGAAGTGCAATAAAATTTTAATACAATTTCTTATCTGTTGTATCTTATTGGCTAACGTAGCATAACCATATAGCTTATTGAGCTAGGGACTTCTTTGCATTTAGTTGAAGATTATATGGTTGAATTTAATTGAAAAACCTAAACTATAACATCTATAAAACTGAATCTAAATTCTAAATTCTAAAATTTACCCTTACTACAAAAACAGAAGCAGTTTCATAAAACAAGATTGTGCAACATGGTGATCGATGTGATAGTCATTGATGAAAGCAATGGCCCCCCAAATGTGCTCTAACTCCTATATATATATATATATATATATATAGGAAGGTGCTCTGACTAAGAGAAAGAACTATAAGTGTGAATTGGAGTTAGCTTCTTGTTATACTTGTAGCATCATGGCCTAGGTTGCGAAGAGGTAGTTGAAAATGGTCAGCATCAAGGCCATTAACAATCGTATTACCAACTCATCACTGTTCATACTAAAAACTAAAAGTAAAAACTTAATTTGATGAAATTTATTGATATATTTAGCTCGCCCTTTAAAAATAATTGGATGATATTTCACGTGATGCGCAAACTACTTCACAATTTCATTTGAAATCATTTTTATGTATATTAGAATCTACATATAATACTTAATACTTTTTTTTTGTATAATATTTATGTTTGCCAACAATATTGTTAATTTTAAAACTTGATTTTCTTCATTCATATTTTCTTTTAAAAAAAATTGTATAACACTGTAAGATTATAATATATTATAATATTTTTATAAGCTTAAATATTATACATTTATTATAATTAGGAAAATATATGACATTAATTACATTTATTGTAATAAGGAAAATGTTAATAGACTTCAACAACATAATAAAAATAAGGAAAATGTTAATGGGTGCCTAGAAACATTGGTTTAAGAAATATTTTTAGAAGCTTTTTATAGGGGAGAAAAAAAAGGCTAACTTTTTTGTCAATTTTTTATATTTCTCATTAAATTGTTATTAAAACTTTTCTTAAATAGTCTATTAACAAATGTCCTAAGGACGCCTGTTAACCAGACCTAATAAATAAATATTTAATTTAATTTTTTTGTTGTTGTGCTTAGTGTTATGACATGACATACTCTTTAGTTTGTACAACAACATTTGTAGAGAAATGTTAACCGATTTGAGCATTAGTTTAGAAAGTATTTTTAAAAATATTTTATAAAAAAAATAATTAATATTTTTAATAACTTTTTATATTTTCCATATATTAAAATTATACATTAACAAATCTCTTAAGGCATATGTTATCCGGACCTACATTTGCAAAATTGATAGCATTTCAGACTTTCAGTCAATAGAGTGTTTCTATTTAAGTGGCAGTAATTGATTAGCAAGAGTTTGTAACGCGAAGGCACCAAAATTCATTAAACTAGTCGCTAACCCGTGTGATGCACGGGATAGTTAAACGAAATTTGTACACATTCACTTTTATTGGTACAATCATTTGAAAATCTCTCTATAGCTTAAGAAACACAATATACTAAAATTAAAGAGAGAAAATTTTCGAAGAACAAAATATTATAGATAATTTAAAAGAATTTTGGTTTAATTCTTGAACACTGTAACTCCATAAAATTCATACTAATAATAATATTTTATGATAGTGCAGTTAGAATTTTGGTTTAATTCTTGAACACTGAATTGAAAATTGATTATATGAGTATTCAATGGTGAACAAAAATGAAGTTAAAATTTGAGCATTGTAACAACTTCTTCACACAGTATTCTACGAGTAGCAACGAATTTAATTTGATTGTGTTACTATATAATCCAAACTTATTAATATATCAGGACTATGAATTAGCTCAATAAAACTATCAAAGCCTTTCCACTACGAGAACATGTGAAGATTCTGTTAATTTGAGCAAACTTAAACCCCTCCATCCACTTAAATTTTAAAAACAGATTATACACTTAAAAGGGTTAGTAATTTATAGCACTTACGTACCCCCCACTATTAGTATACAGACACCAAGTGCGGCCGTCGTAACCCTTTGAAAGAACCTTCCCCAATTGGACCCTATAAAAAAAAACAAAAAAAACACCCAATTAACAAAATTGATCCAAAAGGGTCTAAAAAGCACATAAAATCAATTCAAAAAACAAAAATATGAGAAAAAGTAATTACTTTCCGCTGCCAATGAAATCGTCTTCTGTATTGTTATTCCAAACTGCAACACTTATCTCTCTAAGGCCTTCAATTAACGAAAACACAAACTTCTCTTGGAATACCGAAGTATTATGACCATCTATACACACACACAAAAAAAAACAAAATCAACATAACTCACTATAACTCTATAGAAGCCTCAAAAATATAAAGAGAAATTAAAGGGGTTGAATTTGATATTTATGTTTGGAAAGCGAGAGTTTGCAGAATTTTTTTTTGAATTGAGTACGTGCAATACATTATACAATGAAAATAACTGCACATATGCCATATGTATAGTTGGTCCATTACCTATCGTTGAAAAATATAGGAATGCAAAATGAAACATATATTGATTCCTAGAACACGCTTAATACGATGTAAAAGCCATGTTAAAATTGATTATTGAGCTTCATGTGCTTTTTCATTCCTGAAGATTATCCTTCGTTTATATAGAGAATATAGAAAATATAAGTGCAAAGAAAATCACCTTAACGTCTTAGAGTGATGATCTGGTGGCTATAGCTAGCTTGTCTTTGAGAATTTGGTTTCTGTTAGGGTTCTTGCTTTCGGTCACCTACTTATATAGAATTCTAGATACTGCCTTAAAAGTTTCAAAATGAAACGGGAATTAATTAGTGTTTGATAAGTTGGTTTGGTAGTTCAATGAATTTTTCAGCCAAAAGATGGTCATAACTTGAGAGAGGGGTAAGGTTGCTAGGGTTTTGAGGAGTTATAATGTTTTTTTTTTTTTTTAAATATTGTGCTGACGTGGAAAATTGTGGTGCCAGCAAAGGCTTCGGTTTTATATATATATATATAGATTAGAGAGCAAGTGCCAGGCAGTAAAAGTAATCATTAATGAAACCAGAAAGGACTAGGCTATTGCCAAACATACACAGTGAGGGGCTAAAATTTTTGAAATTTTCTAACTACCATTTATAAATTATGAAAAATATATATATATATATAATAGTAACACAAACTATTTTGCTATAACTGTTACTCTGTGAGGTGACAAAGTGTGAGTGGTGAAGAAATTTTTTTTATCAATGTGTAAGTGATAAATAACCACTCACAGTTGCAACATCAAAATTGTGGCAAAAAGTTGTAAAATAATTTGTCGTCCTAAAAATACTTTATAAATATTGGGTTCGGTTAATAGGTGCTTTTATGACATTTATTAATAAACTATTTCATGAAAGTTTTGATCCGACTTTATGAGAAATATAGAAAGTTGTCACAAACAAAAAAAAAAAAAATCAATTACTTTTTTCATTTTTCATAAAAAATTTTTAGAAACATTTCCTAAACGCGTTAACAAAATCTATATACATTTAAAATTTTAATAATTTAGTAGTTAAAGAGAAGGTTTTTTTTTTTTTCCTTTCTTTTTTGGTAAAATGTGTTGTATTTTTTTAAAGTTTTGGATCCTTCATGACTTTGAAAACTTCATTAATTCAATTGATTGATTTTTTTTTTTTTTTTTTTGGCTTGCTTCGATAAACAATTTGGTCATTTATATTGAAAGTGAAAATTTTAAGGATTTCACTATAAAATTTGGTAAAAGATGAATTTTATTCTATAAAAAATCATCATCAATCATAATTTTGATTGATAATACTAAGTTGTGTGTTGCGTGCGTGCACGTGTATGAGAGTTTGTCTTGACTATTTGATTAGTACGGCAACTTGGCCCCACCCTTGCTAAGTTCAAATCTAAAGCTACATGCATGAATGTGTCACGCTAGGATTGTATAGTTCCTAGAAAAGGGGCAATTTGGATGCATTGGACCCGTTGGGATGGTGACATGTGTCTAAAAATAGACATGTGTCACAATCTTAACAGATCTAATGTCACTAGACACTGAACCTAATCTAGACCCTCCTAAAAAATGTCAAAATGGGAGATTTCACACTAAAAATGACAAAAGCACCAAGAAAACAAAGGTTTAAACTTAAGCAGTACACGACCATCAAAAAGTGAACATCAACGTTCCTATCCGAGTAGAGACAAAGGCAATTCTATGGGCCCTCAATCTTAATTGCCGACTAAATGCTTCTCACTTGGTTAGGATTTTAAATAAACCAGAGTTTGACTTAAGAAAAAACTTGTTTTTATCCATTTATTTAGCAAACAAGTCAAGTTCAAGTTAGGCTCAAGTTTAAGCTTGATTATTAAACAAGTCAAGCTCAAACATAATAATGTGTTTCTGAACAAGCTCATGAACTTAACTTGATTTAATTATATATAATATTATATTTTTATATAAATACTTGTTTAAAAGTATACTTAAATAGACTTGACATTAGATTGCATAAGTTTATAAATGAATTTGTATGTTATCAAATTATTATTTGTAGTTTATTAATAATATAAACAATTCATTCATCCTTAAAAGTCAGAAATTTTTGAAAAGGTAAAAAAATTTTGTCACGGTTTTACTATATGTGAGAAAAAAATAAGTTAATTAAATAACCCGTGAACTTGAGATTGTTTGACAAGAAATGAACCAAGTTTGAACATATAATTCTTATTTGGTAATGATATCAACTTCAAAATAAAATTAAATGAATGAGCTTAAACTTTTACACAGTTGTCAGTGAGAGTGACTCTAAATTGTGTACAGATGCAATTAAAGCTTAGGTTGATAATGTCCCTTGGACGTTGTAAAATCTTGTTAAGGTTGTCAGGTCTATTATTTTGAGACTTGACTATGTCTCATTTAGTTGGGTTCACCGTGAGGCTAACAAAGCAGTCCACGTTGTTATTAGGTCCAGCAGAATGGAAACGCAAAAGATGGGTTCGCAACAATCCTACAAATAAAAGAGGTGATGTAGAATTGTCTAACATAGGTGGATTGTAAAACCTACACGCTGATATTCACTTGGTACACTTGCTACAATTTTGAATAATACAATTAATGTGGAATAGACTATGGGAAGCATACGACAGAGTATACATTTTGAGGCCAATCGTCTAATAACTTTATTGACATTGACATCTCTAGATATTTCCAACGGAGATTTCTAAGTTCAGATATTCATTTCCTCAACTATCAAAAAAATAATAAATAAAAAAATGTATTTTTGAGGAATATATGACAAAGAAGTGAGGTAAAACTACCTTAAATGTGAAGTTTGAATCTCTCTTTTAAGGGGAGCAAGTTATAAATTAATACCAAATCCTCAGTATAGATTAGGATCCACTAGAGTTCTTAGAAAGCAAGAATAGTATCCATTCAAACCAGTCAACTACTGGAGAGAGGCGGGATGAATCAACACCTCCTACTGATGGGGATCTACTAACCAATGCAACCGGGAAACCTTCTCTCAAAAGCTCTGATTTTTGAGGTTGAAACTATCTCAACAACAAAAAAAAGACTTTGTCACATTATTAATAATTTAAATAAATACAAAAATGGTGATAGTCACCTTCTTTTTTCCTTTTTTTTTTTAATGTTGATAATGTTAATTTGGTAAAATCTAATCCACTCATTTCAAAATGATTTGGGTTTTTATTTTTTTATTTTTAAATATCCTTAGTGGTGTTAGTGATGACATTATTAGGAAACAACAATAAAATCTTAGTTTTAAACATTTTGGGGGTAGATTATGGATATGATTATTACATTAGTAACGAGAAGTTGTAAGTTTGTGAATTAAATTACATCAACCTTATGATATGCAGAACAGGCATCTTCAATCACCGACAATAATGCACATGGGTTATGGCTTCTATATGGAGAAAGAGAGAGAGCTACTAATTTTTACCAATTAAGTTGCAACCAGGGAGTAGAGAGAGTTTTTAATGACATAAATATTAGCTCAACCACAATTTGTGGACCAAAGCCTAATGAGTGTCAGGCTTTAATGGAAGAGAGGAGAGTCCCAAGACACAACTTTAGACAATTTAGGGTTTTTTTTTTTTTTTTTTTTTTTTTTTTTTTTTATATCATATTTACATTGTTCATACTCTAATCCACCCCAAACACAAAGTTACAAGTTCACTGTTCATCTAATCAGGGGATGCATACACATTGTCACTCCTTGTTTTGCTGGTTTTTCAGTGGGATTATAAAGTAATACCAATACCCACTCCTAATCAATGAGAGACACAGAATTTACAAGAATTACAGATGCTGGTCTACAAAATCAAAAAGACATGAATTCCATGCCACTGGATGATTTCATTTAGTTGCATGAAGTTTTCCCGTGAAACAGGGCCTAGCAGCGGTTTGGGGGGGGGGGGGTGTGGTGGTTCTAGGATGGGAGAACCTCGTTACTCATGAAGCCAATTCCAATTTGCTATCACGTGGCACAAGATTCGATTGTGTCCTTGCAGCTCTACCTGTAAACAAATCAACCATAGACATTTAAATCAAATAAACGTTTAAGGATGCAATCAAACATCGCAAGTGGAACAAATGCACACATTATTGAATAAACTGCAATAAACAAATATGATGGTGATGACAATAAGACTGCTACTGACCTTCATCTTTTTCCATTTTTCGTCTGCTGCGCCAAAGAAGACGAATTGGAGTACCAGCAAACCCTGCATCTGTACGTAGTTGCTTCTCCATATAGCGCCAGTAAGTCTCAGGGAAAAGTTTCGCATCATTAACAAAGAAAACGAATGTGGGTGGTCTTATGGCAGCCTGCAAAAGGAAATCAAGTAAGATACGCTATATCTTGTAGTAGTTCATTTATACAATACATTCAAATTATACACTATTTGCATTAAGGGAGAAAAAAAAGTTCCTAAAACAACTCAACTTACCCCGCCCTAGCATAGTGTATTAGCATATCATTTCCAATTCTTTAAAAACTAAGCCTTAATCCCAAGTAACTAAGATTGGCTACATAAATGCTTTTAATAATCATGTCTTTCCTACAATCCAAGGTTTTTTTTTACCTCTATTTTTTCTTTTTCCAGATCAATATAATACACTTGTATTAGTTCATCCCTAAGCCTTTATTGCACATATCTAACCATCTCAGACAATTCTCATCCATATTCTATCTTCAACTGATACCACCCTCACATTCTCACATAGGCGGAGCTAGCATTTTTTCCCATGGGTCTTAACTAAAATAAGTAAATAAATACATGGATTTGATAGTGTTCTGTTTAAAAGAAAAACAAAAAAGTGTTTGTTAACTACACTACAACCAATTTCCATACTCATCAAACCAAGCACTATTAAATTTTGATAAAAATTTTCCAATTTTTCTTCGTGGAAAGTTGTGGTTATGAGGTTGTTAAGGATCCTTTTGTAGATATGCCCAATTAACTTTATCTCGATAATTTGGATGGTAATATATAGCCCAAGATGCACGAGATGATTTTCCAAGTCATCTAGTTCCCCCGCATACAGCTCAAGCAGCGAAGGCCCTTTCCTTCGCGCTTGGTAAGCACTTCGCTGTAGCCAAGCTTACCGCTAACCTATCGGCTAGAGCCAAGCTTCAACCACGACTGCTCGTCGCTTCAGGCCACCTTTTTCTGTCACCCAAGATCCAAGTCAGCACCGAAAAAGATCTCTTGATCATTGCTTGCTGCGTTAAGCTTGCTGCTTTGCTGTACTGTAAGAAGGAAGATGACCCAGCAAGCAACTAGTTGCGTAGGTGGAATAGAGTAGCTTGTTGAATTCCCAAAAATGGCAAGACGATCCATCTCTCAGACCTTGGGCCTCAATGTTTTAAGATGGTTTTGCTTTGAACAATTTTGTTCAGTTACTGTGACTACTACCTATTTTCTTGGGCAAGTAGCATTTGCTTTGATATTGGTTTTCTCTTGAGAAATTTATCCATAAATAATTCAAAAATAGCAATTTCAAGACTTTTTAAGAATTTAATTTCAATTTTTTTAATTAACAACCTAACTTAAATTTTGCACTAAACTAATAAAGAATTTAACTAAACCTGTCAATATTTAAATGAGTTTTATCTTTTAGGACCACTTTTAGAATTGCAATAGGATCTAATCTTTCAAAGAGTTTCTCATAATTGACCCCACAAAAAAAAAATTCAGTGGGCGCAACTGTACAAATATTTCAATTCTCTTAAATTTATGTGTCCCTGTTTTTTCCCCCCTTTTAAAAAAATCAGTGGGTGCAATTGGACCCACTCAAAAATATTTGCTTTCTCACAAATACTCTTATTCTTTATTCCATCTTTCTCAGTGTTGTCACAAATCCATCTTAACATCCTCATCTCTACTACACTCAGTTTATGGACCTATTGAAAGAGGAGTTGTAGAATGGAACCCTAACATTTCATCATCTCTAGATCCAGTAAAACTCGAAATAAAACCACATTCTTCTGGCCAAAATTGTATTTTAAAATACTTCAGCTCTGACATAATAACTTAATGAAGTCATTCTAAATTGAATCTTTTCTCAAAAACTATGATAATGCATCACTGTCAAAATGCACCAAAATACCCATGGTACACAGACTACCACCAAAAATATATATATTTCATTACCTGAGTGCAGTAATAAATACGTCCTCTCTTGCCACCTCTGGTCATTGGAGGTGATTTAAAAGCTACTGATTCCTGTACGACTTGATTTAATATGGAAGTGCTAAGCCTTCTTGACCTCTCCTTTTCAACTGTACTAGCAGCAACAATGATCCTGCACTTAGCATAAATGCAATTAATGTATAGCCTGCTAAGATGCTCAGGTATCATATACAGTAAAGAATTATCTTAGAGACAATAAAAGTGCAGAGGGAGGATAGAGTTAGGTAAAGAATGCAACTGGACTGTGAGTTATGAAACAAAAGATATGGTTCAGTTGAACATACTTCTCAACATTATGACCAGCTATTGCAGTTGAATAAACAATAGGTGCCCAATCAAGAACACGAATTTTCTCCCTAACATCTTGCTCATTTTTATTTGGTATGGTATCCCATTTGTTGACGACTATCAGGCACCCCTTCCCTGCTCTTTCTATCCTTTCAGCAATCCGCAATCCTAGGACATTCAGGAAATACAATATAATGTAATTAAGAACTGATCACTGGTGGAAAGCGCCAGCCTGCATCTCACCTTATAAACAGGCCAAAGAGCAGTAATTCTAGATTTGAGAAAATCAAAAGAACAATCCGTTCTCTCAATATTTCTTGAAGCTCATGTTATCACTTCATACATCTACAATGAATTATTTTCTTTGAAACAATGATCTCAATCAATAAAATGTAGAGAATACAAATGTCTGCAGCACCAAAGAGTTTTTCAAGGAAAAAAAATATTGAAATAAAGTGGACAGTATGATAAGACAGCCTCTACTTAGGGGCAAGAGGTCATCTGCAAGACTACAACATTTTCAGCTACCATATCTGCTTCTCTCTCTCTTTGTTGGTTAAAACCATACATTACAAGGTAAAAACCCACTAACAGTGGATCATATACATTTCAGCTGTTTACAAAATATATCCGGAATTCGCCAGACAATTGAAGCTCGCAGAATGCCTTTCGAAGTGGAAATGGATCATTATTACACACTTATTCACATATAAAGCATTCTAAGCCCCTTTGAAACTGATTACTAATTTAATCGTTATGATTAACTTGATTAGTTTAAAATTTCTGTGAAAAATTGATAAATTAATCTACTCGATTCCGTATGACTACCGAGTCACATGCCAAAAGAGAAAGCTCAAATTTGTAAGACACACTCTTTTCCTGTTTTGTTCAATGGAACTGGTTTGCAATCAATGGCCAGGACTGCCAAAGGAAGCATGGGTGTGATCCACTTGCTTAATACATAGATACACACACACTTGAAACTGTGGTAGACTCTGTTTATTTGAAAAAATGTTTCAAGAGGGATCTTTGAAGTAGTTGGTGGTTGGAAAAGCAATCCTCAATTCCAACTTTTCTAATTTTTCAATTCCAAAACATGGTACCAGAGCTTTCATGTATCTTTGGTCTTGTGTTTCCATCCTAGGAATTAGGAAACCCCTGTTCTAGTAATTTAGTCTATTCCGCATGCTTAAGGCACCAAGGCCTACACTTATATCAAGGTCGTTGGATGTGGTTAACATGATGGGGGATATTAGTGTGTGTTAATCTTGATAGAAAACATGAAAAAATATGGATTTTAGGGTGAGATGGGTAGGGGATGCACACCCCCACAACCTTTCTTTTTTTTTTTTTTCCTGAGAATACACACCCCACAACCTTAATTATGACAAACTGTTATTTCTGAGAGCTGTACTTATTCCATCAAGAAATCAGTTTCCAGACAATCCTTTAAATGCGCAAGTGAATTATAACTACTTTCAAAAGATAAGCATCAATCCATTTATCAAAATCCACAAAACTCAACAAATTACCCAACAGGTTTTTCCCATAGAAATAGTATAACAAATTTGATGTCAACTCAGAGAGTCACATAAAATAGAACTAGAAGATGGTATCCAACCAAACATCAGTGTGTTTTTCCAAAATAATAATACTAATAATAAGAGAAGAATATAGAAACTACATCTGTGGAGTCTGCTAAAATATCTTAACATGCTTTGACTATGTTAGAGAGAGAATCTAATGCAGTTCAAGTCTCAAACCTTTATAATAGAGGATTCATGGTCGATTTACAAAATTCATATGCAGCCTCCAGATGGTGCTCCTTGGTGCATTAGATACAATATCGCAATCATTCATATATTTACTAAATTAGCACAACACAATATCACACAATGTCACATTAAATTTGGAATTAAAAAATGCTAAATAAAATTAATGTCTACTGAATGAATGAGTGTTGTATTAACACATAAAAATACACACACATTGTTAAACGATACACATCTGTTATGTGACTGAAGACCAATACTCTTGCTAAAAACTTGAAATAAAAAAAGCAAGGAGGAGAAAATAAGAGACACCTTACCCCAATGACCAAAACTCTGATGCTTGCATGAGTCCTTTACATGGAGATTCACACTTGTTAACTGCAAGAATGACATACTTATTTGAGTAGTTCTTTCGTAGCCAGTCTTCAATTTCTTCATCAGCTGCGGTCAGACCTGCCTGTTCATCATTATCTTTATTTCTTTGTATTATAAACATTTGCTTGCCCAATTATAAAGACAAGGACTTGGGAACATATGAAAACATTCCAAATAAGTTGAATATGTAGTTCCCAAGAAATTACAGATGATGATTTCAGCAAAAACCCTCCTTCAGCCATCCAAGAAATACAGCCCATCCTACCCACATGACTGACCACTCCACAGCACCTAATAGTCTCTCTCATTCAAAATTCTAGCTACGGTTCTAATTAGTCCACTCAGATTTGAAGCCAAGATATGAAGCTTCATTGCATTATATTCAAAAAAATGTGTCCCACAACCCAGACACACCCCAAAATATGGGATACAACCAATCAAAAAATACTGTAAAAGATAATGCACAAGCATTTACATTCATAAAGAGCGCTAAACTGCAGAATCTTTAAAGATCACCCCAATGATTAGAAATAGGAAGCATATAAGGTTTAAGAGCTTCAAGTGCTCTCAGCTTGCAATTTGGAAAAAGATGGACACAACCAAAGCATTTTTGACAAAAAGTTCAAGCTCATATAAGAGGTGGACAAAGTACATTGAGTGGGATCATTGTTCCTCAAAAATAAATCCCCACTGAAATTGAAAAGAGTCAACCTTATGATGTTTACCACATACAAATATCCTAGCGCCAAACAACACACGTTTCCATTATATTGATGATAAAGTGGCTGATTCCAGGAAGTCAATAAGCTCTAGCTCAAATTGCACTTCCTCCTCCAATAATAACAATGAAATGGAGGGTGAGGTCGTGGATTCAAAACTACCTTACGTGTGTAACTTACCAATCAGCTCCAGCTCAAATGGTACCTCCTCCCTTTGTAAGACCAAGGTGAAAGTTGAGGTTGTGGGTACAAGTCCTATCAAGTGCCTGTTGTAACTTAAAATTTTTTGTTTAAAGGGTGAGGCTGATTCCAAGAAATCAAGGCATTTATGATACAAGATGTGGAAAAATTGAAAACTTTGTAAAATCATGATGGGCCTGTATTAACCATAATCACTCATTTATTAGCAAATTGTAAACTTTTAATTGTAATAGCCAAAAACTGCCCAAATTAATTCAAACTTCAAGAATCTCCTCCAATGATATTTCTTTTGCCTATTGTGACATTAGAGAAACAAATATGATATCATTTATTAGAATACATAGACACATAAGTCCCACGTGCAATCACCCAACTAGGACATAGAAACAGCTATGCTCCATGAGAACCAGTTTTAGTTAAAATTTTCGAATAATGGCATCAATTTCAATAGAAATTAATGGTCATCTACAATCTTGGCTCCCAACAACGGTTGGCGCATAATAAACACAGTAATGTGGGATATTAATTATTACTCAGTCAGTTATGTGGACAAGTTTTTTTGAGCATACAAAGTTTCATGTGTGCATTATCAACTTGATCCATCAGGGGAAAAAAGGGATTTGATTTATTGGCAGCTGTCCAGATACCATAACAGGTCTCTTGTACATGGTTGTGACTCTATCTGGATCCTATTTTTGCCCCAACCATTTTGAAACAAATAATTCAAATTTCATGATGATTGTACAGCCAGCTGATTCTTTATCAGTATACTTTTTCTTTTCTTTTTTTGATAGATAATCAGTATACTATTACTATTACTAGTTACCACCCTTAAGGCCTTTGTATATTGAAATATTTGTTAGAAGGCCTTTCAGGTGGAAAAGAGGCTCCCTATGATATGTCAACATGTGCTTCACCATGAGAAATGGTCTTCAAAATAGAGATAATTCTCTTGGTGGAAAATCTTAAATTTATGCAGAACAGTATTACCAAGTTCCTGCAAGCCAGAAGACCAACAGTACAATACATTCATTCACGAGCACACCCTTAAGTTCCAAGCGCACAAAGGATAAATATACTATTCTTTTTCCAGTGCTAACAAGCATGGGAATTTGAAAGAGTAAGTTCAAGAGTTTGGACAAAATAATGGAAAGAAGACAGACAGTACATTTAAGTCATACAGTCATGCACAATACCTGTCCATCAACAAGAAATATTATGACAGATGCTTCTTCCACAGCTGCAGTAGCTTGTCTCTCAATCATTGAGGCCATTCTGGCAACAGCTGCCTCCCTGGAGGCTAGTGGAATCCCATCCATACCAATTGTTGTGGTAATAGCCAACTCTTCCATAACATCAGCCTGTGATGTTGCTATATTGAGAACACCTCCGGTATCAACCACCATATATTCACTCTCCCCAAAAGGATCTACCATACAAGCAATCCCTTGTAACTCCTTGTTCATCCACCACAATTTCCCTGTTCCCCTATATTAATCAAAAAAGAAAGTCAACTTACACTAAATGAAAACACACATATGGAAGTTTCTATTTTTATTCCCACAGTATGGGAAAGCGTCAATACTAATCAGAGAATCAAAAGCCAGAATTATTGATAAAATACCCCAACTAGACGACTAAACAGCGCTGATTTACCAACGTTTGGTCTTCCAACAATTGCAACCCTTGGAAGTAGATGGTCAGGGATCTGCACATTGAATTTATAAACTTTAGCAAGCAACAGCTATTTTTCCTCTTCTTTTCAAAAGAGAAAGCGCACATCAAACGTTATCAAGGAATATCAAGTAAAATTGCATCACTGAAACATGCGATTTCTTTAGGTTCTTTATCTGTTTTGTGGTAAACTTTGAAATATAAATAAACAAAATTGAGGGCATATGCATATTCTGGAAAAATTTTCTACCCATATTGGGAATAAGGCTGCCTACCAATCACCTCTCTTAGACCCCACAAAATTTGAAGCTTTGTACACCAGGTACGACCTATTCATAATAAAATTTCACAAGGATATCCTTTGATATTATTTTTTTTTATATAAGTAAGGATATCCTTTGTTATTCTTAAAAACTTCATTTATGTTTAAACTGTCAAATTCCTGCATCCTCTAAATAAGTGACTCTCAATTCCAAGGTTATCTGCTATTATCCGAAGTACCCACAAAACACATACTTCAGGAAAATCTAGCAAAAACAATGAAAACAAAAAATGATCAACCCTTGGAATTGAGAATTTGCCATCATTCATTACATTCCAAATTTGATATGTTTCAGCACTAGAATTTGCCATCGCATCTATGAACCCCAAAATACATAATTTAGTTAACTTTATCAACTGGATAAGAATTACTCACTCTTAGCATCTATTACAAGTTTTTTTACACAACATTAGCAAAAAAAAACACTATCTTATTCACACATTAACATATAAATAACTTGAAAATGAGAGAGAGAAACGCTTACTATAATCTTGCAATTAACCTTGTTCACTTGCTGCAATCACTAAGAGTTAAAACTTATAATACTCACTTGAACCCATTATATCTAACAAAGATTCAGATATAATCCTCTTCTAAAATAAATATTAAAAAAAAAAAAAAAAAAAAAAAAAAAAAACCCATCTAGTTTTCCACTTATCAATCTTCTTTGCATTCCAAATTTGATATGTTTTGGCACTAGAATTTTCCCAACTCTATCAATTGAACAAGAATTACTCATTCTTAGCACATTTTACAAGTTTAGCAATAAACCCACTACCTTAACAAAGTAAGCAACTTGAAAATGTGTGTGTGTGTGTGTGTGTGAGAGAGAGAGAGAGAGAGAGAGAGAGACTCACCGATTGAATGTCACAGAGAATAGAATAGAATTGAATGGAATGGAAAATGAAAAAAAAAAAAAAATCCAAAAGAGGCTCACCGATTGTCAATTGGCGAGATAAGCAGCGTGTCTGGCTTCTTCCTCGAGCGCGGAGACGTCGATTCCGGTAACATCGAAGTGTTGGAATTCGAATTCCTCGTCGTCATCGATCGGTTTTCCGTGTTGTTGTTGTTGGTGGTGGTGGTGGTGTTGTTTGGTGTTTGAGAAACGGGAAATGTGAAAGCGTGCGTTTGGAGAGATGAGTTGCAGGGAAGAGGGAAGTGGGAGAAAGTTTGGGAATTGGAATTGGAATTGGGGAGAGAAAGGAAAGGGTTTTGGAGATAGTGAGAGTGCTACTGCTACTGTAAGTGGAAGAGTAGTAGAAGAAGAAAGTTCATTTTTAGCGTAAACAAGAGTGTGGACTGTGAAGGATTTTTTTTATTTTTTTCACAGTAAATTGAAACCCTTAAATGTAGGTATTTTTTATTTTATTCTTTAAATTTCACAATTTAGATTTTACCTTTTTGATATTTGTAGTATTTAAATTTTACACTCTAACATTTCAAAATTTAAATTTCACCCCTTAAGATTTAGAAATGTTTGAATTTTACACCCTAAATTTTGAAAATTTAAGATGTAAAATTCAAACAATTCCAAATTTTAGAAGTAAAATCCAAACATCCTTAAAATTTAGAAAATAAAATTCAAGTTTTGAAACATCAGGGTGTAAAATTTAAACATCTCCAAACTTTAAGGGGTAAAATCTAAATTTTAAAATTTTATGGTGTAAAATTCAAACTACCCAAAACTTTAGGAGTATAATTTACAATTTACCTTCTTCTTCTTCTTCTTTTTGCCCTTTTCTCTTCTTTTGCAAATTTGATATTATTAGAAAGTTTTAATATTTATAGATTAATATTACTCCAATTTGTCTAGTCTCACGACTAAATAAAGTAAAAGTAGCTCTAAGATTTGAATGTGATTTAATAATATTTTAAAACTTAAAAATAATGTTAAGTTAGTCTTTTTTTTTAATTAAGCAAAATAAATAAATAAATAAATAGATGAGTTTGAAATGAGTTTTAATTCCTTAATAAATATATGTGAAACAAATTAAAAATTAAATTGCTAAGATTTAATCAAATTTGGAACGAGTTTGAAATTTATATTTTTTAATAAATTCAGATTCATAGAAAGTATTCTCAAGTCTCAACCCAAACTTGTCTTTTCCTTAAGTAAGTGAACCGAAATGCACCGAGGTCGACCGAATGGATCAAAGTGGACCAAATAACAATTTATGAATGAAGTAATGTTCCTAGAGGTAGAGTTTAGTCATGTGACTCTCTCTCTCTCTCTCTCTCTCTCTCTCTCTCTCTCTCTCTCTCTCTCTCTCTCTCTCTCTCTCTCTCTCTCTCTCTCTCTCTCTCTCTCTCTCTCTCTCTCTCTCTCTCTCTCGTGTGAATAATGGACGTTATCATAAATTTAGTTAGTAAACATTAATATATAAAATTTTAAGAAAAAAAAAAGCTTCCAAAATATTGAATTTTTTTTTTCAAGTAGTCATAATTGATACCGTTTTTAGAATGGCTAAAAAATGTGGTGCATTTTTACCCCCTGAAATTTTGAGGGTGTTTAAATTTTACATCTGAAGTTTTGTCCATTTTTATTTATCCAAAAGTTGACAAAATCCATCTTATGGTTAAGTGTCACTCTATTTAAAATTCTATTTGAAGGAATGATAAAAGCATGGTGTTAAATTTATTTTTAAATTTGTTATTTTGTTCATAAAATGTACTCTCTTTCTCCATTTTAAAGCAAATGGAGATGGTCCTTTTCCCAGCATTTTAACTGATAACAAGTTAAAATGCTCAGCATGATTCAAAGCTCAATGCAATAGAAGAAGTTCAAAGTTCTTTGAAGCTCAAAATGATTTCAGTCTTTTCAGATAGTCAATGGGATTTAGAACTATTTTTAAATACAACATACATTATAGATATATTAATATCTGCAGCTAATTGTTGCAGATTCAACCCACCCCATGAAAAAGAATATGATTGCCTCAAAGAATATGATGTAAAATAGTTGCTACAACCCAATGACCAATTCAAGGTTTCAAACTATCTAATGTACTACCTAATGAACTTCCATGTTACCTTTCTACCTCAACATGAGAATCACTAAGGATATGTTTAGAATGGAGGGAGTCAGGAGGAGAGGGGGGAAGATAGCTGGAACTAGACCCCACCCCCCCCCCACCCCTCCATCCAAACATAGGATAAGAGACTGAAGCATTATTCCAGCCATTCACAAGATTTTATACTGGATGCAAACTATCACTTGTATGATTTCTCCTCCACTGTGGTCAATTCTCCTGCCCTTGAGATCACAAAAGCTAAAAGATCTGCCTCCACTTCCCTAGAATCTTTCGCAGCCAATTCGCAGGGAATATAGAGATTGATTCTTCCTTAGATGCCCGTTTTCTCTGTTTAGCGGCTACAACATGGGAATTTTGTAGTCCTCTACAAAGCTCTTGTCCATCAGTATCATTAGATTCCACTAGAGGAGTTTCTGGTTTAATTTTTATCTTAATTGGTTTCCCAAGCTTTGATTTATCTTCCATTCTTGCAATTTCGAGCGCCTTTGCACACACAGGAAAACCTTGATCATCCCAGGACTCCAAAATTATGCCAGAGCCCAAGCAGGTTCTTCCCTGATAGAAGGCTGCAAACTGCCCAGCTGCCAGGCCCTGATCATCTTCAGATAAGTGGACAACTGCAATGTCTTCACTACCGTCTTGACCAAGTTCCATTTCTAAACTGCAGTTGTAAAATCCAGGGCCATGTCTGACCTGAAAAAATTATTGAGACATGAGCTTCGAGTTACTAGGATTATAGACTTGGGATGGGACTCAACATGGGAATTTCAAACGACATAACCGGATTCATAGCATGCCTATTAGTACATGATGGGCATTCTTTAGAGGACTAGTATTCACTAAGTAAATTATGCATAATGTCTGCTTGGGCCATTTTCTGTCAGGGCGGTAGCACAGAAATAAGGTTGTGGTATTTTCAGAACTTAATTATGAAAAGTCACTGGAATAGGAATTGGACACTTCTACCTTGCACTGGAGCTGACATAACTGATTTGGAGGCAACCCACTAAGCCATTTTATGGAGCCAACACGAAATATGCGTCTTCTTTTGTCAAATGAGAAGTAATTTCTTGACACAAACACTACATTGTTTTTAATGTCCTTCTCAACAACATACCTGCATGAGATACACCATAAGGAAGAATTCTTTAGAAAGAATAGGCAAGGTTGGAATAAACAACGGCCCATATTGAATAAATTCATAACAAGTGTTTGACAATAGCCAGTGTATAAAGCATCATAAGTTCATAACAAGTATTTGACAATAGCCAGTTTTCAGACCATCAAATTATACAGAAACATATCTTGCTGCAGCAATAAATGCTATGGTTAATAGGAAAGAAATGTCATAATAGCCACTCTGCTTCTTTAACATATACAACACTTCAATATTGATTGGTATGCTAGTACCACTAAAGAGAACATAAAAATGAATTTAAGATACAATACAATAAACAAATGCTGGCATTTTTATTATTGTTTGATAAGAGACTTCATTAAAAACATGAACAGTGGGTTATTCTGCCCAAGTACACAAGAAGTGAACAAGAGAAGAGCACATGAGCACATCAGAGAAAACAAAACATAACTAAGAAGCATATAGAAACGTTGAAGACGTAAAGGAGATGGTGGTGGATTTTAGCAATTCAAACAAAGGAGTGAAGAAGGATGCTAGGTTTAAATGATGAGAGCCTACCAGGGTCCTCCAGGGAGACGTAGACCTTGGCGTTGACCAATTGTGTAGAACCAAAAACCTCGATGTTTTCCAAGGAAATCTCCTGTCTCAGCTTCCAATATTACACCTTCCCTCTCCCCAATATGTCTACCAACAAATTCACTGAACTTTATCTGTAGCCCAAAAAAAAGGGAGACAAAAGGTTTCAAGATGAATCCATTCACAACTCGCAACCTTGTGATAAAACCAATCATAAGAAACCAAAATGACAATTTTTAAATAGCCAATAAAAATAAATCCATAACCCACATGATAAAGATAATGATTAAATGTTATTCTGTAGCTTAGCAAAAAGATATTATTCTGACTCTTTCCTATTAGCCTTCACCAGCAAAGAACAAGGTTTAAAGCAAGCAAAACCTAACAGCAGATGATTGAGACTTGAGGGCAATCTGCTTAGCTTTCCTATATAATTCAAGTTAAAAAGTAATGGCAATTACACATGCTGCACCAGGAGATAATATCTTGGACAGGAATAAATACTGAAAATAAATAAATTGTCCAAAAGAGCTACTTTATAGACAGACCTTCCCAAGGAAGCATATTCCTTGTGAATCCTTTCTATCTTTGTTAGGTAAATCAAATCTTGTAGCAAGTTTGCGAACTTCTTCCTGCAGGTAATTGGGCAAAGATAAAAAGAAAAGGGAATCAGAATAGGAAAAAACAAATGCAAGTGCTCCACAAAGAGACAATTAAAGCCACACAAAATGACCATAAATTGCTTTGGCAAATGAGGAATTAGTGGAAAAAGAGAGATTGTATTAACCATATGAGGATTTACGGCAACTAAAATTTTCAGAAGTTCACGATTATGGATGTTTCAGTTCCCATTAACAATGAGAAACACTATGAATAAAGGCAAATATTCATGGCAGCATCTGTGTAACTAATTTACTTTGTAATCATATCATCACTTTGAGTGAGAACAATCCTGTTTGATAATATGTGTACAATATCAGGCATCTTTCGCAACTAAAATCTATGATACCCATCTAAAGTTTTCAAACCCTCAAAAATATTCAGCAGTTGCAGAATGTAAATAGATGATGTGAAACAGAATGTAAATAGATAAACAAAAACTTTCAAGTAAAGTTCTACCTTGCAGTAAAACTAGTCCCAGCTAACCTTTGAGATATAACCAAGTGGGAACATTAGTTGCTTGAGCTGAGCCTGCGAGAGATGCGAAAGGAAGTATGTTTGATCCTTGACCTAAAAATTCAAAGTTAGAAGGTGTTATAACCAGACAATATGCTGGAGAATTTTTTTTTTTTTTTTTTAAAAAGGGTGCTCCATTTCAAACTGAGATCTGTGTACAAATTGCAAAAGAAAACCAATTAAATCAGTCCTGTGTTTCTTTCCTCATATAAGAATTAAAGGAATTACAACCATCTGCTTGCAAACTCAAAATTCCATGACTGTAAACATTCTCATCTTAAAGTAACATTAAAACCTCCTAGACATGTATAATGATCATAAAAATTGCATATATTCTAAAAACAAGCAAGAGTAGCCATCTAAAGCATCTCCTCAGTTAGGAAAAAGAGAAAGCATTATAAATAAAGCTCATATTTAACAAGATAAAATTCTTCAGACACATCTTCAATATATAAAGAACAGCAATAAAGCCAAAAAGGACAGGGAATAATAGAACTCAGTAATATCTCATGAAGGTACCATGTCTTTCGAAAGTTCTAAAACAGAAGGGTTATCCATCTGATCTGTGGAGGAGTGAACGATTTTTGCATAATGTCCAGAAGCAACATAGTCAAAATTCATACTGCTGATGGCATCCATGAATGCACCTGGAAAATGACATACCCTTAAGAGACAATAGAATAGTATGTGTAACTTTGCAGTGGTAAAAGGTGCATTTTTTTAATTAAGTTGACAGCATACCAAACTTTATTCTTGTATTGCAAAGAACATCTGGGTTAGGAGTACGGCCACATCGATACTCCTCAATAATGTAAGACACCTGAAATAATGGCCATTAATTCTGAACGCTTAAATAGGCACCCCCATAGTACATCCCCAATGTACTCAGCTTGGCACCTTTTCTATTATTAATAATATCCTTATGTTACTTATCAAAAAAAAAAAGAACGCTTAAATAGGCAAACTAAGCCTTTCAGGACTTCCTCTGGTTACTAAACAGGAATGCAAGCAATGATGAAGACTGAACAACAATATTATGCTTTAAGTTGAATTCACAGACACGATAGAACATCACGCAGTGTAAGTTTAACAAATATAGTTAGCAAGCATTAGAAATACAGCAGAAAGTACAGTGCAAAGTGAGCGCCAAGTAAACATTATCCAAAGAAGATACACTCAGAGAGGTAACGCCTACCACATTCTTCCAATATTCATCTGTCAAATGCACAACTTCTAATGGGACACCAACCTGGGAAAAAAAAAATTCAGTTGTAAGACCTCTCTTCAGCATAAAGCACAAAATAAAATCAAAGGCTGTATCTATGAAACATGAGCAAAAGCCTTTCATTGAAATCATGCAGGTGGGTGCTATTCACCCAAACAAGTGTAATAGCTGGATTAGCAAATGTGACTACAGAAATTTAAGAAATTAAATGAACTTCGAAGGGTATCAATTTATGACTAAGTCCAAAGGGAGGAATGGGGGGAAAAAATCCATGGGACACAAATTAAAGAATTGTGACAAGATGTAAATCATTAGATGCCCATGTGCTCTAGCCTCTAGCTCAAATGGCACCTCCTTCCCTTGTAAAAGCAAAATCGATGTAAGGTTCTGGGTTCATGACCCACTAGGTGTGTGTGTGTATAAATACTGCCTCAACAACAACCATGCCTTAGTCCCGAAATTTAACAATTGGCTATGGATCCTCAACGGACTAATTAGGTCCAGTGCACGTGTAATTACCAATAGAATGGCATTTCCTGTGGCTTTCAATAGAGATGTCCAGGGTTCCAACCTCCCCTCTCCCACATAAAAAATATTAAAGAAAAATGTAATTCATCATACTGAAACTTTATTGGACAACAGAAAGATTAAAAATTTATATTACTTCCTAACATATTCTATGCAGACAACAGAAAGAGTAAAATTTTATCTTACTTCCTAACACATTCTATGGACGCCATGCACATCTTTAATACTAACTCTAACTTTCAACCAAAAAAAAAAAACTTAGAAAAGAGAGAAGTAAAGTTAATTACTTGATTACAAACAGCTTTAGCATACTTCAAATCTTCTTCCCATGGGCACTCTGACCAGAAGTTCTCAAAGTCTTCCTACACCAAAACCACACATCAGTATAGTACCACAATTCAATTTTGAGCGATGGGTCTTTCTCCATTTTTGCAAAAAATAAAAAATTTCACAACCAACATGATCATGTATGTATAAATGGGCATACTTGGAACCAGATTTTGAGGTAGAAAGCGGTGCAGGAATGGCCAGCGGCGTGGAGGAGGCGAAGAGCGACGCTGCTGTCGACGCCGCCACTGACAAGGACGGCGACTCTGAGGGGCTTGGTGTTGGGCATGGAGCAAGAGAGATGATGATCATCGACATCGAGGCTGTTTGAAAAGCGTAGTGGCACTTGGGCCACCGAAGTAGAGAAAGAAGAAGATATAGAGAGGGGTCTAGAGGGGCTGAATTGAAGGAAGGGTTTTAGTTTGATTTGAGTTTGGCGTTGGAGAGAGAGGCTTTGGAATGGGAGGTGAAAGAGAGTTAGCGAGGAGGACATGGACATGGAGATTGGCCTCAGTCTCAGTCTCAGCAGCATTGCTTTGTTGATGTGCTACGCAATGTCTACCGATAAGCCTTGTCACACGCACACAAAAGTTTTGGTGTGTTTTTTTGCTAAACGTGTACCTTTGTGTTCAAACTTGGAAGTTGGAACAACAAGTCACTTATTAAATGAAATAAAGGTAAAAGTAATAAACCTAAAATAAATAAATCAAAACTTGTATAATTGAATAGACATTTGGTAAAAATTAGATGATAACATTTACAATTTAACTAATTATAACTTTTTATTTAGTAAAAAGAAAAAAAAATTACTATATATATTTCAAAGTTTTTAAAAAATTCCATTATGCTAATAATATTTATGTCAACGAGAGGTGGAATCCCCTTCCTTATAAAAAAAAAAAAAAAAATCCACCTTTGTATATTTGTTCATAGTTGATTTCAAGCTTGAGAGTAGGAGGAGAGTTGTGAAAGGTTGACAACTAAACTAAAATTTAGTCACTTTATTATGAATGTATCCAATACAAATTGAAAAAAATTGAGAGAGTCATTTGAGAAGGTTTTTTCTTTTTTTTTGATAAACTGCAATGTTCATAGAGATAAAACAAGGTACAACTTAGACAATCTACCTACAGGTGGAGGCGAGAGCTCCTGGTAGATTGTCTTTATTGAAGCAAAACGATTTTTGGTATTGAGGGAAAACTTTGCAGCTGCATGAGCAGTCATATTGCAATCCCTTTTAAACCATCTCAACAAAAAACCTAAGAAACTAGACTTAAGGATTAAAATACTACTAATAATGTTAACAATGGATCAGTCGGGGATAACATTCTCTAAGGAAAGAGGATCAAAACAGTTTTTGGCATCTCCCTCAATGATGATGTGGTTCCAATCTTCTTCATGTGCGAGTTGGGCAGCCCAGAGGATGGTAGCAGCTTTAGCTATAATTGGAGAGCTGAAGGTATGGTTTTGGACCAGATTTTGATGATGTCCCCCATACTGTCTCTAGCCACTACAACTAAAGCAGAAGATGAATTAGTTCAGCTTGATCCAAAGATGTGGTGGAGCTTCCCATTTGTCTGGGGGAGGAGCTAAGTTGAGAGAGGCATCTTCCTTTGTGAACAAGGCTGAATGTTCACTCAACTTAAGTCTTACCCGCTTAAAGGATTCTTCTATGTTGATTTCTGCACGATGGTTCAACACTTGGTTCCTTAGGTACCAAATCTCATCAATTACGAAGGCCATATTAAGCGGAATAAGCCACTGATCTTCTGCTGGGCAATAGACCTTTGGGGGGGTTAGGATGATTTTAATGATGTCCTCGCAATCCATGATATGATGCTTTTCCAATTTGAAGCCTTAGTACCATATTGCTCGTGCTACTAGGCATTTGAAGAATATATGTTGGCTTGTTTCATTTTCTTGTTTGCATAAAACGCAGATGGGATCATATGAAACACTTCTTCTACTTAGGTTATCTTTTGTAGGAAGAGAATTTGAGCCGATTCTCCAAAGCTTGGACCAATGAATTTTTGTGCCATTGGAAGTTTGTTCAGTGGAGATATGGTAAGCATATATTACTGAAAACTTCCCTTTAGGATCAGGTGTCCATATGAGCTTATCTGGTTTGACTCTTGTTGGTAAATGAATACATAGAATTGCTTAGGCAAATTCTAGTTCAAAAATTTTGTGGACAAAGTCAGACTTCCACTCGTGTGAATTCTGATTGATCAGCTGGGAAACCATTAAAGGGGATCTGATGAGGTGCTCTGATTTAGGCCTTGGGATGAAGCCTTGCAGCCATGGTACCCACGGGTCTTGCCAAATGTTGACTGACGCTCCATCTCCTATAAGATAGCAAGCACCCTTGACGATAATTTCTTTAGCATTTTCAATAGCCCTCCAAATTGGTGAAGCTTTTTTGGGGGGTTCTTGTAGAGCCAGTTATGCCGAACCTTGTATTTCGATCTCAGAATTTCCATACATAAACTATCACGCTTGGTAGCAATCATCCAGGCAAATTTTGCAAGCAGAGCTTTGTTAGTGCTCTTGGTTGTTTTGAATCCAAGCCCACCCTTCCTTCTTGATGTGCATAGTTCTTTCTAAGCTTGGAGATGGTTTGGTCATGTTTGGAGAATAATGATTAATATACTAGTAAGAAAAATTAGTTGATGCAAATTGAGGGAATTAAAAAAGGTAGAGAAAGTCCGAAATAATAGAGTATTAATAGAAATAACAAAAATAAAAAGGTTTATAGAAAAAATAATACGAAAGAATATTACACATAAGTGCTAGTATAATAGAAAAATGACAATATTTTAGCTAATCAAAAGAACTTAGTGGTCTAGGAGAAAAATAATTTAAGTTGCGAAATTAACAGCATATTATAATTATCTTTTAAAAATAAATTCAAAATTTACTTACATTATGTCATGCAAAGTTTTGCAAAAATATAAAATTACTATATTAAACCTATAAATTTATACTCATACGGTTCATTTTACATTTTATTTTTTATTTTTCTTTAGATGAAAGAAGAGAATAAATAATGATAAATTGTGTATAAAAAAATAAACAACTAACAAAATAAAAAATAAAAATTGATATTTTAATTAAAAATAGCATGGAGTGTTTTTCTTATAATAAAAAAATTAATATGTAAAGTAGAAATGACACATCCAAAGGTTAAAAACCACCCACGTCAACTATGATTTTCCCTCAATTTTTTGGTCTCTCTTTCTCAGTTTCTCTCGTTCTTTCTATCTCTCTCTTAAGTTTTTGACCCTATCTCTCTAACATCGTCACACTCGCCTGAGAATCAAAGGCTCCAAGATCATTACTTTCTGGAAAAAAAGAGGTAAAAGCAGAACAATAGATGAGAAAATCAAAGAAGAATAAAATATCTTTCTGCCAAAAGCCAAGGAAGCTCTATTGTGCAAGGTGGGTGTGCAGATTATTGTCCTCTGTTTGTAAAGCCATTTTCATTCTGCTTGTAAAACCACCATCTGTTCTATCTCCATTCTTGTTTTAAATTTCTTTAATTTTGCTTTATCAAAATTTTTTTTTTCCTATTGTTTTTAGCAATTGTTTGACCGCATAATTTACTGTATATTTCTTGTTGATTTGGGCTATTGAAGACCCAACACGTTATCACCGAATGGCTATATCTATTCAACGTCAAATACTTTAATTGATTTTTATTCCTCCACCGCTTTGCTTTTCTCAAGTTCAGTTGTATATTGAGATTGAAAATAAAGCAACCTTGACAGTTTTGAGTGGCGAGCGGTGAGCAGCAGTGATCTGGGCTGGGACGACGTTCTCTGCGTCAAGTTGAGGTGGTGGGTCTATTCCCACAGGTTAGGATTTTTTAGGACCCTCCTGGGCTAGAAGAAAATTTTGGGTTTTAGTTTTTTTTTTAACTTTCAAACGTTGGTGCTTGTGAAAGTTGAGATTTTTTTGTGTGCTGGGGTATGAAATTCTTGTGGGTATTTTTTTTTTTTGCTAAAAAAAAAAAAAAATTGTGGGTATTTTCATCTTAACAGTTAACACTATAATAAATTGTAAAACTTGTTCTTTACATTATAAAGTCTTAAACATTAGTTACATGCCTCATATGTTGTACACGCATTTTAAAGATATAGTGGCTTGTCGATGTTATACTTATATTTGTGATAAGTTATTGATATTAAACTCGATGGTGTGATGCAAACCTCGGGTGTGGGTTCATATTTGTATTGATATGAATGAAATTGAATTTATTTCACTACTTTGTTGCAGGTTAAAACTTAAAAGTTGAACGATCAAGACGGTGCACTGAAGAACTTCAAGAAGATTGACCAAGTACCAAGTTGCTAGGTGCCACCTCCTCATCTCCTTATATAGCCAACAAAGCACTGTATGGTTATATATGTATATACACATAAATCAGACAGTATTCCTTTATATGATCTGTATGTATGTCAGATTGATACCAATAAGGCACAAAACATAGCATGCTAGTAAAACCTCTCATACCCACCTTGACCTCTAAACAACTAAATCAAATCCATGCTCAAATCCTCAAAAATTCAAAACCCCGTTTGTTAAATGCTTTAGTGGGAGTTCTCACAAACTCCCCCACCCCACAAAATGCCCTTGTCCTCTACAACCAAATGCTCCACCACCCAACTTCCCACAATCATTACACATTCACCCATGCACTCAAGGCATCCACCTTATTGCATGCACACCAAAAGGGCCTTGAAATCCATGCACATGTCATAAAATCTGGTTACTATTCTGATATCTTCATCCAGAACTCCTTGCTTCATTTCTACATTGTTGCAAATGATATCATATCTGCCTGCTGGATTTTTGACTCTATATCTTTCCCGGATGTTGTTTCATGGACTTCAATCATTTCGGGGCTTTCTAAGTGTGGTTTTGAGGAGGAAGCTATTGTTAAGTTTTGTTCCATGAACGTAAAGCCTAATTCTACTACTCTTGTTAGTGTTTTGTCTGCTTGTTCTAGCCTAAGAGCTCTCAAGCTTGGCAAAGCCATTCATGGATATAGTTTGAGGAATTTGGATGAAAGTAATATTATTTTGGATAATGTAATACTTGATTTTTATGTGAGATGTGGGTCCTTGGTAAGTGCGAAGTACTTGTTTGTGAACATGCCTAAGAGAGATGTGGTTTCTTGGACTACAATGGTGGGTGGTTATGCACAAAGAGGATTTAGTGAAGAGGCAGTGAGGGTTTTCCAGGAAATGGTGGAAGGAGGAGAAGCTCAGCCTAATGAGGCCACTATTGTCAATGTATTGTCAGCATGTTCTTCAATTGGTGCATTGAGTTTGGGTCAATGGGTGCACTCCTACATTGAAACGCAAAGTGATCTTCCAGTGGAGGGTAATATGGGAAATGCCTTGATCAACATGTATGTTAAATGTGGGACTGCGGGTGTGGCAATTCACATTTTTAACAAGCTTCTGCACAAGGATATCATATCATGGAGTACCATTATTAGCGGCATGGCCATGAATGGCCATGGCATGCACGCATTGCAGCTCTTCTCTCTCATGCTAGTTCATGGAGTTCCTCCAGATGATGTAACTTTCATTGGCTTACTATCAGCCTGCAGCCATGCAGGCCTTGTAGATAAAGGCTTGATGATCTTTGAAGCAATGAAAAATGTATATGGTATTATGCCCCAAGTACAGCATTATGCTTGCATGGTAGATATGTATGGACGTGCTGGGCTCTTGGAGGAAGCAGAGGATTTTATTAGGAAGATGCCTGTGGATGCCGATGGACCAATTTGGGGAGCTTTGCTTAACGCTTGCAGAGTTCATTGGAATGAGAAGATGTTTGAACGGATCAGACAATGTCTTCTTGATACAAGAGGTGTGAGTATCGGGACTTTTGCTTTATTGTCAAACTCATTTGCTAGTTCTGATAGATGGGAAGATGCTAATAAGGTCCGTGATGAAATGAGATCCATGGGGTTGAAGAAGATGGCAGGGTGTAGCTGGATAGAGGTTAATCCCTCCACCCATACCCTGGATAAACCAGATGCTTGCTTCGCATATGCAGGATAATAATCTGCCGTTATTGATCATCCGTAAGAAGATTTTAATTGAACTGATCCGATTTTTCTGAGAATTTGGATATTCTTCCGTTGCATCCTTGTATCATAAGAGGAAGAGGCAACATTTCTGTATTCATGTAAGTGTGGAAGTTGTTTGCTGTTTCTATCTGTTGTACACCTGTTCAGGAGTTTATATTTTGTTTAAATTGTATGTGATTCTCATATATAAGACTCTCTAAATTTATCTTAAATACTTTCTAATAATGCAGGTATGCTGTTGGATGGAGGGTCCTCCAATGTTGAATGCATAGTTTTGATTGGAACTACATGACCCCTGATCCGGGGTATCTTTCATGGTTAGTATGATGAATTCATCTGCTGATTTTTACATGAAGTAATTATTGATCCAGAATAACTTGAAATTACAGTAACTTATTGAATGCCTTCTCTTTCATTTATATTTTTGGGTTTTATACAGTGTAAGATAGTCATAAACCAACTCTAGATTAGGTGTTGCAACCTGGGAAGAATATGTTGGTATGTATTGTTTGCATGGTACAAATTCAGTTAAGCCTATTCTTTTCTAGCTCTTCCCCTCAAATTTTACTTTTGGTGACACAGTGATAGAACATTCCAATTAGAACAATTGGCTGTGTCATTACTATACAAGCATATCTTAGAACAAATTGACGACTTTGATTAATGAATCTTCTTTGTTGATGGACGTAACAAATAATAAACTTTCTTTGTTTGCATTCTAGACTTGAACTTTGCTATGTAAGTCTTTTCACTGGGGAATGTAATGATTTTGCAGCTCCTGGGAAGTTCATTCTAACACACCCAGACATCAAGATGTACATGTTATTGAGTATCAGATGTACCACGTGACTCATGCTGTTCTGCATAAATGCTACCGTGGAACCTGCATATCACATCAAGGTGTATATGGCCTTCGAAATAATTGTACTAAAGTAATTTTCTCCTGGTAATAACTAGTAAGTTGCATGATAAACACCCTCTTCAGGCAGCCTGCCAAGCATGTGCATTTCAATAACCTGATGCCATTTAATATTTGCTTTATATGTTTTTACTATCTATCTCTATATTACTTAAAATATTCTGATCCTAAAATTGCAGAGAGTATTCAGATAGAGTTGGCTTTAGGACGATCATGCACCTGTTCTTTTCTAAATTGGTGGACAATGAGAAAAGGATGGGTTTGATGGTGGAGCTCTTTGAGAGGAATAGTAGAGAGTCTGAAAAGAGATTTTGCACTGCACTGCATGATAGTGCTCCAATGTTTGTGATGACTGTAAAGGATTAGGAATTAAATTTTAATTTCAGAAGCTGAGAGCTCGATGTTGTTGATGAGAAAAAGAACTAAAATTTTGATGCCTTGTATCCAGCCTTTCTCCCTTTTGGGGTGGTTCTATTTGAGCTTGTTTTGCTAATTCACTTTGTTCAAGTGAAGATGCTATTTTATCTTTTCCCCCAAATTCAATTTAAAATTTAGCATCTATTGCTTAATTTTGAATTTTGAAAATACCTTAACAATTTGGTTAATTAATTCTGATTTCTGATTATGAAGTGTATGCTATGTGGAGTGCGGGAACTGGTTCTTAGAATTTTTTTTTACTTGAATATTATTCTAAATTTGGTTTTGATGCTTTTGGTATGGTTTTCTATTTGGGTTATTTTTGGATAAATGCTCAAGCCATCTTATGGAAGTTTACTGTAGATAAAGAATTTAAGCTGGTTCAGGAAGCAGTTGGCAAAGACAAGATACTAGTTGGCAGTTTTAAAAAAAAAAAAACAGGTACTAGCTTGCAAAGACAAGGTACTTGTGGTATTTGCTTATTTGGTTGTGAAGAAAATGAAAGAATGTGAAAGAAAAATGGAGTTTTTAGGGGAAGAGAATTTTGCAAGAGGAATGGATGGAGTTATCATGGATGGTTTAAGGTGGCCAACCTTGAGTTTGGCCATGGGTAAACCCATTCATGACCACTCACCACTAATGTAAGAAAAATAAGAAGGAAAAACAAATTAAATGAATCTTATAATAATTTTTATTAAGCTTTACTCTAAAATGATTTATTTCATATTCAAAAAAAAAAAAAAAATCATTAAAATGAATAATGTGTTCAGTAGGTCATAACAATTTTTTTGTCAAACTCATTCTTTTGTTATTTGACTTGATTTCTCAAAGTTTGACTTTTATTATTATTATTTTTTTATAGGACATCCTCCATCCAAACTCCATCCAAACTAGTAAAGGAAAAGATAAACGAGCTCTCTGGGTTAAGACATGTACCACGGCATTACCTTGCCTAAAAATATAAAAGAAAGAAAAATCCAAAAACGAATTAACAACAATTAAAGTATCTCTAATTAAATGACCAAAAGATGAAGAGGACATATCCCCTCTATTAATAGCCTTAATGATAGTTTCTTAATCACCCTCGAATTGGCATTTTTGTAAGCCAATCTCTTGTGCAAAAACCGCTACTCTATTGCTGCCATCATCTCCAAACAGTCCACGGAGTGAGGTTTTTTTTATTTTTTCTACTAGTCCAGCAATTACCTGACCCGCGGAGTCCCTCACCACCACACCAATTCCAGCTTCATCGCTTTCATTGAACCACGCTACATCAAAGTTTGCTTTGAACTCTGTTGCTTTAAAACAACAAGGGTTGGTTGATTGTGAATTATTAATGACCTAAAATTCAGTGGGTATTTTTGAATTTTCATCATTATTATTTTAATGATTTCAGTCTAATAATAAAAAATAAATAATAAAAAAAGCCTTTGTTACCCAACGTCGGTCGACGGTTGATGATGTAGTTGATAGTTTTGAAATCCAAGTTGTCAACTCATGTCCTATGGTTATAGTTTAGAGACAGAAGAATCAGACTCTTCGTCATTCACAAAAGCCCAAACCATTTCTGACATTAAAAAATAAAACAACAAAGACAGCTTTGTCCTCCACCATACACAACCATGAACCAACAACAACCTTCGCTGGACAAAACTCCTTGACGTGCAATTTCTTTCTGGTACTACACTACTACATACTCCTTCACGTGCAATTTCTTTCTATGGTACCCAAAGCAATAGCTTCACACTCTTTCTTAAGGTCAATTCCGTCATTTAATAATTCTCTCTGCATTAAAACTGGCCTCAAAATCTCTGATACACACATTGCAGATTCTCCTGCCTACTTGGCCATCCCTTTCCAATTTTGCCTTTCGGTCTTTTCGGCTTTTTGTGATTTGGATCAGTCTTGGTCACCTACCCTCCACCAAAATGTCCAAAATCCATCACCCTCCACTCACACCACGCCACGTCATCACACCTATCCCTTTCATTGGTCCACGTCCCCCAAAAGTCTCACTACTAAACACCACTGTAAAGTAGATAGTAGAGCAATATAGTTGATAGTAGCTACCCACTAAAAACCTGACACCTGTAGCACGGCTCTTTTTTTTTTTTTCTGGGAGAAACAGCTCACTTATACTTAAGTGATAGATTATTAGCTAATTTTGTATTTATCTTTATTTTGAATAATTTAACTTTTAACTTTTTAAAATAGAAATAAACAATACAAAGAACTTAAATATGAGTTGTGATAATTACATATAATGTACGAGATAAACAAAATATGATTTCAACTAGAGTGGGTAAGAAGTGTGAAAACACGATTAGTATATTTAACAAAATTAGCATATGGTATATGTAAGGACCTGATTTACAGTACAAGCCCAAGATGTATGGGATCTCGGCTCAATAAGCTCAGTACAATAAAATTTGTAGAGAGTAAGTCAAAGAATTAGGTTTAATCAGTTGGACAACGGCTAATATTGAATTAAATGACAATCAAACACAAATAATATCAATAGACTTTCAGTCCGAGAAGATAACCTAGTATAAATTGATCACAACTGGATATGAAGACAATTTAGATTACAACAGCATTCTCTCTTTCAATTTTCGATCCTTTTCTCATGGAGGGTCTATCACATTATATAGCTCCCTTTGGATCATCTTGATCCTACACTTATTGATTGTTTAAGCCCTTACTTGAGTACCTATCCCATTAGACACCTTTTTAAACTCTCTGTGAGTCGTGATAGCCAAGGCAACATTGTTTTGAGGTTTTTTCCATATAAATGCAGTCAGAAAAGTAGCTGCAACGCATTTAATGCGGTGGTAGTAGTTTTTCTTTAGATATTCTTGGGTTTCATTATTTCCTGTATGTTCATATGGCATGTTCTTATCATTTGAGCTTTCTGGAGGATCACTCTAATTGCTGGAATAGATATTTGAGCTGCATTCATTATATCCGAGGAGGAGTCTTTCCTCGGACCATCCTCCATTCATTCCTTACTTATAAGACTTTGGATTTGAACCCCTAATGAATATTTGGCCTTTCTCGGACCATTCAACGATTTCAGATTAAGTCCAAGGCCCAACATATGATCCTGGGCCCTTATCCCTACAGTATAAGAAATACAACTAAAACTAGTCTCATCACAAGCACCTTGCATGTGCGATGAGGCTTTTTATTTTTGTTTTAGTATAATAATTTTCCATTCATTCATCTTTTTTGTGCACTAAGTTTATTGAATGCCTAAAGATTTTTTTATTCAAAATAAAAGAAAATGTAAAAGAAGCAAAAATAAATAAATAAATAAATAAGATAGTGTATTTGTTTTTTGTTTTTTTTTTTTTTTAAAGTGATAAGAGATAAAGAGATTGTAAAATGTTGTGAACGTGAGTCTAGTAAGAAGTTTTTAAATTGTGAACTTTTATTTTACCAATTTGTTTACCATAATTAAAAACCAGTAAGTGAGCAAGAAGGAAATATTTTGGGATATCTAAAACTTAGAATCCACAACTTAAACGGAAGCCTAAATATAGATAAATATAGATATAGAACTATAAAGGTATAGATTTTTAAGGGAAAAATTAACAAGACATTTTTTAAAGGAGTAAAGTTATAACCACAAACTATTTTATAACTGTAAGGACGCGATTTGTAACGACCCGTAACAGTGTTGGGTTCGAAAAGGTCCAAACAATATCATTTATAGAGCGTGGGTTTGAAAAGTTAGGCATTGGTCACCAGACGGTGGGTTTTTCGTGGTGTTCATACATGATTTAACTCGTGCTCGCCCCGGGAGTCTTTCTCCTGGAGGCGGGCTGGGAGGCTCTGGTTTTTGGCCATTTTTTCCCAGCCCCTGCTCTGGATTGCTTACTTTTTCCTTTTATACTAGCATGTGTTCCTTATCCTTCGTCCACGTGTAGGATCGACTTCTCCAAGACTGATACTTGTCCCATCAGCCCATATCCAGAGTGGTTGGGGGTGGTTGCAAAAGCTGGAGAGTATGACTCTATCAGTATTGAATGACAGTAAGAGCAGCTTTCCCTGGTCGTTATACTTTCCAGCGTATCCTTTTCTACTGATCTAGATATTTTAGATTTTTTCCAAACTGTTTCTATACCGTTTTTGCCCTTCCTTCCAGTGAGACCTCGGACATGCCGATGACTGAATCGTCCTCGGCTGTGTCCCAAGACTATTTTGTACTTGTAATACCGATCCTGGGCCATAACCTTCCTCGGCTCGGACCTTAGGCCCCAATGAATAAATGGGCCAGGGCCACAAATTACTGGGCCCCACAATAACCCCTCAAAATCCTGTTATCCAACCTCTTGGTTGGAGATGAGGGTTTTGGTAATGCCAAGCCTTTATTACGGCTCGTTTAACTCGGTCCTTCATTAATGTTGGTGTCTATTCATCTACTCAGGAAACATACCGGGCTACGAGACATTCCTCTAAATTCATTCACAATGCGTTCTTACGGTTTGCTTATCCAAAACGCGTCTTTAATGATTTCCCTTTACGAGACCATTTAAATTCGACAGTTATTGATGGTGTGGGGAAGTGGAACGGGTATATTCTCGTTTACAGATTTTCTTGGAAATCTGGACAGATTAAATACCTTCCGTTTTGCCCTTCATATAAGAAGAAAAGCAAGAGGTTATTTCTCTTGTACAAAGACCCTCTTAATTCTTCTGAAACCTAAAATACTTAGCCTTCTCCAGAGTTTACTTTATCTGCTAGTTATACCTTAAATTGTGTTACGTTCGAGATACGAGTAAGTAATGAAGGGACCACACCCTTCCCAAAAATACCATGTTCTTATGAAGTTCAAAATGGCTCGGTCAGGGCAGGGATGGCAGAGACTCAAGATCCTTCTTACCCTCCTTTCAGCTAAAATCCGAAGCAGGGGCTCGTCGCGCCAAACTTTTGGCGCGACTGAGCTGGGGTCACCCATTATCAGTACCAGCCGCTCTCTTATGAGCATAGCTAACATGGCACCAGTGTGTTAGGAGTCAGGACTGACGCAGGGATAAAGTATCCCTACTTCTTCCTCTCTTCCTTCACTGGTGCCTCCTTTTGCTTCTCTTTCTTCTTCTTTCCACCATCAGATCCATCCTGGTGCTTTTCCTTCTTCCTCTTCTTCTCCTCTCCCATCAAGGAAGGTCCTCTTCTCAATATGGATGTTAGTGGAGCAGAGTTTGGAAAGACTTGGGAGTAGAACTTAAAAAGATTTCTGGCTGTTCGTTTGAGTGTATTTTTTTTTTTTATTGTTTTAGTAACTCGTTTTCTATATAGGCTTGTTTAAACCCTTCTTTGTACACTGTAATACCCCTTTACATTAATAAAAATTATAATTTCTTTATTTCATATGTTCTATCTCTTCTTTTTTGGAATGGATATGTTGTGAATAGACGCGCTACTTTGCGACTTCTCTTTTATTTCTATACTTTGAACGATGCTTAGGGCCAAAATCCCAGTTAATAAAAAGATCTTACTCTGTGTTTATTGAAACTATCCGACTTAATAATACTGAATTGAACAAATGATACTTAGGGCTGAAATCCATATTAAGAAGAAAAAGAAAAGATATTTATGATGAGCTTATTGGGGCTGTCTGGCACAATAACGCCAACTTGAGAACACAATACTTAGGGACGAAATCCCTTACCAAGAAAAAAGACGCTATCATGAACTTACAAGTGCTGTTCGGCACAATAATACCAACTTGAACAAATGACACTTAGGGTCAAAAACCCTTGCTAAGGAAAAGATATTATTATGAACTTAATAGAGCGGTTTGGCACAATAATGCCGACCTGAGAAAACAACACTTACCCCAAAATAGCCAAGATGACAACTGAATGCTCGGTGCGGTGTAGGAGGTAATCATCTAAAAACACATAACCCAAAAATGAACAACCCCTACAAGCTGCTGAGTAATAAGGTGTTTCACCATCTTCCTAACAACTTTCATAACTTTAACCTCTTTTGGTATTTGATCCGAGGATTGAGCAACTTAGAATCTTTATTAAGTAGCCGATCTTTCCATAGGTTTGAGTCCGAGGACCATGCAATACCTTGGTTCTGACAAAACTTGATACTGATAAGTAATTAGTTTCCCCATAGGTTTGGGTCCAAGGACCATGCAATACCTTGGTTCTGTCCAAAACTTGATTGTGATAAGTAGTTGGTTTCCCTATAGGTTTGAGTCCGAGGACCATGCAATACCTTGGTTCTGTCCAAAACTTGATTTTGATAAGTAGTTGGTTTCCCCATAGGTTTAAGTCCGAGGACCATGCAATACCTTAGTTCTGTCCAAAACTTAATTTTGATAAGTAGTTGGTTTCCCCATAGGTTTGAGTCCGAGGACCATGCAATACCTTGGTTCTGTCCAAAACTTGATTTTGATAAGTAGTTGGTTTCCCCATAGGTTTGAGTCCGAGGACCATGTAATACCTTGATTCTGTCCAAAACTTGATTTTGATAAGTAGTTGGTTTCCCCATAAGTTTGAGTCCGAGGACCATGCAATATCTTAGTTCTGTCAAAAACTTGATTGTGATAAGTAGTTGGTTTCCCCATAGATTTGAGTCCGAGGACCATGCAATACCTTGGTTCTGTTCAAAACTTGATTTTGATAAATAGTTGGTTTTCCCATAGGTTTGAGTCCTAGGACTATGTAATACCTTAGTTCTGTCAAAAACTTGATTTTGATAAGTAGTTGGTTTCCCCATAGGTTTGAGTCTGAGGACCATGCAATACCTTGGTTCTGTCCAAAATTTAATTTTGATAAGTAGTTGGTTTCCCTATAAGTTTGAGTCCGAGGACCATGCAATACCTTGGTTCTGTCAAAAACTTGATTTTGATAAGTAGTTGGTTTCCCCATAGGTTTGAGTCCGAGGACCATGCAATACCTTGGTTCTGTCAAAAACTTGATTTTGATAAGTAGTTGGTTTCCCCATAGGTTTGAGTCCGAGGACCATGCAATACCTTGGTTCTGTCCAAAACTTGATTTTGATAAGTAGTTGGTTTCCCCATAGGTTTGAGTCCGAGAACCATGCAATACCTTGATTCTTGATTTTTCTTCTAAGTAGTTGGGAAAATTAACCCCTCGACTATGGCATGAGACCTTAGTTTTAGGGGAATTAGCTCCTCGGCCAAGCCTCTAGAACCATCCGTGCGGTTGACGTTACGAGACGTAGCCCCTAGTAAAGAAACATAGCCCCTAGTAGAACTTTACGCTAGAACACTACAACCGGCTGTTAGAAATGACAAAGGAACTGTCTCGACCTACCGCCTATGCCAACACACAAGCCTTTCCCACAAACGGCGCCAATTGTAAGGACGCGATTTGTAACGACCTGTAACAGTGTTGGGTTCGCACGTAAAAATGCCCAAATAATATCATTTATAGAGCGTGGGTTTGAAATGCTAAACCTTGGTCACCAGACGGTGGGTTTTTCGTGGTGTTCATACATGATTTAACTCGTGCTCGCCCCGGGAGTCTTTCTCCTGGAGGCGGGCTGGGAGGCTCTGGTTTTTGGCTATTTTTTCCCAGCCCCTACTCTGGATTGCTTACTTTTCCTTTTATACTAGCATGTGTTCCTTATCCTTCGTCCACGTGTAGGATCGACTTTTCCAAGACTGATACTTGTCCCATCAACCCATATCCAGAGTGGTTGGGGGTGGTTGCAAAAACTGGAGAGTATAGTTCTGTCAGGTGCAGAGTATTGAATGACAGTAAGAGCAGCTTTCTCTGGTCGTTATACTTTCCAGCGTATCCTTTTCTACTGACCTAGATATTTTAGATTTTTTCCAAACTGTTCCTATACCGTTTTTGTCATTCCTTCTAGTGAGACCTTGGACATGCCGAAGACTGAATTGTCCTCGGCTGTGTCCCAAGACTATTTTGTACTTGTATTACCGATCCTGTGCCATAACCTTCCTCGGCTCGGACCTTAGGCCCCAATGAATAAATGGGCCAGGGTCACAAATTACTGGGCCCCACAATAACATTTTTACAAACTGCTAATATGACCAACTTTTTATTGATTTTCATCTAATCCCACCATTAACATCATTTTTTCATTTATCAATAATCACTCATCACATTGAACAGTTTGTAAAATCTTTTGTAAAATAATTTGTATCTCTAATATTATTATTTTTAGAGAATTATTTTAAGAAAGTTTTTTATAAAAAAAAATTAATAGATTGACAGCTTATAATATTCTTTTATAAAATTTTCCATAAAATTAGTATTGAAACTTCCTAAAATAATTTATTACCTAGATTTCAGCTGGAGTAGGTACTAGAGTGTTAAAAAAAAAATTGAAAACACGACTTCAACTTGACACAGCGTCTGCAGCAATAATTGGGAGTCCAAAATAAAATCCAACCTGGCCGGTTGGCAACAGAGAATCTCATCAAACTCCCCTGGCGGACATTTCAACTTTTCCCACAACGACGTCATTCACAAAGAACAAACCTTCAACACCCTCTGATCCCCCCATCTAACGGTCCTCGTTTTTCCATCCCCCTAAAACCCCCCCACATTTCCTTCCTCCCCACTTAAAAAGTTAAAACCACACACACACACAGAGCTAGAGAGAGAGAGAGAGAAAAAAACATGGCGTCGATGGCGCTCACTTCTTCACTAACTTCACCACCTCGCTCTTTCCCTTCCCTCCGTTCCCGCACCCCCTCCAAATCCGCTCATTTCCTTCCCTCCCTAAGAATTCCAAATCCCATTTCCATTTCCCATTCCCAATTCTCTAACAAATCCTTTCCCATTCCCCTATCCCAGTTCCCAAACAAGTCTACTAATTATAACAACAATAAAACATTCACTGTTAAAGCTACAGCCAGTGGCGCTGCCACGTCATCTAATCCGCCAGCGCCGGCGCCGGCTTCGCCGCCGTGGCAAGGAGCGGCGATAAAGCCGCTGGTGGCGTCGATCGCCACCGGAATTATCCTCTGGTTCGTTCCGGTGCCCGCGGGAGTCACGCGCAACGCGTGGCAGCTGCTCGCTATCTTCCTCGCCACCATCGTCGGGATCATCACCCAGCCTCTGCCTCTCGGCGCCGTCGCGCTGCTCGGCCTCGGCGCCTCCGTGCTCACCAAGACTTTGACGTTCGCCGCCGCGTTCTCCGCCTTCGGAGATCCGATCCCGTGGCTCATCGCGCTCGCTTTCTTCTTCGCCCGCGGGTTCATCAAGACCGGGCTTGGGAACCGAATCGCTTACCAGTTCGTCTCCTTGTTCGGAAGCTCGTCGTTGGGGCTAGGTTACAGCTTGGTTTTCAGTGAAGCGCTGTTAGCTCCGGCGATTCCGTCGGTTTCCGCGAGAGCCGGAGGGATCTTTCTCCCGCTCGTGAAGTCACTCTGCGTAGCTTGCGGCAGCAACGTCGGCGACGGGACCGAGGAGCGGCTCGGATCGTGGCTGATGCTCACGTGCTTTCAGACGTCGGTGATTTCGTCGGCGATGTTCTTGACGGCTATGGCGGCGAATCCATTGAGCGCGAATCTGACTTTCAACACGATCAAGCAGACGATCGGGTGGACCGATTGGGCCAAGGCGGCGATCGTGCCTGGTTTGGTGTCGTTGATTGTGGTTCCGTTTCTTCTGTACTTGATTTACCCGCCGACGGTGAAGAGTAGCCCCGATGCGCCGAAATTGGCGAAAGAGAAGTTGGAGAAGATGGGACCAATGACAAAGAATGAGATTATTATGGGTGGAACTCTGCTTCTTACGGTACATTTCTCTCTCTCTCTCTCTCTCTCTCTCTCTCTCTCTCTGTGATAATCTTATCTATTGGATTTTAGGTTATTGATGCTTTATATAGTGATTTTGAGCTACTCTTGCTATCCGTGCTTTTGTGTATTTTGAAATTTTGGATGGTGTTCATGTTGGTAACTATTGTATCTTAAGTAGAGATTTCTTGCTCAATTGGTTGAGGATAATGTGACAGAGTGTCAATAATGTGCTAGTGTCTTGGTCTTATGGGCACATAGCAGAGGGTAGTTTGTCTTCTTTCTTGCTGATTGTTGTGGGAAAATTTTGAGTAGATTGATGCAAAAGTAGCCGAATTTGGAGATTTTTGACGGTTTCGCTGCAGAGGTTATTTTGGATGATTGAGTGTATATTTTTGTTCAAGAATTTGTATTGTTATGTTTACTGAATCATGTGTCCATATGCATGCTAAAGTTTCGATTTTTATAAGATAAGGTGGTCAGAAAATTCTGACATTGGCAATTACATATCCGAAAACCAAATTTGAGTGTAAGTTTTAGTGTTTTGTAAATACTTTTTGAAGTTCACTGATGTTGGGGGGGTGGGGGTGGTTTGGTGGATGTGTTTATCCCTGCATGCTACTTACCCTTCTTACAAGGTTGCTATCTTTCATTGATTTCTACCCAAGAGTGTTGGGCAAGCACCAGTGGTCATAAATTATATTTTCTGCCACTTGGGTTGTTGTAGAGCACACTTCTTGATTGGTATGCATATGTTTGTGTGTGTCTCCTGCATGTTACGTACGTGTCTTTCTGCAACCAAGTTTCTTTAACTCAATTGTATTAGCATTCCAGAACTGGACTTTCCAAATTCTATAAGCACCAAGAGTATTAATGTTTTCTTTCACTGATTCATTATGCAGTATGCTAATTATTTGACCTTATATATGTTGGTCTTTAGTATCTGTTATTCACCAAATTAATTATCAACTCAAAGACATATTAGGCCAATGGCATTTGGGCCACCTAGAAGTCATTCACTAAATTAATTATGAACTGAAGTGGTATTCTGTTGTTCACCTCACATTGGTTTGGGGTGGTGGACAAGTATGGGTGTTTGGATCCCCAAGTCTTTACTTATGCAAAAAAAAAAGAAAAGAAAAGTCGTATCACGTTCTTTCGGTCATTGACTTCATTCCCCTATGATGCATTTAGACAAATGAATCACCAAGTTCATGCTGGTTTCAATATGTATGCAGTGTTATAAATATTTATTTAATCTCAGCATGTGTTCTTTATTGTAATACCTCTCTCCTCCGCTCTTTATTACTTCAGGTGGGCCTCTGGATTTTTGGAGGGATGCTGAATGTGGACGCTGTCACTGCCGCCATTCTTGGATTATCTGTCCTCCTGGTCACCGGGGTTGTGACATGGAAGGAGTGCTTAGCTGAATCAGTTGCCTGGGATACACTCACATGGTTTGCTGCACTCATTGCAATGGCTGGATATCTCAACAAATATGGTCTCATCTCCTGGTTCAGCCAAACTGTAGTCAAGGTTTGTCTTCTATCCTCTTACTGGCATCTCATTGCTTTGTCCCTTTTCTCAATCATGTGTAGATGGTTTGCTCACATCAAAGTGCTTAAACTGTGGGTTTTGGTTGTTGGGTGCCATGACTGAGACATATATATATCATTGACATTACTTAAAATGTCTGAGACTTATCTCAGAAAAATTCATCTCCCCTTTCCTTTTCCTATGATTAATGGTAAATACATTATTTGATTTTGAATCCTCTGAATGATACTATAAAAGTTTCAACATTGGGTTTAATGAATTACATGATTTCATTTATTCATAGGTGCAGTCTTGATGTTAGCCACTGATAGACTAATCAGTCTAGCAAGATGCCTTGAACACTTTATTTTTTTCATAATAGTATCTTGAATTGTTTATTCTTATACCATATGGTGTTTCCTAAGATTTTATTTTTGCTGGGAAAATGATGCTTAGAGAGTTGCATTGTAATAATCTAAATTGATCATCAATAATCTCCTTGATAAGTAAGATGTCAGAACGGAGGGGCAAAACAACAGTGTATCAATAATCTTTTAGTAAATGCTTGAATGTGTGTGTGTGTTTAACTTAGAAATTGAGAGCAAATTGAAGCAATACCTTAAATCTGTGTATTGACCACGAACACACACACACACAGTATATATATTGTTTATTTATATTCCAAAAGCATTGTATTATGTTCTAATTCCTTTATCACTGCCTTCTAGTTTTGATCAGAGATTTAAGTTGCCTTTGTATTAGTGACAAATTATTTCTACTCTTAGGCTTTGATGCAGATTTTGTATCTAATCATTATAAAGGTATCGCTAACACTATGTTAAACTATTTTTACAGTTTGTTGGTGGATTGGGTCTCTCATGGCAGCTATCTTTTGGCATTCTGGTTCTCCTCTATTTCTACTCTCACTACTTCTTTGCAAGTGGAGCTGCTCATATTGGTGCCATGTTCACAGCGTTCTTGTCTGTTGCTAGTGCTCTAGGCACTCCACCATACTTTGGAGCCATGGTGCTCGCCTTCCTTTCGAATCTCATGGGTGGCCTTACCCACTATGGCATTGGGTCAGCTCCTGTTTTCTATGGTGCCAACTACGTCCCTCTTAGTAAATGGTGGGGCTATGGATTCCTCATGTCTATTGTCAACATTATTATCTGGCTTGGAGTTGGAGGAGTTTGGTGGAAGTTCATTGGCTTGTGGTAAAGCAGTTGGTCATTAGAATTTTACGAGCCAAAGTTTAGTAATTTCTGATTTTTCGATTTTCATTACATGTTTACTTTTGAGGCAGGATGTTAATTTATTTCGATTCTTTATCTTAGAAAGAATCTTTTGGTGGCTTCAGTGGACAGGCTTTAGGTGGGAAATTGGTATACAGATAAGGTCTATGTAGAGCAGACCATTCGAATTTGTACCTGAAATTTTGACATGGCACGAGTGATAACTGCCTGAAATTTATAACAGTGATTACTTGGATCCTTGAATGATTCTTTCTCCTCGCTACACATTTTGTTTGTTTTTTTTTTTTGGTTATGTGGAGAAAGGGAAAGGTGAATCATTGCAGTATGTATTGGAAGGCTCATACAGTGTAAGGAGATTATGATGGATTTTTTAACATAGAGAAGCAAAAGCAGTGATCCATCTGCTTCTTTTGATGGTGAAAAAAACCAATTGAACGAGCTTGTGTTCCATTACTAGCATGACCATTCACTGAACATATTATATATGAAATAAGAATTACCAAATATGATGCCCTTCAATTTGAGCATTAAAATGAAAATTTTCTTATCAAGGGCCAAACTCTGGATGAATATGATTGCCTTTTCAGGATTGAATGGGATCTTCTACAAAATCAAACTGGACCAAGTTGTAAAGGAAATGGAATTTAAATTAGTCCATTGTGTCTCTGAACCTTAACACATGCCAGTTTAGGGTTTAACAACTTCTTTTTCTGGCGGTTAACTAAGAGCATCTCCAACAGCCACTGTAAAGCCATTTTTGGACGACCAAATGTTACTGTTCACACTCCAACAGCTTCTCCAAACGCGCAGGTTCTCCAAATTTTTTTTGAAGTTGCTACAGTAGTTCTCTAAATCTAGAGAACACTGTAGCACCTTCAAATCAATTTTTTTGCTTAAAAAATTATCCTAACTACTATTATATCAATTCTTTCTCTCTCCTCCGGATTTCTTTTTTTCTCTCATTCTCTCCATTTCTCACATAATCCAAACACAAAACACAAAACAAAATCTAATTCTTAAAATAAAGTTGAATCAGAACAAGCAAATATGAAAAAAAAAAGAAAAAGAACAAGTCGATCTGATCCCGTTTCTCACATAATCTAAGCACAAAACAAAATCAAATTCTTAAAATAAAGTTGAATTAGAACAAGCAAATATGCAAAAAAAGAAAAAAAAGGAAAAAGAAAAAGAACAAGCCGATCTGACCCAAGTTGATCGGTGAGGAGGACGACGAGTAGCGGTGGGTGGGGAGGACGACGAGCAGCGGTGGAGATGCTGGAGCGGTGGTAGAGATGCTGGAGCGGCGGTGGAGATGCATGCGGTGGAGGCCCAAGCTGATCTCTCTCTCTCTCTCTCTCATACTTATGTGAAGCGAATGTTCTTGAGGTGAAAAAGAAAATAAAAAGAAGGGGGGCTATGTGTCTTGTGTGGAGGAGAAAAACAAGAAAAAGAAAAAAGAAAAAAAGAAATGAAATGAAAGGAAGAAAAATAATATAAAAAATAAAAAATCCTAATTGAAAAATACTACCTCAATATTTTTACAATAAATTTTAAGTAATAGATTGTTATTAGTTAATATTGGCGAGTAAAACAATAATTTCAGTGGTGGGTTCAAATTAGAACTAGTAACAACTTTCCACATAAATTTTGTTGTAAAAGTATTGCGTAAAATGTTGTGAACATAATACTTCTTATTGAAAAATATAGATGTTAAAAAAAGAATAAATGATGATTAAAAAAAGAATAAACAATGAATGAATAAATAATATTTAAATGAGATAGAGAATGGGATAGAGAATCTGTTGAAAGTGTATTTGAAAAAGTGGACAGGTAAAAACTAAATGTCACTGTTCATTTTCCAAACAGTACAAAAATTTAGAAAAGCTGCTAGAAATGCTCTAAGTGATGCGAAATTGTTCTTTAACGCATGCATACAATTAGATGAGTTAATTTTGCTCTGCTTTAAGATTATGAAATTGTCTTCATATTGAAATACAGTGATATATTGAACGTAAAAAATAGTAACATAGGATACGATGACTTATCAAGGGATATTGTGAATCTGATACTCGCATCAATACTCAATATGTTCTCTCTTCTTGTCAAATTAAGTTCCAAAAGTTTACTGTGACTTGGGTTTAGAATCAGCTTGCATTCATATTAGGTTCGACTCAAAAGCTTTCAAAGTGCAGAGTATAAAGCTTGCCAAACGATAATTCTTTGTTGGGATCCACCACTTCTATTTTTTATTTTAAAAAAAATAATAATAAAAAAGGAAAACTAGCTACGAAACAGAAAATAAAGGGAAAGAAAAGTTTGAAATCAAAATGTGAAAATGTGACTAGAAATTTTTTTGATAGTCAAATGTGAGTAGAAATTGAAAGCAATAACTGTCATTGCTCTTCCTAAGACAAACAGAAAATTAGTGTTAAAAAGCTAGTCGTATTGTTGAAGATGTTAGTTGGCACCTAACTTGGAAATGACCGTTAAAGCTCTGAGTGTATTGTTGAAGCTTTAAGACGTTAGTTGGAAACTAGCTTAGAAATCGAGTCAATTGCTTGGAATTTGGAACGTATGAATAGCCCATGGTCATATACATTCTACCTTTTTCCTATTGCATTGGTCAATATAACCGTATATACTAATCCATGTATGATGTATCTATAATATTTTATTTCTATTGTCCATTATAACACCATGGACACCTATGTAATACTTTATTCCTCAGTTCATGTTTTCTTGAAGAAGAAGAAGAAGAAGAGGGCCTCATCTTCTGGTTTTATGATGAAGAAACAGAAAACTATCTTGCCATTTCTAGGGACAAGAACCCAAGAAAGAGGAGAGAGACTGTTTTGAAACCAAATAAAGTAGAGTATTACTAACAACTGCAGGTCTTTTAGTAGTGATGGTGTTCTCATTAGGAAACCCAAGACGTCCCTTGTGCAGGACAGGCACGATAGTGTGCTGGGGAGGGTCAATTGTTGTCCAATGTTGAGTCATGACATTATAAGTATGGAATGTAGCACAAAAATCGGAACCGTCTTATTTTTCAGCTACAAGGATTTGTTTCTTATTATGGAGAAGTGTGGAAATCATAATATTATGCAGGCGAAATTCAGATGGAGGATTGAGCAAGAATTCCCAAGTTCCTTAGGTGGGGTCAAAAACCTCCTTCCTGATCCAGAACTCACTAACTAAACACTATAGAGATAACAAAGGAAAAGAGAGGAAATCATTGTCAATTAATTTTGTTTTTTAAAAATGAGTTGACAGAGAACGGAGAAGGAAAGCAGTGCGCTTCAATAAAAGCAAAAGACAACAATCGCACAAAACAAACACAATCAATTAGATTATCCATCTGTAAGTGAACTTGTGGCTCAAAAAGGATGAGAAAAACAACCCCCAAAAAATAAAACTTTTATGTAACAAACAACAATCTTTTTCCCCTCACATGCATAAACTTTGATTCCTTCAGAAAAAAGTAAAAACAACTAAAGTAAGAACTGTATTATCCATCAAAAGTTGAGTTTGAGTTGCACAAAGTTAAACAAATATGGATTTGTGCAGAAGACCCATCACCGAGCGCCAAAATGCATAGAGATGATCAAATTTAAGTAAATGAACAAGATCAATTGATATGAAACAATGGATCAAGTGATTATATAGGTGAATCTGCAGTTTCTTTTATTTGATGAGTAATATAACAAAAAGGTGCCAAAAATGTTGCAGCCTAAGTGCATGGGGAGTATAAAAAGGACATCCCTCAGGAAATGAAAAGAAAATCCTAAAATCTAAAGCATCAATAACATAGGAAAGATCCCAAATCTGCAAATGCAGGATGAAACAAGACCCCATAAAAGAAAGCCCTAAATAATTCTAACCTCTACCAAATATTTCTTCTAGCCTTAAATACTCTAATATTCTTCTTTTGACCAGATGGTCTACTTTCTTTTTTTTCCCCTAATAAGTAATTAGATGCTCCAAATCAAGTACAATGGTACAGTTCTGCAACAGACTAGCTCTCTTCCACAACTTGATTTCCACTCAAATAAGCCAGTAGATTATACTGCATAAAGAAAGAATTGCTCCAATCCTCTTCTAATAATACATTGAGTAGCTGAGAAATCACCTGGAGTTTGGCAACATTGTTTACGTGGTTGCAACAAAATATTTCTGAAGTTCGTGCAGCAAGAGAAATGAAGGTCTGAACTTGATAGGAAGAGAATGACTAAACTTCCTTCAAACCATATTGTTATATGTATGAGTATAATTTATTCAGTTTATTCTCCATTCCAAATTTTAAACCTACGTGGTTTGATGCCTGAAGGAAAAGGGAAGGGAAAGGGGAAAGATGTTTGAGTGAGAAGAGTTTAAATTGGCATTGAAAAGGAATACGGTTTAATTTCGATCTAATTTGAACATGGATTATATAAGGTTTGTTCAAATGCACAATCGCCATTTGAAAAGCCAATAAATTACAATTGTATACAGTACAGAGACAAAAACAACCAAACTCTAAATCCTGGAAAGCTTAATGCTAGAATGCCTTTCAATCCTCCTCCTAGCCATTATCCTTATGCAGTAATTGTCGCTGAGACCCAAAATGTGGAAATTCCATCCAAAATTTAATGATCCAGTTACTTCAACATCATTGGACACGGCTCAGGGAAAAAAATATAGAAAGGCAATCTAAAAGCAGGTCTTGCCTTTCTGAATTAGGGTAGGAAGGAAATTACATGACAATTGTGAGTACAAAAAACGAGCAGGTCATTTTCAAATAAGGCAATGTGCTATCAATACAAATGTTTGGCAAAATGCTAGGTTATATGCCAAGGGTAAATACAAATGGGAAGGTTGTACTTGTAGGTCCCCACGATCTTCAACTACCAAATGCCAAGGCAGCCTCAGCTGCTATATACTTTTTGTCAAGGCAATAAATCAACGTGATGAGCTCAAGACAAAGTCATGCGTGCTTGAACAATTTCATGCTGATCCAATGGAAATATACAGCAACCACAAGGACAGGAAGAGTCAAGGGCACTAAGAAGCAGTAATACCTAACACAAAACATTTGAGATTTTTTCAAAACAATGAATTTTAGGATTCATTGCAGAACAAAATGCTAAACAAGCCCAATATTTGATAGCCTTTACATAACTAAATTCAATTCAACATAAAAACAACCAAAAATTAATGACACCCAGTAAGCCATTGGGAAAGCCAACGCAGCAAGCATTGGAAAAACTGAAGTTTGAGTATTGATTGCTTGTCCAAATCAAGGAATCTCATGCAGATACAAGATAACAAGTAAAAATGCCATCTGGGTCTAAAAGCTTGAACTAAAGAAAATAGAAAGAGACATGTAGAATTCCTTGCAGCTAAAAAAGCACTGGAAGAATTGAAACTTGAACGTTGCTTGTCCAAATCAAGGAATCTCGTGCAAATTGAAGATAAAAAGTAAAAAGGAGACCTGGGTGTAATAGCTTGAAACAAAAAAGTAAAAAATAGAATAGTGTGAGTGAAGGGAAATTACCAGTCGTTTTGAATGGAGGAAATTAGAGCGTTACGCGATGGAGGGAGGAGCTTGGATATAACGGCGGCGAAGAGAAACCCCACGAAGAAGACTGAACCGATTGTGACAAAGAAACAGCCCCACAATTGTGAAGAGGAACTTGAAGAAGAAGAAGAAGAAGAAGAAGGAGATCTCATCTTATTGACGATGGAGCTTGGAATCTGATATTTTCATATGTTAGACACACAGAGATGGGAGTTTGGTTGGGCCCATAAACTAAGTCCAGCCCACCATGTCTGTTCGATTACAACTTAGAATCCCAATTCTAAATTTAGAGGGAGATAACGATATAATTATCCATTTAAATTTGTTTCATATATATACTCAATTTTTTTTAAAAAAAAAAATTTGTGTGCCAAATGAATTAATGAGTGCAAAATACTAAAAATTTAATATTAATGAATTATAAAATTAAAAAAAAATCAATCACATAGGCTCAATAAAAATCACTATACAACAAAGATCACCACGGGTTCTTTCTTATTAAAAATTAGAAAAAAAATAATTATAAGTAGTATTAAATTTAGGTAAGAATTTTAATATGTGATTATTTATGTTTACTTTTTCAAAAAATTAATTTGAATAATTATTTATATTTTTATGATAAAAATTGTGTTTAACTTTAAATGTATCCATTTGTACGTACGTGTGTGGATAATGCTCCCAACTCCCAATTCTTCCATGTCTCGGATTTTTTTTTTTTATCATTGAACTTATGGATGGTATGCGTGATCCAATTTGAGCCACCTAAATGATGCAATACTTTGTTAAATTAAAGTGATATCAAACAAACAATTGATGTATATCTCCACCCATCAAGGACTAGAACTTCTCAGAACTAATCACTTAAATGGAGGGGGGGTTAAATGAGAAGTTTGCACCCGAAAATGAAAACAAACATCAGTCCCACACCGCTCAAGTACAAGAAAAAACTATACTTTATAATAGGCATAAATTATTTCTTGAATTGCCGAGCTCAGTAGCGTGAGCTTGTAACCTGTGCAGGGGCACTAAAGTGATTGAACAGTGGTTCAACTCAACTGCTCGGGTGCGAGGTGGCTACTAATTGGCCTGCCCATTCCAAGCCAAGGGTTGAGCCATGTGACTTGGGCGAAGGCTCTGGGTCTCATGGTTTCTAGAGTGGAGGGAACTGCGTGAGGCTGGTTTCACAGAGCAGCGACTACCTCCCTCCCTTGGCAGTGGAAGGATTACAGGTTGATTCTCACCTGTGCCCAACAAGACCCGTTGAGTTCATCCTAAATGAACCATCACTTTTTTTTTTTGGTTCTTCTCATTTCTTATTTGATCTGGGTTTTGCTGTGAATATTCAATTCTTTTGTTATATTATCTGGGTTTCTGTGAAAAGTGTAGGATGCTTATAACTCTGAGGCATGTCCTATATTGGCATTATGGATAATTAAGACATTTATCTTTCAAAACAAACAAAAACTCAATTCCAATCTAGTTTATATAAATAATATAGGTACTGTGCATGGTGGATTGGGAGTATATAAAGATTAGTCATAATGCCTTATGATTAATTGCTAATTTTAGTTCAAATTTTAATCAATTAATTACTATAAGTACATAAAGATTAGTCAATATGATAAAGATAAATTTTGCGTGAAGTGTTTGGATTCTTTTATAAATAACTTGTCTTATCACACATACTTTTCGCGTGTAATGAGATTCTTTTTGTTATTTGTAGACGTTTTATGTGGAGTTCAAGATATATCTCTACCGATTTGTCTTCAAATTTTTTAATCCCTATTAAAAGTAAGGTTTAGGGGTGTGGGAGGGTTTCTTGTCTCAGCCCCCAATTAACAGGTATTGTCTGCTTTGGGTATGCCTCACGGTTTTGCTCAATCCCACATCGGGGAGAGACGCCTCCCACATATGCCTTATAAGCTTGAGCCCAAGACACGTGTAGTAGTATTAATCATAATGTTTTGTGATTAATTTCTAATTTTAGTTCCAATTTTAATCAATTAATTAGTAAAGATTATTTTGAAAAACGTCATATTTTGTAGGCATTTTAAGTGGAGTTTGAGGTATATTTTTATTGATTTGTCTTCAAGTTTTTTCCATTTTAAACGTAAAGTTTAGGGGTATTTTTGAACTACATTAAAATCCAATTCAAAGAGAAAAATCCACTTAAATTTGTGTCATATATATACTCAAGTTTTTTTTTTATTTATTTAATTTTTGTATCAAATGAATTAATAAAGGCAAAATACTAAAAATCTAATATTAATGAATTATAAAATTTATAAATAAAAAAAATCAATCACATATGTTCAATAAAAATCACCATACAACAAAGATCACCACATGTTCTTTTTTATTAAAAATTAGAAAAAAATAATTATAAGTAGTATTAAATTTAGGTAAAAATTTTAATATGTGAATATTTATGTTTATTTTTTCAAAAAATTAATTTGACTAATTATTTATATTTTTATGTACGTGTGTGGATAATGCTCCCAGCTCCCAACTCCCAATTCTTCCATGTCTCAGATTTTTTTTTTTTTTTTTTTTTTTTATCATTGAACTAATGGATGGTATGCGTGATCCAATTTGAGCCACCTAAATGATTCAATACTTTGTTAAATTAAAGTGATATCAAACAAACAATTGATGTATATCTCCACCCATCAAGGACTAGAACTTCTCAGAACTAATCACTTAAATGGAGGGGGGTTAAATGAGAAGTTTGCACCCCTAAATGAAAACAAACATCAGTCCCACACCGCTCAAGTACAAGAAAAAACTATACTTTATAATAGGCATAAATCATTTCTTGAATCGCCGAGCTCAGTAGCGTGAGCTTGTAACCTGTGCAGGGGCACTAAAGTGATTGAACAGTGGTTCAACTCAACTGCTCGGGTGCGAGGTGGCTACCAATTGGCCTGCCCATTCCAAGCCAAGGGTTGAGCCATGTGACTTGGGCGAAGGCTCTGGGTCTCATGGTTTCTAGAGTGGAGGGAACTGCGTGAGGCTGGTTTCACAGAGCAGCGACTACCTCCCTCCCTTGGCAGTGGAAGGATTACAGGTTGATTCTCACCTGTGCCCAACAAGACCCGTTGAGTTCATCCTAAATGAACCATCACTTTTTTTTTTTGGTTCTTCTCATTTCTTATTTGATCTGGGTTTTGCTGTGAATATTCAATTCTTTTGTTTTTGTTCTGGGTTTTGCTGTCTAGTCTCTCATTTCTTATTTGATCTGGGTTTTGCTGTGAATATTCAATTCTTTTGTTATATTATCTGGGTTTCTGTGAAAAGTGTAGGATGCTTAAAACTCTGAGGCATGTCCTACATTGGCATTATGGATAATTAAGACAAATTTATCTTTCAAAACAAACAAAAACTCAATTCCAATCTAGTTTATATAAATAATATAGGTACTGTGCATGGTGGATTGGAAGTATATAAAGATTAGTCCGAATGCCTTATGATTAATTGCTAATTTTAGTTCAAATTTTAATCAATTAATTACTGTAAGTACATAAAGATTAGTCAATATGATAAAGATAAATTTTGCGTGAAGTGTTTGAATTCTTTTATAAATAACTTGTCTTATCACACATACTTTTCGCATGTGATAAGACTTTTTTTGTTGGTCTAGTGTCATAATTTTCATTTAAAATTTTTTTTGGATAAATTTGTTTTGAAAAGTGTCATATTTTGTAGGCGTTTTCAATGGAGTTGGAGATATATCTCTACTGATTTGTCTTCAAGTTTTTTCCCTATTAAAAGTAAGGTTTATGGGTATTTTTGAATCATATAAAAGTCCAGTCTAAAGAAAAAAATTCTCTTATAAATAATATAGATATAGGTAAAGTTATTATGCGTGGGGATTGAGAGTATATAAAGATTAGTCATAATGCTTTGTGATTAATTTCTAATTTTAGTTCGAATTTTAATCAATTAATTACTGTAAGTATATAAAGATTAGTCTATATGATAAAAATTAACTTTGCGAGAAGTGTTGTTTATAAATAATTCGCTTCATCACACGTGCTTTGCGTGGGCGATGAGGCTTTTCTTTTTTTTCTTTGTCTAGTGTTATAATTTTTCTTTAAAAAAAAAAAATTCAGTAAGATTATTTTGAAAAGTGTCCTATTTTGTAGGCATTTTAAGTAGAATTAGAGGTATATTTTTACTGATTTGTCTTCAAGTTTTTTCCCTTTTAAACCTAAAGTTTAGAGGTATTTTTAAATTACATAAAAATCCAATTCAAAGAGAAAAATCCTTTTATAAACAATATAGATATAGATAAGAGAAATGATATGTTTACAACATTTTTACAATAAATTCTAAGTGGCAGGTTGTTACTGGTTGTTATTGTTGGGGCAAAAAAGTAATCTTAGTGTTAGGTTCAAATTTGAACTAATAGCAACTAACCACCTGTGATTTGTTGTAAAAACTCAATTCCAATCTAGTTTATATAAATAATATAGGTATTGTGCATGGTGGATTGGAAGTATATAAAGATTAGTCATAATGCCTTATGATTAATTGCTAATTTTAGTTCAAATTTTAATCAATTAATTACTGTAAGTACATAAAGATTAGTCAATATGATAAAGATAAATTTTGCGTGAAGCATTTGGATTCTTTTATAAATAACTTGTCTTATCACACATACTTTTCGCGTGCGATGAGACTTTTTTTGTTGGTCTAGTGTCATAATTTTCATTAAAATTTTTTTTTTTGGGTAAATTTGTTTTGAAAAGTGTCCTATTCTGTAGGCGTTTTAAGTGGAGTTGGAGATATATCTCTACTAATTTTTCTTCAAGTTTTTTCCCTACTAAAAGTAAGGTTTAGGGGTATTTCTGAATCACATAAAAATCTAATCCAAAAAAAGGAATTCTCTTATAAATAATATAGATATAGATAAAGTTACTATGCGTGGAGGATTGAGAGTATATAAAGATTAGTCATAATGCTTTGTGATTAATTTCTAATTTTAGTTCGAATTTTAATCAATTAATTACTGTAAGTATATAAAGATTAGTCAATATGATAAAAATTAACTTTGCGAGAAGTGTTGTTTATAAATAATTAGCCTCATTACACGTGCTTTGCATGGGCGATGAGGCTTTTTTTTTTTCTTTGTCTATTGTCATAATTTTTCTTTAAAAAAAAATTTCAGTAAGATTATTTTGAAAAGTTTCCTATTTTGTAAGCATTTTAAGTGAAGTTGGAGGTATATGTTTACTGATTTGTCTTCAAGTTTTTTCTCTTTTAAACGTAAAGTTTAGGGGTATTTTTAAACTACATAAAAGTCCAATTCAAAGAAAAAAATCCTCTTATAAACAATATAGATATAGATAAAGGCACTGCGCGTGGTGGATTGAGAGTATATAAAGATTAGTCATAATGCTTTATGATCAACTAGTATGTAGTCCCGTGCTACTGCACGGGAATGGATATATTATTAATCATGAGTTTATTCATGTTTAAAAAACTCAGTTAAGTCTAAATTCATATTATTAACCAGAAAATTTCATTAACAAAACTTAGCAGTATATATATTTTACATAGAAAGATGAACCTTGGTGACAATGTTTATCTAAAAAATCCATTCACGCTTTTGAATCTTCAATCTCTATTGGTGATTGAAATTTTCGCAGCTTAAAAAATTTTAAATTAAAAAAAAAAAAAAAAAAACCTTCAGAGTTGTACTCATTTTGTAGTTTTACAATGGGTTATTTTGTAACATGATGGGTATTTGTGTGAAGAAAAAACCTCTAAAGTTCTATGGCTGATAAAAGAAATTCTCTCCAATCTCTTTTTATAGAGAGAGGGGTTTGTGCGTGTTTTTATACATCCTTCATAGTTGTATTATCACGAAGCAGGTCCAATGGATTTAGATTGGTACTACCGATTCCCAAAGCATAAGTGTTTAATGTGTTATTAATTTCATCTCATTAGCTTCTACACATGACAGCAAAATTAAAAATAATTAGATTGTACACGTGTATAGTAAAATTGGACTCCAATTTCAGATTCTAATTGAACAATTGGAATGATAATATATGATAGTAACAACAATAGGAAAATTCAAATAAAATTTCGAATTAAATTGTAACAATCTGAATAAAAAATTCCAGTAGAAAGACAGAGTGGAGTGATCCACTCCAAGAAGGCGACCAAACTTGCGTCAATATAGAATAATAAATTTCTCTCTGGAAAATTTACATTGTTCATAACCTTTATCTTTACTGAACATTTTAAAAACATAGTGACTCACATCTGCCATCCAGACATCTACAGCCGGGTCCTCTCCAATTCGCGTGAGATTTCATTGATCACTAAGTTCCTTTGCAGCCTGCAAAAAGTATCATCCATCGGTCCACAGCAGTGTTTTCTTCATTGTTATAGGTGCCAAACCTGAACAAAAAGCCAAATATAAGGATAGTGAATTTTAGGCATAATGTGCATCTGATCACATATTAGCAATTTTTAACAAATGTAAAGATGCAAACTTTGTAAGTGAATAGTAAACAAAACTCAGTGTCAGAACCAAGAAGAAAACACTTTAATCTGAAACTCAGTGCAAATGTAAAGATGCAAACTTTGTAAACAATTTATAACAAAGATGCAAACTCTGGCTTTGCTATCTTTTTGGAAATTATGCAATGTACCCAAACCAAGTTCTTATCACCGATATTAATCTCTTTGGTTTTTACGTTTGACTACAAAATCAAGAAAAAACTTAATTAGCACAATAACTCACTTGACCCGATACATAGAAGTGGTTTTAATGAGAATGAGTCCACATACATTTAGTCACATGATGCAAAATTCAACTTCAATTTCAGATTCTAGACACATGGCACAAAATTAGAGTTCTAATTTGGAATTCAATTTCACACTCTCTCTGCTTCACCTATTATTTTACAAAATTAGAGTTCTAATTTGGAATTCAATTTCACACTCTCTCTGCTTCACCTATTATTTTATATATAGATTGCTAATTTTAGTTCAAATTTTAATCAATTAATTACTATAAATATATAAAGATTAGTCAATATAAGTCTAAGCTATGTTCAACATCAACTACTTTTGCCATAAGGGTTGTGCTAAGCTATTGATTATCATCCACTACGTCCCTATCGAAACCAAACTAAAGGTCATATATTGAAAATTCTCGAATCTTTACTTTAAGTGCGGTGGTGTTGTTCTTTTCACACTAGACTTGATGATGTAGGCATGAATCATGCTTATTTTTTAGCCTAGACATATAACAGTAGTGTGGTTAATTACTTTTGCATTGTGGAATATTATAATTTTTATTTATTTTTTATTTATTTGGTAGATGTTATTGAGTTTACCTAGTTACTTATTTTTAGTAATAAAAATCATACTCACAAACTTTTTACATACTTCAAAAGGCAAAAAACTATACTTATTAGATGGTACAATTAACTGTCTATTTCAAAATACGAACCAAAACTTTTAAAAAGTGGATATAGCTTGGTAAAGTTGTTTTTATTGGAGTGTGGTGATTTTAAGGTTGAAGTAAGTATTAAAATAGAGGATTGTAACTTGAAGATTTGTTAGCATCTCTTTTCTCTCTAACCAAAAAAAGTTGAATTATTTTTCTTTTTAAACTAGTTTAGAAAGAAAAATTTCAAATTTTTATTATATCTTTTTATTGGATGTGAATTTTTAAAATTGAATCGTTGAATTTCATGTTCTTAACATATATGTTAAATTTCAATCAAATTGGATGTTATTTACTGTGAGGACACGTTTTGCAGCCCAAGACCAAGCTGTATGGGATCTTGACGCAGTGAGCCCAGTACAATAAATTTGTAGAGAGTGGGTCAAAGAACTAGACCCTAATGAATTGGATAACGGCTAGTATGGATTTAAATGATGATCAAACAAGAACAAGAAGCACTGATCTGAATCAATTCATTGTCTGAGGAGGTAAGTCTTTATATAAATCAACTAGATTGGATACAAGTATAATTTTGATAGCTATAGTGTTCTCTTTTTATTTTTCTAATCCTTTCCTCCTAGAGAGTCTTTTACATTATATAGCTCCCTTTAGACTATTTTGATCCTACACTTCTTAGTCATCTGAGCTCTTATTTGAGTACCTGTCCCATCAGACACCCTCTTTGGCTTTCTGTGAGTTGTGGTAACCAAGATAACACTGTTCAGAGGTCTTCTCCACATAAATGCGGTTAGAAAAGTAGCTACAGTGCATTCAATGTGGTGGTAGCAACCTTTTCTTAGATATTTTTGGGTTTCACTCCTTCTCGTATGTTCATGATGCACGTTCCTATCACTGGAGTTTCATGGAAGGTCACTCTGATCATTGGAATACATATTTGAGTTGTATTTATCATATCCGATAAGATATTCCTCCTCGGACAACCTTCCCATTTGTATCTTGCTCATTAAATCCTAAGCCTAAACCGTTTATTACCATTCGTTCCTCCTTGGACCACCCACGCTCTCGGACAAGACCCAAGGCCCAATATATAATTTGGGCCCTTAATCCTACATTTACTATTCAATTAATAATATTATTTTTTATATATAATTTTAGACTACAAAAACTTGAAATTAAAAAAATTTGATTGATTACATAACTATTGATCTTTGATCTTCTTGAAATTTTACAAACATGAATGATATAATAAGAACATACAATGCAACGGTTAGATTTTCAAAAATCTCAACTAATAAAAAAAATCTAAGAGGAGTTTGAAGGATTTTTCTCCAAACTAGTTTGAAGATAAATATTTTCCAAAAAAGTTTCTTTTAGAGAAAATAAAACAAGATTTAATTTAATTTTTTTTTTTTTTGAGGGGAAAACAAGATTTAATGTTAAGAGCCTTTGAATGAGAAAATCAACTTTTGTTTTTATGCTACGCAATTTAATTTGCATAATCTAGGAGAACGCCCCACAACAATTGGCATAATCAATTGATTATGAATGAATCGAGCTTTTGATTTTATGTTCAGTTGCCTATTATATTCTGTAGATGTTAAGAACATTTTTTTACCATCAAAGTGATGTAAGGCTACATTGAAATTAATTTAAAGCCATCTTAATTTAGAGATTAGTTAATATACAATTGAACGTAGATAAAATTTCACCACTTTATGGTCATTGTTCTTGATAAAGATTAGATTCAGCATTGTTGATTTAGCCATATTATCGCTAAGTTGTTGTATAGTATGCTTTGCAATGTGCTACTAATTTGAATAAAGTTCTACTACATGTTATAAAAAAGAAAAAAATGGTGCAAAGTATTAATCTTGCTAAAGGAGAATTTTTGTACAGGGCCCACCACTTAAAAAAAAAAAATATATATATATATATATATATTTATATATATATTGAAGAAGAAGGAAAACTGGCTACCTAACATTCTCTAATATTTTAATAGAAAAATAAGGGTCCGTTTGGATACAGCTGAAAATTGAAAAACACTGTAGTAAAATAATTTTTAAATGTGTGAATAGTACTATGAGACCAATTTTTAATGAAAAATTGCTGAAAAGTAAGGTTTGTGAGTCTCGTGAACAGTATACGGGATCCACTGATATGCTGAAAAGGGTGGAAAAAGTTAAACATTGCGGCTACTGTTCATGAATAGTGCATAAACAGTAGACGTAACAATGAGGTTTGTCTCTCAAACGCGTGCCAAAAAAAAGAAAAAAGAAAAAAGAAAAATGCCAGACACAAACACGTTGGGTTTTTCAGCCGAATCCAAACGTAACCTAAGTGAAAGAAAAGTTTGAAACCAAAATGTGAAAATGTGAGTCATGTGACTTAGAAAATCGAAGGCAATAATTGCCATTGCTCTTAATTTCTAAAGACAAAAAAGAAAATAAGCGTTAAAGTTAGTCGTACTGTTGAAGATGCCTTGGAAGTCGTACTGTTGAAGATGCCTTGGAAGATGATTGTAACTGTATTGCTTGGAAATGTCCGTTAAAGCTCTGACCGTATAGTCGAAGGTCGAAGCTTTAATGGTATGTTAGATTGGAGGGAGAGAAAAGGAGTAGAGTAAAGTAAATTTAGCTCAAAATTAATCTATTTTCAGATAATTCTACTCCTCTCTACTCCACCTTCTTTCCCCCCTCAATTCAAACAGGCCATAAGTCGTTAGTTGGCATCTAACTTAAAAAATGACATTTTGTCCAATTACGTTAAAATTTTTATGTTAAATATGCAATTAACTAATGAAAAAAAACTTAACATAAAAAACCTATTGAATATTCTTATTAATTTTTATATGTTTTTCATGTGAGAAAAATTGTTTTTTTAATGGCAAATTTTTAATGAAATTCGATGAAATGCCTGAATTGAATAAATTTGAAAGTTAGATGATTCAATTGAACAAAAATAAAGTTAAAAGTACTAAAACGAATTTTAGTCAAACTTAGAGGGTGTAATTTGTATTTTAGCATTTTTTTTTATTAATTGAAAAAATTTAGTTATAATTAATTTAAGTGTTGTAATTGTATCTTATTTCAACCCACACACACAAAAAAAGAAAAAAAAAAGAGTTGTATTTTATGTTTTTTAACTAAATACAATTACATGGTTATTCCTTTTGAAGATAACTAGATTCAACTAGGACTCCTTGGTGGACCTTGCAAAAATGTAAAGGAATAACTCAATACCTTTGCACACAGTAAATGAATAGTTCATATTATCATCAAGAATGTCAATACCGTACCTGAGGCCGTACCGGTTTGGCCACCGGTACGATATATTTCAGATACCAATTAATACCGATGTACCGTTTCGGGTTTACCGCTATTTTATATATTTAATATATGTATATACACACACACACACACACATACACACACAAAATCTCTATTTACCATAAAACAATACCTTAAAAATTCATGTTTACCATAAAACATTACTTCAATTAAGAACAAATAATTCATAGTTTAAATTTTTTTTTTTTTAAAAAAAAAAGGTATATTTCATGTTTCAGTTCGGTATTCAATTACCGGCTAGTACAGCCGGATTTCGCCGGTACGGCCGGTATTTTTTCCAGTACGAAACAGGGGGGTCGAGCGTACCGGATTGCTGGCCGGTACGGTATATTCCGGCCGTACCGGCCAGTACAGTACGGAATCGATAACCTTGATTATCATAGCAACAACAACAAAGTCTTATTCTCAAATTTTGAGATCAACTATAGATACTCAACAAATTAGTAAAGGTTAGTCACATATATATATTTTTCCTTTATTTTATTCTATCTTTAAGTCATGCGGAAAAAAAAAACTATTTTGTCAACAAACCTAATGGACTAACCCATATTTTTATCTAATTATCTTCTTATATTTATATTGTCCATTGCGACACTGTGGACCACTATGTGCCACTTCTCTTTAGCTATATTTGAAAAGTATTCTTTTTGTAAAGAACCAAATGAGTGCAATAAAAAGTCTTATTTCATATAGCTAAAATAGCGACTCTTTCCCTTTGTGTAACTAATGATTGAATTTAAGATGCATAGAAACTGTGCATAATTTTGCCATTTTGTATTGATATATGTATACAGAACAAGAGTTAATCTCTCTAATTTTAAAACTCCATTGGTCTTTTAGTTCTGCAGGTTCGACTTAAAAGTTAAAGCCTCTTATAAAGTGAGTTTACCACTTCAAAAGGTAGGCTATAACAGTAACTACATGAGGTTCTAGCAGACAAGAATTGCCAACATATTTAGGTACAAATTAATTGACACTAATCGAAGGATAAAGTTCAGAATGTTATTTTATAAGATAAATTAAGGGCATATTGAGTCAGATGCTCCACTAGAAACTACCAAAAAAAAAAAAAAAAAAACCACCAATATGGAATTTTCAGCCCTCAGGTTGTGACCTCTGTCAGTGAGAACTGGGATCCACCACCTCTGTGAGAGGTACCAATCCTACACTCATGGGCAACTATAAACCATGAATTTCCGAATCTCTGCATGTCGCCTTTGTTTATTAAAATTGATGTGATGTGTTATGTTTTGAATTTACGTGAAAAAATTCAATTCCAACCTTATTATTTATGATCTTAATAAATGGTGACATATATGTTATAGTGAAAGATTTAGACTACTCATATGTGGTAGTGGAATGCCACTTTTTTTTTTTTAATGATATCTTAAGGAAGTGGGATGAGAAGGAAGATAGAAATTAAACTTGAAGCTGAAGCTTTTAGAACGACTTTGATGGGGCATATAGGAGAGAACAAAGTAGAAATTGGTGAGGCATATTAAACAAAGGGAATATCCTATTATGCTTTATTTTCTAGGTTTTGCAGTCATCTTTCTCTCTTTTGCTTCCTTTTGTTTTCCTATGATATCATGCTTGTATTTAATTTTGCTAATAATGTACTTAAAAGCTGATAATTGCTTATAGGCTAGCTCTTAAAGTTAGATATGTATGACTTACGTACTCAAAAAGCTTCAGCTTCAAATTTTCTATCTTCCTTCTCCTCCCACTTCCTTTAAGATATCATAAAAAAAAAAGCTAGATGTATATGTGAAATAATGTAAGATTAAAGCTTAAAACCAAGGAACCACTAATAATTAATAGAGACCAAATGGTTTATAAGCTTCAAAACATGAAAAGCAACAGGTTATGCCTTTCTTGCACTTACTGGCTAATGGCTATAGGGGTCTTTGACGTCAATGAAGAATTCATAATTTCATATTATCTTCTTCTTCTTTTTTTTGATAGGATTTACGTAAAATGTTGACAACACATGAACACAATTTCAGTTCCGGGTACCCCCCTAGGCCCTATCTATACATGTCGCCTTTGCATTCTGTTTTGTGTATAAAGCAATGTTTCATAATATCCTATGGTTGGGTTCAAGTAATAATCCAGTTGCAATGTTTCACGATCTTGCTTTTTTATAATTGTTGACGTCTTGTTGTGATTGATGTATAACAAAAAATAATGTCAATGGTATTAGATCTAAGTAAAAGTAATTAATATTACTCTAATCACAACAAATCACATCAATAATAATTTTGTGAAATGCTCACATAGAAACTTTTAATAAAAATGAAAGTATAATAGTTTCAGTAGTATTGGATCCAAGTAAAAGTAATTAATGTTACTCTCTAAACACAACAAATCACATCAATAATAAGTTGTGAACTATAGTATCCCTAACATTACTCACGTGGAAATGTTCAATTGTTGTAATCTTCCTTTTTTATTTTATGATTATAATTCATTAATTTTTGTTGTTTTTTTAAATGTAAATTTCATATTTAGTCTTTGTTTTTAGATAAATAGTTGATGAAGAGGGTAATGTGGTTCGAAACACAAACATTAAACAATACAGATGAAAAAGAAGAGGAAGAAGAAGAGAGAGAGAGAGAAAAAGTGGGTGGGCTTACTTTGGATATGTTTGAATATCGTTTATTTTGCTGAAAACTGAAAACTTATTGCTGAAAAAAAAAAAAAAAAAAAAAGGGTTACTGTTCACTCTCCCAAATATTGTACATTTGCCTTAATGCACTGTTCATGTCCCATAAACAGTGCAAAAAATGCTAGTAAAAAAAGGCAAAAACGCAAACGCGTGAGTTTTCATCCGTATTCAAATGGATACTTTGTCATCAGTTCACATAGCCCGAAAGGCTAAAACAAACAAAAAGGCATCTACAAATTTTTATAAGAATGATCGACCAAACTTTAAAAATGACAATATACATTAATTAGAAACACCCTACTCTCCCCCCCACAAAAAAATAATAAATAAAAATCTAGACCTCATTGAGCTATTTCCAGTTAAGGCAGTAAATTTATTTCATTATATATATGGCTGCATGTCACATGAAAATGACACATTTTAATTAAACAAAGCAAAGACTGTACCCGCAATTATTTACTCGATGCATGCATGGTGCTCACTATACTTTCAAAATCAAAAGTCTATGATTATGAACAAAGATATTGTATAAATAACATCACTTTCTTATGCTTTAGATTTTGCTCTTTATCAGTAACAAGCCATATCTTCTGCTCTTTTTGGATTCACTCCATTATCTCTTTTTTTTTTTTTTTTTTGGGTAAATGATTCACGCCATTATCAGTAACAAGCCATTATTCAATTATTATGATTATATTTATCATATCAAAGTCACTTCGTGAGAACTCTGTCATGTGCAAGTGATTTAAATTTTCAATTGAGAACATCTTTTCACTCATCATTGTCTATGTGAAAGGGATAAGAATTTCAGCTTAATATATGCAAGGAAAATTACACCAGAAATTTGGTCATTATTAGTAACAAATCAGACGGTGAATTTCTGATTTATACTAGAAAAAGTTAAAAAAAGACTTTATTAATATTTTAACTGGATAATAAAGAGTAATTATCATAATTTATTTTATAAATTAAAAACTTAGGAATAAATAATAAACAAACAAAAATCTGGCACACCTCTCAAAGAATTGCATAGTTAAATCCGTACTCAGGTAAAACAATTTCCTTAAACTTTAATTAATATGGTGGAAAACGGTATAGGGAAGTACTACTAGTAATTGAGTCAAAGTTCTCCAAGGAAGGCAACCTACTTTTTTTCCTTTTGAGTTTTTCTTCAAATAGTTATAACTTTTTCATGCATGAATTTCCAACTCTGGTGCACTGGTTTTACGCATATAGGTGTGTTTGGTAATCCAATTTTTGTTTTTGTTTTTTTTTTGTTTTTTTTGTTTTTTTTTTTTTTCTAGACTTTGAAAATAGTATTTGAAACCAATTTTCAATACACAATTTCATCAGAATTTTCCAATTTGTGTTTGACTTCTATTTTTGAAAACCAGTATCCAAGAAGATATCATAAAACCAACAAATGTATTTTTGAAAATTAGTTTTGAAAAAAAGTTTACTTAGTTTGATTGACACAACAACTTTTCGATTTATTTTTTACAAGATTGTCATTGGATTACCTGTTTCCACTCTTTTGTTTTGTAGAGTGAAAATTGGGTTAAGTTTTCTAAGCATTAATCTCCATTTATCACAATAATGGTTTTTTTTATTGGATAATTTTTTTAGAAAGTTTTTTATTGGATAATTAAATAATTATCATAGAGGAATATAATTTGAATCCTGTTTTTTTTTTTTGTGGACATTTAGGAATAGTTTTTTTTTAGACATCTAGGAATATTTTTTTTTTTTTTTTTTAGAATATGTAAGAATAGAATTTAAATCCTAAATGTTTCCATTTTTTTTTTCATAGTGATGCTATAGACAGAGTAGCACATTTCTAGTTTCAAATAATATAAAGATGAATATTAGATAATCTAAATTGAGTAAATTCATTTAAGGGGATAAAGAAGTTTGAAAAAAAGGCAAGTGACTAGTTTTAGCATATCCATTTAATTGTATATAGTTCGTTTTATATAGTAGAAGAGAAAAAATGTAACATTGAATCATTTGGTTTGTTTGGAATCTATTTATTTTGTTGAAACTAAAAACTTTTTACTGAAAGTATTGTAGATAAAAGTAAAAGTTAGCTAAAATAGTATAGTGTGACTTATGAATAGTACCAAAAAATGCAGTGGGGCCTATGAATAGTAGTAAAAATAAGCTGAATAATAAAATAAGTTAGCCTTTTAATTTGGAGCCAAACACACACTTACTCGACCTATTTATCCTCACACTCATGTCAAATTTCATGTTAAGCTAGCGAATGATATTTATCTTTTATTTATTAACTTGCATATATAATGATACTATTGTCTTTTTTTTTTTTGGGAGAAAAAATGATACTCTTGACTTGATCTTAAAAGGTTGAAGAAAATAAATTATACAATCAATAGTTTTATTTATTTTTAACATACACACATGAGTCATGACGCAACTAATAATCAAGTAATCAAATTGAACTTCATCCGGTAGTACATAGTTGACAGACTAAAATAATGATTTAACCTATATTTTTTTAGGTCCGTAAAATCTACACACATTTTTCATTTCCTATTTGATTTTTTTGATTATAATGATATTTGCTAACTGTAGTTGCACGATTTTCCTGGCCCAAATTCTATTGATCAGGTCTTGGCCCAAAGCGCAACCCACAATAAATATTTGTAGAGGATGGGTCAAAGAACTTAGCCTCAGTGAGCCTATTCGGTCTAGTACATGGGCATTATTGTTGCAGAAAACAAAAGCACAAGAATGGATCTCTCACGTATAATTCTATTTCTTCAGTTCATAATACAGTTTTCTCCCCCCTTCTTTGAGGGACTCCACTACATTATATAGTTCCCCTCCTCTCATCTCAACCTTACACTTGTTGATCATCTAAGCATCTACTTGAGTACCTGTCCCATCAGACGCCCTCATCTCTCCCTTTGTGAGTTGCAGAGGCCAAGACGGTACTGTTCAGGGGTCTTTTCCTCATTAATGCGGCCAAGAGGGTGGTTGGGGCGCAATTAATATGGTGGTAGCTCTCCATGAGATATTTTGGATTTTATTCATTTTATATGTTGGGAGGATGAACTGAAATGGCTGGGGAGAGTTCCTCGTCTGGGCTTCGTGATGTCCGAGGAGTAGTTACTCCTCAGACAGGTTTCCTTGGCGTTTATTGGGATTGAGTAATGCTTCATATGTGGTTCCTCTTCGGACAGGACGCTCCTCGGACGAGCCTAAATTTGGAATAGCCCATTATTTCTGGGCTGGGCCCCACACTAACCATTCGAGATAATAAACTTCTCTCATCTTCCAGTTTAAGTCACATTATGCACATATTGATTTGGAAGATGAAATCCTAAACGTGGTCAAAAGATTTGTAACTCAATGATAATGTTTGATTCTTTTCATGGTTAAACCTAAGTTTAAACCCACATTCACACCACTTGATAAGGAAAAAGAAGAAAAAAGAAGAAGGAGGAGATGTGAAGCACCACTCATTAGTGACTAGAATATGACTCTTTGTTTCTAAATTAATTATATGATTATGCTCCATGACCAACCAGTCTTAATCTTTATCAAAGCTAATACGGCATGCCAATTGCCATTTTATCTTGCATTTGTAATGTGAAATTGTAAATTCAATACGTGCTATTTACCACATGACAATGAAATTCTCTGCATATGAACCATGAAGTATTTATTCTTTATCAATTACACACCATTCTACGCCATAGACTTTTCGTTCCATGACCCATCAGACCTAGAAAGAAATATTGTTAAGTGTTTTTTGGGTGAGAAAAAAAAATATTAATAAAAATCTGTGATTTTCTTAATAATTGCATACATTAAAGTATCTAAAAGTTACAAGTTAAAGAAAGGAAAATTAAACAATTAATTTTATAAGTTTAAACTAAATATTTATATGATATATTTTAAAAAACTTTTTAAGAAAAAAAAGTAATTAATATTTTTGACTGTTTTTTATATTATTTATAAAAATAATGTCAAAAATTTCCTAAAACTATTTATTAATAATTGTTGTAAAATTTTTTCTAAAAATTTTATTTATTTTTGTGAAAAATTAACAAATATTTTTAGAATATTGGTTTAAAATATATTTTAAAATTTTTTTTTAAATAATTATTTTGACGATATTATATATTTCTCATATAGTATCAATTTTTTTTAAAATAATTTATTAAAAAATATTTTTTATAAAAATAGTATTATAAATTTCCTAAAATAACTTATTGTCTATTTCTGGTAGTCTGTTGCAACTTACAATGACTTTTTTATTTATTTTTTTCCTCCGCCAATGAATGTGTACTGACTGAAGCTTGTGCGTGGAATTGAGGAATGAGGGACACTTGGCAACATGCAGTGGCACTGTCGACGCACAGTGCAAATTGTGCTGAAATCTGATGCTGCCACATATGTCCTCTACCTCAGGACGGAATCAGGATTCAAATTTTGAGGGGCTAAAATTTTTTGTTCAATAATTTTAGAAAGTTGGGATATTAATCTTAGGAGTTGATAATGATGTATTATTAGCATTGATTTTTTTAAAAATCAATAATAGATAACTATAACCAAAGAGTTCTGTAAATCAATTAGTATATTTTGATATTTTCAAAGTCTGACTGAGGTTAGACCAATTCTTTATTTTATCTATATTATAATTTTTCTTTTTAAATCTATTTATTCTTTTCACATAATTCTATTCTTAAAAATATTCTAAACAAAAATGCAAAAACTATAGAGTGGAGTCATTTAAGAGGAACAAAGAGTTCTCAAATTAGAGGTAAAAATTGTATAAAGATTATTGAGTTTTTGTGATTTGTTTTGTTAGGATTTATAATTGATTTGTTATAATTTTTTTTTTATTTAGACTGTGTCCAAAGAATGTGTAAATTGTTTTGTATATTTTTCTTGTTGTCCATATTTATAAATTACCTAAATGTTTAGCTAAATGTTTTTCTTGATATTCTTGGGACAACTAAACAAAGGATGATTTGATAATTTTTTTTTAATTGTTTAGAAGAGATGGGCTAACCAAAAATAAATTTTTTATGCAAATATATATAAGAAGGGATATTTTTTCGAAGGCTAAGGGATGGGGGATGGCCCCCTCAGCCCCTAGGTAGTTCCGTCCCTTTTTTGCCTTCTCTGACAAAATAGCTTAGAACGAAGCATTTGGCCCACAAATGTTAATGCTTAAAATTATTACACACACACATTGTGGCCAGAAATCTAAGCATATAGGTTCAGAATCTGGAGAGTTTTTCCACAACCCCTTGTCTCTTTCTCACTCTGTTGCACACGCTCACACACAAAGGACACACAAGCCACATTGTTGTTGTTGTCATGTTACTCATGTACCTGTGTTTCCAATTTTGTTGAGATTTTTGTTTGTGTGAGATTGAGGGATACTTCTTTAGTTCTTTTGTCATCTGGGTAATTTTAGTTTGTTGGGTCTTGTCTAGTTATAAATTTTTGTTTTGTTTTGTTTGTTTGTTTTGTTTTGTTTTTATTCTTAAATAAAGGCTTTCATGCGTAAAGACCGGTGGGGATTCTTGGGAAAGTAAGAGACAGGTTTGTGGTTTGAATTAGGAAGGTGTTGTCTTTATTGGGAGTTGAGGTTTCAAAGCTAAAGTGTGAAAATTGCTTGTGGCTTTCAAGCTGGGACAGTTAAAGGCACTTTCTTTTCTTCTGGATGATGGTTATGTGGTTTTGAAAACTGATACAAGTTTCTGAGTGGGAAACTTCCTCGGTTTTTCTGTGCAAGTGAAAGGTATCTCTTTTTCTCTGGGACTCTGAATTTATAACCTTGACAAAAACACAAGCAGCGACAAATGAGTCTTCTATTTTGATGGGGTTTGAATTTCCAAAGCTGATATCGTTTTTCTGGGGTAGCAGGTGAAGCTTAGAATTTCAAAAATTCAAAGTCGTTAATATGTTAAGGGACTAGATTTTTGATTGGTTCTTGGTATTCATTTTTTTTTTGTCATTGGTTTTGATTCTCCACTATATTTGGTTCTGCTTTGAGTTTTCTGGGGAACTTTCATAATGTTTGGGAGCTTTTAAACAAAGGTTATTGGTTTTTCAATATAATATTTTGAATTCAATAGCAATTCTATGAATTAGTACTGTGGAGCTCAATTTATTATTGTGATTATTATTTTTATTAATTATAATTGTTCTTTCCTCCGTGGCAACATAGGCTTTAATAAGTCCGGTTGCTCCAAAGAACTTGGAAGCCGGCTATAAAGGCAATTTGGTGAACTGGCATACTCAACTATGTCTGAATATGATTATCAATATCCATCCAAGGATGAGAGGAGAATTCCAATATGCATTTTCTTTAAACACGCAAGGTATTACTTTTTTAATTTGCATTTACCCATATGCACCTCCTTTTTAGGAGGTTATTGATTCTTTGGTTAGCTTCAGGTTTAAAATTCGCAGGTAGACTTTTTTTTTTTTTTTGGTGCTATTTAAGTTAATCATCTGTATTTTTGCTCAAAATTATTTTTTTAATACACATGTATAAAGAGATGAGGGAGATTTTTTGTTCTTTAAATTTCCCCATTAAATGATAAACAAATTTGTAAAGCTAATTATGTATTCTGTAAGTTGCTCTAGTTTTGCTTTGTCATGCTCTTCAGCGTTTGCCTACAAATAATTTCATATGTTGTCTGGAAACTACTTTATATATATATTAAATGATTTCTCAATGAAGAGTAACAACTGAACAGAAATACGGTTCAATTACTTTTCTAAAATGAACTCAATGTGACATGATTAATGATGCCCCACCACTGCAAGTAGGAGCTTACACTTAAGGATAAAGCAAGCTCTAATTGATGCTAAGCAATTCTTGTTTTGTTGGGTATTTGTTCACATGGGGGATAATGGGTTGACTTGTTTTTATAAAATATCATTTGGGTTTTTTTTTTTTTTTTTTTTTTTTTTTTTTCTTTGTATGTAAGATCTAATGATTGGTTCCTCTACTTTATGAGCAGACAAATTTTTAAACTGGACGAACTTGGTTCAGAAATAGCACAGATTGCTTTGCCAGCTGCAATGGCTTTGGCAGCTGACCCTATTGCTTCTCTTATTGACACAGCATTCATTGGCCAAATAGGTATTTCCATTTCTCTTAACTGTTTTGCTTGGATTATGAGGCATGGTCTTGAATGAGAAATCATCTTCCTTCACCATTCCATGCTTTCTATTCCCAGTATAAAATGAGTTTCACACTTTGGTTTATACATTGTTTCTGCAGCTGCCCCTTATCTTTTATTTTATGTAATTTAATAATGTTAAGGACAGCCCAAGGTGTTACATGGCAGTAAGATTGCCCCATTAGCCCATTAGTAGATGCTGTAACAGTTTGACAGATCTGCTCAAAAAATTTATTATTGATTCAGTAAATTCTCATGCCAAAAGTGCCTTAGCTTTCTGATGTTTCTACATTCATTTGCTAAGATGACAGTAATAGACTATAAATGAATGATATTATCACAAGATTAGGTTTTGTTGTCACAACCATGGACTTTTTTTAAGTTATACGTATGGACTAAAAAGTCAAATATGATTCTAGATGTAATCATACTTTTGTTTTGGATAGAATGTTTTTTATTGCAGAAACTGATTAATGGAGTTGCCTTAATCCATACAGGTCCAGTGGAACTTGCAGCTGTAGGAGTTTCGATTGCACTATTCAATCAAGTATCAAGGATTGCAATATTCCCACTTGTCAGTGTCACTACATCTTTTGTTGCAGAGGAAGATGCTATTGGAAGTGTGAGCCATGAAGCACAGGATTGTGAACACTTGGAAACAGGTTCAACTACGAATGGGGAAGACAAAGAGTTGATTCCAAAAAATGGTATACTTTCCTTTTTTTCCCATATTTCACTCTTTAAGCATTTTTAATGATAAAACATTGGTTTTTATCTTTTTAAATCTCAGATACTTTTTACTGTTCATACACTACCTAAGTTGATGTAGTAAGTTATATTGGTCCCTTCAAATTTTCTCTATCAGGTACATGCGAGAATGCATACAAGTCACAACCAAATGGTGGGAGCTTTGAAATAGTTAAGATTGACAATGAAAGAAGGCATATTCCATCTGCCTCATCAGCATTAGTTATTGGCAGCATACTTGGCCTCATACAAGCCATATTCCTCATATTGGGAGCAAAACCTCTATTAGGCTTCATGGGAGTTAGTTCTGTAAGTTCTTTAAGTTAAAGTAATAAGTAGATCCAGAACTTATTGTGCTCAATTTTCTTATTGTTTCTGCTTAAATATATATATATATATATATATATATGATTTACTCTGGGTTTCCTCTAATTTCAAGTCCCTTGATTTATTATTACTGTGTCAATGTTATAACAGCATTGTGCTATCATTTATATATAGGATTCTCCAATGCTAACTCCTGCACAACAGTACTTGACATTGAGGTCACTTGGTGCTCCTGCAGTTCTTCTTTCATTGGCCATGCAAGGGGTGTTTCGTGGATTTAAGGACACAAAAACACCTTTATACGCCACTGGTATACCTTAGCAGATGGGAATAGTTCAACTTATGATTTTTCTTTTTCAGCTTATAATAAATACAAAAAAATTTCAGCCATCACTCCATTTTGATTATTTTTTAATCTTATCAATTGCAGTGGCAGGAGATGTAACAAACATTATACTTGATCCACTATTTATGTTTGTTTTCCATATGGGTATCCGTGGGGCAGCCATTGCTCATGTTATATCTCAGTAAGTGTAATCTAATCTTTCTACACAAGATTATTTCACATGTATTGTGACTGGGGACTTGCTTTTTATGGTTTTAACTTTTAACATGTTCTTGGTTGGGACTAAAGGCATGGTTGTTGTTGTTGTATAGGTACCTAATTTCAGTTATACTCTTGTGGAAATTAATGGAAAAAGTTGATCTCTTACCTCCAAGTATCAAGCAACTGCAATTTGGTCGATTTCTAAAAAATGGTAAGGATATAACTTTGCTTTAAGAAATGCTTTACCAAAAACTAATTCATATTATTTACAACCTAAAGTTTTTTAACTTTAGACAAAATTTATAGTTTTTGGTAGCTTTTAAGTGTAACAAAAAGATAAATGTAAGCTCATTTTTTTGAAAAAGCTAGTTCTTTTTTTTTTTTTTTTTTTTTAAATAGAGTTGAGACAAAATGGAATTGTCTCAAAAATGTTTTTGCCTCTACATAAAAGTTTTCCTCCTTTTTCTTTTAGCTTATCATTAAAAATGGTAATTGTTTTATAGATTTCACCATTGCATTATAAAATAATACTGGGCATTTTAAAGTTGATACCCCATTAGTCTTTTCTTCTTTTGTGCTTGAACTCCAGGTTTTCTACTATTAATGAGGGTCATTGCTGCGACATTCTGTGTGACTTTGGCTGCATCAATGGCTGCACGCTTGGGGCCAACACCCATGGCTGCATTTCAAGTTTGCTTGCAGGTTTGGTTGACAACATCACTTCTTGCTGATGGGTTGGCTGTTGCTGGGCAGGTTAGAAACGATTTCTTTGTTGACCACGTGAACATTACTTTATATGTGTATATATTCTCAAAGAATGGATGAAGTATTGTGCCAATAAAGGCCTAAAGAGATAAAGATAACTGAAGCAATTTAGATTACATTACCACCTCCAACATATACTTTTTCTTGTGATCCACAGCAAAGTACTTACATAGAGCTAATCAAGATTGTAGTAGTTCTGCAATTTTGTGAGATTGCTTTTCCCAAATCTCCTGGACCTGAATTTATGATTGTCAAATTCACTTTTTTGCCAGTTTTCTGAAGACAATCTAATCCCAGATTGTTACTTGCCCAGCATTTTTGAATAAGAAATTAACATCAGCTTCACCTTAGAAAGTAAAGGAATTTGTTTTTTGTAAAGTGAGCAAAACCTTTTATAGATCTTGGCAGAAATTTTGTTCAAAATTAAGTAACGAATAGTATTTTTTAACTACCTATGATAATGTGTAGTGTTTGTATCCTGCCTTGACTTGGTAATTTATCATTCCCTAGTTTTGTATTAGTGCGTATACTAAACTTTAGTTGCCTTTCAAATTCAATCTCAGGCAATACTTGCAAGTGCATTTGCAAAGAAGGATTACAAGAAGGCTGAAGCAGCAGCATCCCGAGTATTTCAGGTTTTGTGTCATGTCTTTCTTCTTCTTATTCGTGTTTGTACTGTATCATTTTATATGACAGAAAGATCATGTATGTCTTACTAGTACTAAGAGTCCATGATGTATTTGTACTGCAGTTGGGATTGGTTCTTGGTTTGATACTTGCAACCATTGTTGGAGTGGGGCTACATTTTGGAGCACGATTATTTACAAAGGATGTTCATGTCCTCCACCTTATTAGTAGAGGCATTCCGGTATTTCTTGCATTAGAAAATAGTAATACCACAATTTAATTGTTTGATCCCATACGATGCAGGATCTAATATTTCTTTTTGTCCATATCAGTTTGTTGCAGCTACTCAACCTATGAATGCTTTGGCCTTTGTTTTCGATGGCATCAACTTTGGAGCATCTGATTTTGCATATTCAGCTTATTCCATGGCAAGTATATAAGTCCCTTTCCCATACTATGAAGACATTATATGATTGTTATGAATATGAACAAGTATGGTGAAGTGGTGATTCTTATGTTGTTTACCACTGCTGAAATGATTAAATATTCTGCCCATTCAAATAGAAGGGGGAAAAAAGGAAGAAAGAAAATTTCAACAGTTTGACATTCTTTTTTCTCCAGATTATGGTGGCTATTATCAGCATTCTATATCTATTTCTTGTCTCCTCTGGTCATGGGTTCATTGGAATCTGGGTTGCCCTGACCATCTTCATGAGTCTTCGTGCATTTGCTGGTTTTTGGAGGTAATTTCCTCATCAGACTTCCTCTTAATAAATAGGGTCCAACATGTTTGGATTTTTAATTTTTTAATGGGAGATAGAGTAAAAACAGGTTCGAACTTAAGACCATTTACTCTGATACCATGATATTCTAAAAAAGAAAATAAAAACCAGCACCAGGTGCCTCTCTTGCATTTGAAACTTGGATTGAATCCACACCTTATGCACGAAATGGTCACGAGGTTTAATTATGGTTCTTGTAACAACATTTAAATTCAAGCTCACCCTTTTTTTAGGTATCCTTACTAAGCTTATGCTTATGATTTGCAGGATAGGGACAGGAACAGGTCCTTGGAACTTTCTCCGCAGCTAATGACATTGGTTATGGTTCCATAGTTTCTCCATAGATTTATTCTCAGGGAAACTATTCCTGTGGCATGCGTTAAGTCCAGCCCAGGACATTTCTCCTCCATATACTTCTTTGTACAGAAAAATGGAAAATGTTCATAACAAGAAAATAGAGAAATGAAATATTTAGAGCAAGTTCTATATTAACCTATTATAATTAGGGATTGTTGTAATGATATTCTTTCAGACTGCAATAATTCCCTTTAAAAATTTGTCATATTATATTCCCTTAAAAAGAGTTACCTACTCTAGAAATTTTCTTCTACAATTTTCACCATAATTGTCTGAACAATCAATAAAAAAAATTTCAATGATATGCATATCTTCCCACAACAATCTGAACTCCTATGTCTTTGTAGATGACTACAGAAGGTGCTCAAAATTCTGGAAATAATTAGCTCTAGCTTGCATAGAAGAGCCAGTCTCTATAATTAAAAGTGATGCTTTTGTTTCCTTGAAAAAGAGACGTTGGGGAATTTTTTTTTTTTTTCCTAATAGAAATCCAATCCAATTTTCTTGGTATAGACAAATAGTATCCCATGAATAGAACCTTTTTAGAGTTGCTATTATTAGTACCAAGGATTTTGCTATGTTAAGCCTTAGCAATATCAAAAGAGAGAAGAAATACTCAATTTTCTCAATGTATGTGGTATTTAAAAATTCAACCCCCCAAAAAAAAATTCTAAAATTTTGGGTCAATTATGGATCCTCTAGTCGGTTATATATATTCTCTTTTTCACATTAACATATTTCAGTCTATTTCAGTTCATCTCGGTCCACTTTGACATACATCGGTTCACTTGGTCCATTTTAGTTTTTTCAATCCACTTCAGTCTAATTTCGGTCTATTTTGAACTAATTGTACATTAAATTGATTCTTTTTGGGGTCAATTTTTTTTTTTTCTTCTTTTTCTTAATTTTTGGATTGAAAAATATGAAATTTTATTCTATTTGGGCAAAACGCTTTAATTTTGAGCTAAAAAATACAAACAAAATAAGTATTAGAAATTAGAGATAGAAGGCTAAACAAGTAATAATAATGATAAATATTCCCCAGATGACTTTAAAATTCAGGTTTCAAACTTTCAATAATATAAGTATTATACTTATATAATAACTTAAACTTTTTTTTTTCTGTGGAGAAACTATAATAATAATAATGTAAAACGTTTCATGTGTTTCATAGAATAGGGGGATTTTTTTTTAAAAAAAAAAAACCAAATCCCTCAAACTATTTTATTAGTAAGGCAATGTTTCAAACTATTTTCATTTCTAGCAATTCGAATTCAGCGGACTCGATTTTGCCATTTGAAAATGCACTTGGAAATCAAGTGTGAGACACTCTATTTTCAAACTCGAGTTTCTCACACTCGATTTCCAAGTGCATTTTCAAATGGCAAAATCGAGTCCGCTAGACTCGAATTGTTAGAAACGAAAATAGTTTGAAACCTTGCCTAACTAATAGTATTGTTTCGAATTTATAGTTATTTTTTAAGAAAATCCAAAATAGAGAGTGTCTCTTTTTATATCATGTAATATTATTGGAAATGTTCAAAATTAGTGACCGATTATGGTGTGTGTGTATATATATATATCACTATGATCATCTAAACTGAAAATTTTCAAAGGTACCAAAATGAAAGCAACATAAACTTTAAGGGTGAAAAATGCAATTTAGTCTTTAGCTTCCTTGTCATCTGCTTTTTTATAAGTCGCTTTCCCGCCAAATATTGTGAAGGACCCAGTTTCAATGGAAGTACCTGTGAGTGCAACTCTTCTAAGCCTCAAAAACCAAAACCATTCAAAGGAACGTTGGAATTCAATCATAAAGCACCACACTAAGCTCAAAGATGACCATGCAATCCTCACTACTTATACCCAAATGGCATCTCTCGGTATAGCTCCTGATAATGCCACTTTGCCTCTTGTTCTCAAGGCGTGTGCGAGGTTGAGCGCCGTCGAGAGTGGCAAGAACATACATTCTAGCATTCTGGGTACGAGTTTGATCGGGGATGTTCGAGTTGGGACGGCTCTGGTTGATTTCTACTGTAAATGCGGGTTGATTGAAGAGGCGCGTAAAGTGTTTGATGAAATGCCTGTGAGAGATGTGGTTTCGTGGAACGCATTGATTTCAGGGTATGTGGGGTGTTCTTATCATGAGGAGGCGGTTTTGTTGTTTAGGGAGATGGAAAGTGAGGGTTTTAAGGCTAATTCGCGCACTGTGGTGGCGTTGCTTTTGGCTTGCGAGGATGGTTTGGAAATTACACTAGGGAAGGAGATACATGGGTATTGTTTGAGGAATGGATTGTTTGATTTGGATCCTCATGTGGGTACTGCTTTGATTGGGTTTTATTTGAAATTTGATGTGAGAATTTCTCGTCTTGTGTTTGATTTGATGATTGTGAGGAGCATAGTGAGCTGGAATGCAATGATTAATGGTTATGTTGATGTTGGGAATTGCTTGGAAGCTTTAAATCTTTTTCTGTCAATGCTTGAGAATGGGGTTCATTTTGATTCTGTTACAATGTTGGTTGTTATCCAAGCCTGTGCAGAATTTGAGTCTCTCCAATTGGGTATGCAAATCCATCAAATGGCTATCAAATTGAACTATGTTGGTGATTTGTTCATTGTAAATGCATTGCTTAATATGTACAGTGAAAATGGTAGCCTAGCGTCATCCTGTGCGTTGTTTGATACCATCCCTACATGTGATGTTGCTTTGTGGAATTCTATGATATCTGCATATATTGACTTTGGCTGTTATGAGGAAGCCCTAAGTTTGTTTATTAGTATGAAAAACAAAGGCCTCAAGGAAGATGAAAGAACTATTTCTATCATGCTGTCCACATGTGCCAAGTTTGCTGATGGCTTGAGAATGGGTAAAAGTTTACATGCTCATGCAATCAAGTGCAGGATGAAGATGGATGTTTCTCTGGGAAATGCATTGCTAAGCATGTATGCAGAGCTAAATTGTGTTGAAGCTGCACAAAAGGTTTTTGCTGATTTGAGAAGTTTAAATGTAATATCGTGGAACACTATGATCTTGGCATTGGCTCATAGCAAAATGAGGAGTGAAGCGTGGCAACTCTTTGGGGTCATGCGAAAGTCAGAATTCAAACCCAACACATACACAATAATATCTATTCTTGCCACTTGTGAAGATGAAACTTGTCTTAATGTTGGGCGATCAATTCATGGCTTTGTGGTAAAACAGGGTATTGAAGTAAACTTATCTTTGAACACCATACTTACAGATATGTACATGAACTGCGGTGATGAAGCATCAGCTAGGACTTTATTTGAGTCCTGTACAAATAGAGATTTGATCTCATGGAATTCTATTATTGCCAACTATATCAATGACAACCAAGTTCATGAAGCTTTGTTACTATTTAATCGCATGATTTCTGAAGTGGAGCCAAACCCTGTGACGATTATAAATGTTCTCTCATCATGTACAGACCTTGCAAATCTTCCTCAAGGCCAATGCTTGCATGCTTATGTAATTAGAAGGCTTTCCTATCTTGGTTTCAATCTGTCTCTTGCAAACGCTTTTATAACAATGTATGCAAGATGTGGTAGTATGCAAAATGCTAAAATGATCTTTGACACTTTGCCTAGGAGAAATATTATCTCGTGGAATGCCATGATTACTGGCTATCATATGCATGGTCAGGGATATGATGCTATACTTGCCTTCTTACAAATGTTAGAAGAAGGTTACCAACCAAATGGAGTAACATTTTTATCTGTTATGTCTGCCTGCAGCCATTCAGGTTTGCTAGAGAAGGGATTGGAGCTTTTTCAATCCATGATTCAGGATTTTAATATAACACCTGAGCTTGCTCACTATGGTTGTGTGGTTGATCTGCTTGGTCGTGGAGGACGTTTAGATGAAGCTAGAGAGTTTATCAAATCAATGCCGATCGAACCAGATGCATCAGTTTGGAGAGCTTTGCTCAGTGCCTGTCGAGTTAATTACAGCACTAAGCTAGCTGAAATTTTTTTTGAAAAACTTGTTGAATTAGAACCTATGAATCCAGGGAATTATGTTTTGCTATCTAACATCTATGCTGCGGCAGGACATTGGTTGGAAGTTAGACAAATAAGAACATGGCTTAAAGAGAAGGGTTTAAATAAGCCTCCAGGAATTAGTTGGATTGTTGTTAGAAGTCAGGTCCACTATTTTACTGCTGGAGACATGTCACACCTTCAATCAGACAAAATTTATGCAAATTTAAATTCTTTGTTGTCCACAATCAAAGAAAATGGATATGCTCCTGATCTTAGTTGGATTTCACATGATGAAGGTGAATATGGTTGAAAGCTGGAGGCAGTTCAGCCATAGTGAGAAGCTTTGTTTTGCATTTGTACTGATCAGTTTGAGCGTTCTGCCCCATATTATGATTACTAAGACCTCAAGGCTTTTTGTTGATTGCCACAAATTGGGTGAATGTGGAGTTTGATACTGTTGGGAACTTAGAACATAGAACACTTTCATTTGTTAAGGGTCCCTGCTCATGCAAGGAATATCACTGGAACTTGATATTCAATGAACAAGTTTCTGATACAGGAAATCTGACTTGATACTATATGAACACTGGTAGTCACATATGGAACTGTATAGTTGTGCATTTATGATGGTAGTGTGTGAAAATCTTGCCTTGTTTTTTTTTTTTTTTTTTTTTTTTTGATTTGCACATATATTTTCTGTAATCTTTGTGTAACCTCTTTTCTTTGAAATTTGTTTATCCACGGACTAATAAAAGACTTAAATGTTACATCAAAACGACCTCATTGGTTCCAACTCTCAAATATTCATTCGTTTTTTTTACATATATAATTATCTAGTAGTAACAGCCACATAAGTATCAATTACCTTTATACATTGGATATTAATATTAACTAGCGAATGTTCAGCGCGATGCACGTGTAGTATTTTGAACATTTTAATAAAAAATTATTTAAGTTATGTTATAATATTTTGGGAATTAATTTCTATTATATTACACATTAGTGAATATAGAAGAATGTAAATTGTTAAAGACTAAAATATTTTGCAATATGAATGTATTTCTTAAGTGAAACGAAACACATCCACAAAGGAGAGGGAATAAGATTCTAACAAATTTTTTTTTAAGTATTAATTGCATATGTCGTATTATGTTTTTCTCCTTTTGATTTGATTTGATTTCTATTGTTGTTAAAGTAACTAAACTAGGGCAAGAATACCATAATCCTAATCAATTGTTTCTCATACAAATTTTAGAAAAAATAAGTATAAAATTCATTCTACATAATTAATAAGTGGAAATAAATGCATTTAGTTCATTAAACCCTTTCTAAAAACAAAACACCGAATTAGGCAATTATGGTTTTGATTAAAATTAAAAAGCTAGTGTAGCTTTTAACAATCTTAAATAACTTAATATAATTTTCATTGGATATTTGTTTTAACATATTCACGGTTAAATTACATTATCCAAGATTTCAAGACAATTAGAGATAAATAGATATATCATCTTTAACATGCTTAAATTTCAAGTTTTAGAATTATGCATAAAAGTTGAATTTATAGATGGAATAGTAAATAACATCTTATTGATATGAAATTTGGTATGTGAATTAACAAAACAAAAAACATGTAACCTGACAAAATAAAACCACCTAATCAATTTGATTGGAATTATGTTTTGAAAATTATATATAAGCTTGCCTCTTTATGTTCTTTATACTTGCAAAAACTTAAGATTATAATAGATCAATGGTTTTTTTTTTTTTTTTTTTTGCAAAATAATTAAATATTAAGTTTTTATATTTTAAATTAAAAAAAGAAGAGTTGGTTGATTAGGTAGTAAATAACATTTGATCAATACAAAATTTGGCAAGTGTATTAAGCATAATAAAGTGTGTAATCCAACAATATGATTTTGAATATATATATATATATATAGAGAGAGAGAGAGAGAGTAATTAATAACATAAATGCTAAACTTTGATGAGGTTGAGGCAAATAAAAAAAATGTAAAATACTATTTTGGTCCCTAAACTTTATCAAAAGTTTGTTTTTTGTGCCTAAATTTTAAAACATTCGTTTTCATCCATAAACTTTGTAAAGAGTTTTTTCAATAGTTTAGAGACAAAAATAGGGATGAAAATAGAACTTTTTTTTTCAATAGTTTAGGGATGAAAACCAAACTTTTGGTAAAGTATAAGGACATAAATAAAATATTTTCAATAGTTTAGGGACGAAAGATATACTTTTCAATAGTTTAAGGGAAAAAATAAACTTCTTAAAATTTAAGGATGAAAAACAAACTTTTAATAAAGTTTAGAGACCAAAATAGTATTTTACCCTAAAAAGAATCACATAAAAAATCTCACATTACAGAACCTCAAACCATTTTAACTGAATTTCTTGCCTTTTTTTCCTCAAAAAAAAAAAAAAAAAATTCTTGCTTTTATATGTGCAAAATTGCAAACAAACAATAAAAAAAATAAAAATAAAAAACCTCAACTTAATAAAAAGACATCAACACAAAGACAATAAGAAATAAGCTTCACTGACTACTAAATTACAACAGAAACATCACCCTAACAATCCAAAACAGTAGACTCCTATGCATGTTACTTATTGATACTTATGAATGACTACTAGTCAACATTATTTGCTTGACTAAAGTCTTACAATGCTGGGATATTTGACCATGGATTGCATGCATAACCTGTAAGAAACTTGAAATTTACACCATTTACCTTCTTTGTTGACAACGGTAATTGATATATTTTGCAATGACAAAATACTCAGTATGATAAAAGATTCCCACTGCTATAAAGAAGCCGAATGCATATCCAATTCCCGCTCCTTTTCACGAGAACCATGTTTCCTTACTCTCAACTCTTGGTGGTTTTGTTGGTGACATGTCTTCTGGCCATGGCACCCGAATTTGCATTCCACACAACCCACTATTGTTGGTAAAAAAGTTTGAATTATTCATTGTATCCATTTGGTTATCCATTGGAATCTTACGTACTTATGAGCTTGTTGTTACTGACATCCAAAATAGTCAGTTATTGTAACTTTGCTAGTGATTGTGGAATTGAGCCCAATAAATTGTTGTGTGGCAAGTCCAAACTCTCTAGATTCTTTAAACCTCCAAGACTTTTGGGTATTCTCCCATGAAGGTTGTTAAATGAGACATTGAGAAGCTTTAGAGCCTTCAAACTTCCCAATGAAGCTGGAATTTCACCAGAAAGTTGATTACTTGACAAGTCTAACAAAGAATAGAGCTTGAGGTTCTTGAATGATAGACCTTGTTTTGACTTCTTCCAATTTACAATCAAATCATGAATCTTGACATTCAAGTCGTAATCACCAGTTTCATTATAAAAATTATTCAAAAGTACGTCATCCAAAAATACGTTAGGTGTTTCCATTGTACCAGTAAGCTTTCCAAACTTTAGAGGGATTTCTCCAACAAGATGGTTGCTTGAGAGATCAAGAATTTAGAGGCTAGTAAGATTAGAAATACAATCAGGGATTGAACCTTGGATGGAGTTGTTTTGTAAATTTAGGATTTTAAGGGTGGAAATTTGGCAAATAAAATCTGGTAATTTACTTGTAATTTTGTTATCACGTATGTCTAGGTATTCAAGTGAGCTCATACTTGTAAGGCTTCTAGACAAGCTACCAGAAAACTTATTTTTGCCTAATACAAGAACATTAGTATTAGAAAGAAAGTCAACTTGAAATTCACCTGAGAATTCGTTAGAAGACAAATCAATGATTATAGGGCTTAGGCCCCATAAAGCTGGAAAAAAGTTGCCAAAAAATCTGTTGTTTGACAAGTCCAATAAGAAGAGGACATCTAAGTTGTTGATGGATTCAGGAACCGTTCCAGAAAAATTGTTTCCATCCAACATAAGATACTTGATTGAAGTCACATTACCAATGTTGTTTGGCAGTTCTCCATAAAAATTGTTCCATGACAGAGAAAGAAGCTCTAAATATGGATTGTCAAAGAGACCAGGTGGGAGAGAACCTGTGAAATTGTTATTTGATAGAAAGAGATATCGCACTTTGATTTTAACAAGCCATTGTGGGAACATTCCTTCTAACTGGTTGTCACTCAAGTCCAAAAGATTAAGAGTCTTAAGCATAGGAATTCAGAATGGAATTCTTCCTGCAAGACCACAAGACTTCATAGACAACTCTAATAACGTAGAATTTGGATCAATCTTTGCTTTGTTATTCCAAATGAGATTATTTTCTCCAAGCCAAAGAGCCTTCAACCCCGTGATATTGAACAACCATGTTGGAATTTCTCCAATGAACAAGTTGTTTTCCAACAGAAGTTCTTCCAACTTCGTCATCTTCAATATGGATGATGGGATTGTGCCTGTGAGCTCATTGTCACCAAAGTTCAAATAGATTACGTTAGATAGATTGCTAATATCAATAGGAATTTCCATGGACTATGAATTGTAACTCAAGTCCAATTCTTCCAACTCCTTCAAGTTCAAAATTGAAGATGGAATTTTACCAAAGAAATTTTTGTGTTGAAGAGACAATGTCTGCAACTTTGTTTTGTTCCCTATCTCGTTAGGGATATTTCCATTGAATGAATTATAACTTGCATAAAGATATTGGAGATACCTCAAGTTAAAAATTTGAGAGGGAATGGAGCCGCTGAAGTGATTGTCAATCAAATCAAGAAAAATTAATTTGGTCAGATTGGCAATGCCGTCGCCAGGCAATTCTCCCTGTATTTGATTCGAGGACAAATGAAGTTGCATCAAGCTTCTAATGTGAAAGAGTGGTGTCAAGATGGTGGAAGCCAACACTATGGGCTCAAGTCTCCCGAATAACCTCCTCAGATCTAGAGCAATCACATTCCTTGAATCAAATTGAGAATTACAATTGACCAGGTGCCAATCACAACAATCCGAACTGGAATTCCATGATTCAAAAAAAATAGGCTTGTTTTCTTTGTCTGATGTAAAAGGAGAAGTAGCATTGAAGAGAGAGGCTTTAAACTGGAGAAGGGCTTGTTTTTGATGTTGAGGACAAGAGAAAGAAGTGGTGAAGAAGATGAGAAGTACAAGTAGTAGTAATGGTAGGCTGAGTTTTGCCATTCTTGTGTTTCTTTCTTCTTTGTTGGACTTGGAATTGGATGCTTATAAATGTTTAACTTGGGAAAGAGTGGGCTACATAGCTTAGCTGTGCCTGTGGGATAAAAATGGTACCGGTAATTAAGGCCTAATTCAAGTCAACAATTAGGCTGGAAGGCACGATAATTTGGGTTGTGATGTGATATTTTTCCACTGAGAAGCGTGTTTGACAAACCAAAAATACTATACCAAATGTTAGGATCACAACTTATCCATGTAAAGAGTTGTAAGTAGTGAATTTGTAAACTCATATGGATCCACTATTATTATTTCACCACTCACAACTTGCCCACATAATACTAGTAATCATGGCCTAAGTCAAGTCAAGTTAAAGACTAGGCTAGAAGGCACTATGATTTTTTTTTTTTTTTTTTTTTTTTGAGGGAGGAAGGCACTATGATTTTGGTTTGTGATGTGATCTCCTTCCACTGAGAAGCGTGTTTGACAAACAAAAAATACTATACCAATTATGAATGTTAGGATCACAATTTTTGCCACGATTTTGCCACAATTTATTCACATGGAGAGTTGTCAATAGTAAATTTGTTTCACCACTCATAACTTGCCATATGGACAAGTTGTGACAAAAATTGTAGCAAAAGTTGTAATCCTAGCATTTTCCTCATGATTGACTAATGATCTCAAGTGCTTTTGACATGTATACAACTATACAAGTCCTCAACCCATTAAGCAAGTCACTGCATTTGATTAAATGTAGCAAACCTGATTAGTTGTAGGGCTACATTATATGACATTCATCATTAACCCATTGTTGGGTTTCTTTGTTCCTTGTTGGACTTGGAATTGGAGTGCAATAGGGATATAAAAATCAAAGACATCTTTGTTCTTTTATTTCACCACTCACGACTTGCCCACATAATACTGATAATCATGGCCTAAGTCAAGTCAAGTTAAAGATTAGGCTAGAAGGCACTATGATTATGGTTTGTGATGTGATCTCTTTCCACTTGAGAAGCGTCTTTGACAAACCAAAAATACTATATCAATTATGAATGTTAGGACCACAATTTTTATCACAATTTTGCCACAATTTATGCATGTGGAGAGTTGTAAGTAGTAGATTTGTAAACCCATATAAACCCACTACTTTTATTTCACCACTTATAACTTGCCACATAGACAAGTTGTGACAAAAGTTGTAATCCTAGTATTTTCCTCGGGATTGACTAATGATCTCGAGTGATCTTGATACGTATACAACTATACAAGTCGTCAACCAGTTAAGTAAGTCACTACATTTGATTAAAAGTAGCAAACTTGATTAGTTGTAGGGCTACATTATATGACATTCATCATGAACCCATTGTTGGGTTTCTTTGTTCTTTGTTGGGCTTGGAACTGGAGTGTGATAAGGGATAGAAAGTGCGAAGACCTCATGCACTACTAATCATGGTCTTCCAGCGCAAATTACGTAAAGGAAAAGTGGTTAGTAAAAGTTTCTTGATAAGATTGATACATTTTAAAAGACAAAAGGAAGATATGTATATTTAAATCATGAAAGTAGATGGAAGAGTATTGTTTTTAATGAGGGGGTGAAAAAAGAAAAAGTAGGGAATAGAAAAAATGGAAAATGGTTAGGGGTGAAAATGGAAAAATGAAAAACTATCTTGTTTGGATAAAAAGAAAAATGAGATAATAAAATGTAATGTTTGTTTAACTTTACTCTCATACCTTTACTATATACATTTTTTTTTTTTTTAAACTGAACTTAATGTTGAAAAAAAAAATTAATGTTGAGGGAGGACAGGGGCAAATGAGTAAATTATCATCTAGACCACTCTTTTTCTTCAATTTGGGAAAAAACAAAACACCCCAAAATGGTGAACCCGGGTATTTTGTTTTAATCCCTTTATTTTCCCTCTCCCAATGAAAAAATATATCATGTTACGGGTATGTGAGTCATCTCTCTTATAGCTGGTGGGTTTCACTTAGTTGTGAGAGAAAGTACTCATATATCCATAACAGGGTATACCTTCTCCTCTCCCAACCAAACAAGGGCACTATTCAACTAAACGGGCCTTAGCGAATGGATGTGGGTTTATATTAATTTAAGAGGGTCTACAGGGTTTTAAATTTTTGTGGGTCTGCTGTGCTGATGGAGCTTCCCTAATGGGCTTTAAAATCCCAGTTGTTTGGGTATATGATGTATCTCTGCAATCCTCAGGGCGTCATGGTTGCATTCCTTTCTTCCTGGCCTAGCCTCCTCCTTAAGGCCGTTGGTTAAGTCCTATATCTTCCTTCTTGTTTTCCTTTATAACCTTTTGCAAAAGAAAAACAAGAAGGAAGATATAGGACTTAACTCTATTGCATGCACATATTTTTACACACACTTAAAATATACTAAAATCTTGAAAATCGTGACTTCAAGTCATAATTTCAGTGTATTTCAAGTGTATGTAACGGGGTGTGTATAATAGCACTATCCTTTTGCAAATGCTAGTTGGTTAGCAGCTTTTTTTTTTTTTTTTTTTTGGGAATTATAATCAAAATAGTCTTATTCACATAAAAAAAAAAAAGGGTAACCTAGATTTGTAGATTAAACAGGCCATATGTATTATTTGAAAAGTGTACTATTGATTTTTGTAAGTTTTCTTAATCAAATACATTTTCTAATGTATAGAACTGTCATGCTTCTAATGTATTATTGAAAACTTTCATTCGGCTTTATGAGGATTTAGGAACACATCAACACACAATCAGGTCTTTTGCCTTAATTGGCAAAACAAAATTTTTATTTCAATTGATTATATAATAAATATGATTTAGTACAATTATGTTGAAAATTAAGTAACACTATATATTCTGTAATCTGACACTTGAGCATTCATTTGACAGCCTTTTCTTGTTGTTTGAACTAAACTTTCAGCCCTTTTAATATAAAAGGAAATGTAGCACTTGCATTTAAATCTTCAACATTGAGAACTGAATTTTGTACCTGTAAATATAAATCATTTATGTTAGTTTAGGTATGTTGTTTATGTCAACCTAGGTCTTATAAATAATTATATTTATCAAGGTAGGAATTGGAAAATCAAACTATCATTATTGCATACGCTATATCCACACCATAAGTCATTTGTAGGTTTCATCTTCAAGTATGTTTGAAAACATTAGAAATGGTAAAAAAGTTCATAGTGGACTCTATGAAGATTGAACATCATAAATGTTTTGAATGATATACTAAACCAATGGCTTAGTAGTTAGTATAGCAATGGCATCCACACTAACGGTACTGCATTGAATAAAACCAATCACTTGAACAGTGAAATGTGTTCAAATGAGTGTGTATGTTTATATTAAGGACAAACTCTATGAAGCTTTTTAAAGATTGGCCATATTCTTTTAACTTATATCATAGCTGGTTATGCTTTCCTAAAATTTTTTTGGCACAACTACAAACTTTCTAAGCTTCAAATTTATTATTTTGGTAATTTGATCTTTAAACAGGTAGGGATGATGAATATACATGCAACGAACGTAATCATGAACGCTAGTAGGCATATGAAACTGTATATTTGTGTATTTATGATGGTAGTGTATGTATATATTTGTGTATTTATGATGTTTTTTTTTTCTTTTAATTTCTATTGATTTGCACATATATTTTATGTAATCTTCATGTAACCTCTTTTCTTTGAAATTTGTTTATCCACAGATTAATAGGACTTAGGTTGCATTTGGGATAGTTTATATTGGGCAACTTCTTTTACTATTTATCTTATTTTTGCTACTATTCATGGGTCCCTTTGTACTTTTTGTTATTATTCATGTATCTCAATGTACTATTCCAGTTAATTTTTAGCTTTATCTATAATATTTTTAGTAAAAAGTTTTCAGTTTCAACTAAATATATATCAAACTATCAACTGTCTTTATACATTTGACATCAACGTGATTTAAAAATCACTATGTTGTTTCACATTCTCTATTGCATTTGGGTCTAGGCAAGAATGTTTTTCATAATGCCGGGCATTATTTGCAAACCTTTGTGCTAAAAAGGGACCAGAACATTGTGGGAGCTCTTTGATTATTCTGTAAAGGATTAATTAGCTATCTCTAAAAGGGTTAAACCAACATCCCTCTTCAAGCCGAGGCGGGGGCCATCCTCGGGTTAATTCAGCTCGCAAAGTCTCTCAATTAGGAAAACATCATGATTGAAAGTGATTCAGAATTGAGTATTGAAACCATTCAAGAGATAGTTGCAGAAACTCCTTAGAGAATTCCAAGCAACATAGCATAAGCCTTAGCCCTCTCTGTTTCTTTCTCTTCTTGTTCTCTTAATTGGGGACTTATAGAGAGGTAAACAGAGCCCCTCATGTTTTAGCAGGCTGGTCTCTTAATAAAGAATAGGTTATGGGGCTGTTTGGATTTAGTCGCTGGGCCTCAAGCCTTTCTTGATGTGTATTTTGAGGATCCTAATTTGATCTGCTCCTAGTATGCTTTTATTGCTTGCTTCAATAAAATCTTTCATGATTATCAAAAAGGATTATTTCAATTGTTGTGAAGCAACTCCATATCACCCAAGTTATTGATATTATGAAGACAGATTACTAAGTTTTGGAGCAGCGTTGCACGTTAAGGAATTGCTTTATGTTAGATTTTTTACCAGCTTTATAAAGTGTGAAGCTAATTGAGCTAATTTTTTGAGTTTCATTTATTATTTCAACCGTATTTTTAACCACTTTCATTTTTTCATGCCAATTTTTTTATTCATTTTTATTGGCTAGACTCCACAATAACTTATCTTTAAGAAACAACTTGTCGTGTCCGTTAACATTTTTCCATAATATAAAATATTAACATCACTGCTTTTGAGAGAGGGAAGAAAAAAAGTGTCCAATTTCTATGTATTTGGTAAAATGCCACTACTTGTATGAAAAGGACCACTTCTAAGAATTTTTTTTTTTTTTTTTTTTTTTGATGGGACTTCTAAGAATTGAATCTGTACATTTAAGCTTGACATCCTGACATTTTCGCCCCTAATTATTAATCCACCAAATAGCTCTCTCTCTCTCTCTCTCTCTCTCTCTCTCTCTCTGCTTCCATGGCTATATATTTGTCCCATACTTGTGATTTGTCCATATTTCATCTTAAGCATATTGCTTACATAAGAATTTGGCATCTTTTTGCAAGGCTACTGTGGAAGTGCTCATATCTTATGAGCTTTGTTGCATGCTTTCCCTTGTAATAACAGGCACGCTAATAAGTGCTCTTTTCATTGTAAACAGTGTGGGCAATTATATTGGTTGTCAGCTCTGAAAAACCTTAACAAGATGTGTCATTTTGTTTTGAGGGACAAGAATATTAATGGAATCAACATTTGTTTTTTTTTTTCTTGAAAATGACATCTTAATATATATGATCATGGAGTCATTTTCCTGATTAGATCTTGGTAAGACTTGATAAGACATTGGTGGGTTTGACAATATTAGGATTTAGTAGAATAACAAGCTTTAATTAGGTAAAGTTTTCAATGAAAAGCTAGTACCACTTTTATTAATGCTAATAATATATGTACACATTGCAATGTCAAGTAGGAAAAGTCATCTATCTTATGGTCATAGCTTAGGGTCACTAATAAGCAAAGAACTGGTGCCCTAACCTTCCCCCAAACTCGTACCTTAAAGTTTTCAAAACCTTGGATTCTACGAAGGTCAATTGGTGAATGTGAAAGCAATAGTTGAGGGGAGATTTTTGATGTAAAAGCCAAGTTGTTTGATCTTTAACTTAATTAATGAGAAAAGGAATCTCAATTATAAAGCAATCCATTTCATAATTGTTTGTCCTTTACCAATCTCTAGTATCGTCTGGCCGATTAAAGCTTAATTGATACATTTATTTATTTATTTTAGACCTGTAAACTAATGATATTACCTAATCTCTCTTGTAAGGGTTAAAAGTTGAATCCTCTATTCCCCATTTGTTATTTAACAATTAAATAAGAAAATCAAAGCTTGAAGTTATTCGTAAAAGGAATTTATAGAAATATAAAGGTAATAATAGTTTATTTTCATTGATTTATTAGCTTTGAAAATAAGATAAATCATCTAGAAATAAACTGTAACAAACAATTTTCAAAATAATTATAGTAAAGCCTGTCCCAAGAGGGTGCAGATGTCTATCTAGATTGAATTAGTTAATTAATTTACTTTTAAAATTGCTAGGATGTCTCAATGTTACACAACTAAATTTAAAATGCCCGTGCATACTTCTCCCACCATGACCATGGTTCCAGCCCAAAAAGAAAATTCAATTGCCTCATCATATTTCAAATTCGTTCTTCGAGTGGTTCACCCACACAAGTATCAAATCATATGTTAAAATGTTTAGGGTTTAAATACTTCATCTTCCAACTATTGAATTATCAAAAAAAAAAATAATAATAATAATAATTAAAAAAATTTGGAATCCTATTGAATTATCAAAATAAATAAAAATAAAAATAAAAATTTGGAATCCTTAAAGCTGAAAACGGTTTTAACACTATAATTTGAACTTTCGGGCAAGAGTTGTTCCCTCTATACAACAACAAACAAAATACTAGTTCCAAAATTTTGGGGTTTGCTATGAATCTCAATGAGCTAGTTATGGTCGGCCATATCTCTTAACCGTAGAGAATCTATTCACAAAGAATGACTATATATTAAGTTGGCCGTCAACCCACTGCAACCTTCTCCTCTTTTTCTCGGGCTTGGGACACAGACAAAGAGGGAGTTTTTTTTTTTTTTTTGAGAAACCACCCCAGGGAAAGGGGGGAGCAATTCAATTAAGGAAATCAGCACAATATACATCAAATAAGTCTGGAGGAACATCCTCCATCCAGACTTGGTAATCAGAAAATTTACATGCCATACGTGCCAAACCATGGGCAACTCTATTCCCCATTCTGCGAGTGTGACAGAAGGACACCCGATGAAAGGACTTGGATAGAAGATTAATGTCATTCAGAATGTGGCCAAAGCTTGAGGACAGAAGATCTCCCTTGTTGATGGCTTTAATGATGATCTCCGAGTCACCTTCAAAGATTACCTTAGAAAAATTCAGATCCTTAGCCAGGCAGATTGCACTGCGCGCTGCCAACACTTCCACTGTCTCTACCGAAGTAGGCAGGGGAATAGATTGTGTATAGGCAGCCATAACAAGACCTTGGTCGTTTCGGATAATGGCTCCCAAACCAGCCAGAGCTTTGGATGAGAAGGTGGCACCATCAAAGTTAACCTTCATCCAACCCGGGGGAGGAGGAGACCATTTAGCTGATTTGGATGTTGGGGGAGTTCGGAAGGGAGTGGAGGAAGCACGCTGGAATTCCTGAAGGTTTTCAAGGGCTGTGGAGTTGATTTTTTCTATGGGAAGAGCCTTGTCACCCACACGGATCTGGTTCCTTCGCGCCCAAATTAACATAGCTGTCATGGCAAATAGGTCCGCGAGGTTGTTGTGCTCTTGGGAAAGCTGGATGACATCAAGGAAAGAAGAGCAATTCAAGGCAAGCTTAGAGAGCCAGCTAAAGTGGACCTGCCACACCGGATACAGACAGGGGCATGACCATAGAGCATGGAGGGATGTTTCTTTTTCAAGCAAGCAGTGAGGGCAGGAGTCCTCATTCAGGATTTTCCTTCGCCTAAGGTTTACTCTAGTGGGAAGGGACTCCGAACCAGCTCTCCATAGGAGATTTTTAGCTCTATTAGGAATTTTGAGGTTCCAAATGCCTCTCCAAACTTTTTTTGACAGCGACAAATCAGAGGAAGATGGTTCATCACTTAGTTCACACTCCAAAAGCAAATTATACCCGGATTTGACAGAGTATAGTCCATTAGAGTTCTTAGGCCAAAAAAGCATATCCACACAGTTTTCTAAGCTTAGAGGGATGGCTTTGATCAGGGCAGCTTCATGAGGCAAGAAGGAGGAGTCAATCACATCATCACGCCAGCAGCCATTAACATGATCAATTAAAACAGAAACTTTTGCATCAAAACCAAGAGGGCTGTGAGAGGAGATTACCTTTTGAGGCCGAGGGGTAGGAAGCCAAGCATCATGGAAGATATGGATCGATTCTCCATTACCCACTCTCCATTGAAGGCCTTTTTTAATTACATCCCAACCCTTTAAAATACTTTTCCATGCAAAGGAACCATTGCCTTCTTTGGCCACAAGAATGGAGCCATTGGGGAAGAACTTTGATTTAAAAAACCGGTGGAAGAGAGAGTCGCTGTTGTCCAGCAGCCGCCAAACCTGTTTGGCAAGCATGGCTTCGTTGAATTTTTGAAGTTCCTTGAAACCCATGCCTCCACGATCTTTTGGCTTACAGAGGGCACTCCATTTGGTCCAGTGAATTTTTCTTTGGTTTCCCCGCTGCCCCCACCAGAATTTCCTAGTCAAGGACTCAATCTCCTCGCATAGAGTAGTTGGGATTTTGAAGCAACTCATCGCAAAGGTTGGAATTGCCTGAATAACAGCCTTTAGGAGGATTTCACGACCCGCTTGGGATAGCAATTGCTCCTTCCAGCCTTGGAGCTTAGATAAAATCTTTTCTTTAATGAACCTCAGGCTTGCTTTTTTGTGTTTTCCTACTAAAGATGGGAGACCAAGGTACTTCTCATGGTTTTTTACCTCTTGAACTCCCAAGAACTCCTTTATTTGGTTGAGGATGAGTGGAGGGGTGGACTTGCTGAAAAATAGCCCCGTTTTGTTCCGGTTGAGCTGCTGCCCCGAGGCTTTCTCATATACAATCAGTGCAGATTGGATGTGCTGGCATTCAGCGATGGAGGCCTTGCAGAAAACCAGGCTATCGTCCGCAAAGAATAAATGCGTTAATCTAGGGCCCTTCTTACAAATGGAAACCCCTCGGATATGACCCATCTCCGCCTCTCTATTAAATAGTCCGTGCAGCCCTTCTGAGCATATAAGAAATAGGTAAGGAGACAGAGGGTCTCCCTGCCTAAGGCCGCGAGAAGGAAAAAAAGTTTCCGAAGGATCGCCGTTGACAAGAATGGAGTAGCTAACCGTAGTGATACATTCCATGATAAGAGCAATCCACTTTCTATCAAAGCCCATCTTCTTCATCATTCCCTCAAGAAAAACCCATTCCACGCGATTGTAGGCCTTGCTCATATCCAACTTGAGAGCCATAAAGCCCGACTTCCCTTTTTGGTGGTTCTTCATATAGTGGAGGGTTTCGAATGCCATGAGGATGTTGTCCGTAATAAGTCTCCCCGATTGGAAAGCACTCTGATTTTCCGAGATCACAGCTGGAAGCACTGCCTTTAATCTGTTTGCCAGGACTTTTGATACAAGTTTATAAACAACATTACATAAACTAATTGGCCTAAATTCAGTAATAAATTCAGGAGATTTAACTTTAGGAATTAGAGTAATGTTGGTGTGATTTATCTCAGTCGGAACTTTACAATTATTTAGGCAGTCAAGAACAGCAGAAGACACATCTTTTTCAAAAAAATTCCAGAAAGAATGATAGAAGAGAGGCGGCATACCGTCGGGACCTGGGGCCGTAATGGGTTCCATCTGGCTTAGGGCTGCATCAACTTCCTCCTTAGAGTATGCCTTGAGGAGTTGCACGTTCATTTCTGGAGTAACAGAGGGTTTAACTGCCTCAAGGATTTCAGAAAGCTCTGCAGGGTGAGAAGTTGTAAACAGGGAACGGAAGTAGTCCACTGCTATCTCTTTAATTTGCCTTTCCTCAGTGCACCAAACGTTGCCTGAATTCCTTAGACCGGAGATTTTGTTACGACGGAACCTATGGGAAGCCTTACTGTGAAAGTAACCCGTATTTCGGTCCCCACACTTCAGAAACAGGGCGCGCGCTCGTTGCTCCCACATTAGGCTCTCCTTATCCAGAAGCCCATTCAATTCCGAATTTAAATTCTTGACCACCTCATACTCCAACTCGCCCTTCGCCACTGCTACCTCAACTTTGGAGAGCAATTTCCTTGTCTTTTCAATTTGCTTCTTGATACAACCGAATGAATTTCTACTCCACACGGTAAGCTTTTCCCCACACATTTTTATTTTCCCAGCAACAATCAGCATGGAAACGGCCCCTGAATTTGAGCCCCAAGCAGACACAACCGTTTCGCTACAACCACTATCTTTGAGCCACATTTGTTCGAACTTAAAAGGTCTATTTGGACAAGGGACAATTCCATCAAATTTAATTACAATGACTTTATGATCTGAAGCGTGGGAGTTAAGGTGTCTAACCTTTGTGCCTGGGAACCGGGCGAACCAACTATTAGATGCAGTTGCTCTGTCCAGCCGCTCAAGAACCAAACCCCCAGCTCTTTTACCTTTCCATGTAAATTTATCCCCAACAAAACCAAGGTCCATTAGACCGCATTCGTCAAGAACATCCCTGAACGCCGACATGAGAGACTCCCGCCTGGGACTGAGGCCAAGTTTCTCATGAGACCAAAGGATCTCGTTAAAATCCCCTGCGCATAACCAGGGGAGGGAGGAACATCGGTGAAGCTCGCGAAGCAGGGACCAAGTCTCATGCTTTCTTGCCGCGTCGGCGAAGCCATAAACACCAGAAAATCTCCATTGCCCATTGCCCGCCTCACCCACAATGGCATCGATGTGGTTTGGGGAGGATGAAACCACATCAATGCAAGTAGAGTTCTTCCAAAACAAAGCCAAACAACCGGGCTTACCCGCACTTGGACTGATCCAACATTGATCAAACTTCAAGTCAGAACACAATTTCCTTAGCCTAGCTTCAGCTGACCACGTCTCGGCAAGGAACATGGCAGCGGGGTCTTGTGCGCGAGTGACTACCTCGAGCTCTCGGACTGTGCGTCGGTTCCCAAGCCCACGCACGTTCCAGCAAACCCAATTCATTGAGCTCGGCGGGGCTGGGGAGCAGCCGCCGCCGTTTGGAAGGGAATTTCATTTTGGTTCGCACCATCAAGGGCTCTGCGTTTGGAAGGGAGAGGAGAGATATGTGGCTCAGAGGAGTGTCGTTTGCCTAAGGAAGTTTCTAGGGGGAGACTATCACCGAACTGATTTGGACGTAGCTCACGGATCCACTTTCCACCTTCTTGGGCTTGTTTCTGAGTTAGGCCTGGATCCACATTAGTTAGGTCATTAAAAGGAATGGGCTTCTTGAGTTGAGTAACTGACCTTATGTTTAATGGGCCGGGGGGTTGGTCTGGCAGATAAGTGGAGTCCAGCAATGGGGCGAGAAGAGGGTTATTTGAAATTTGAAACTCTGGCGTCTCCCTGTCAAATCGACTGAGGTCCTTGTCAATGTCACGGATTAGGTCCTCGAAATCCGACTGGATTGGAGATTTTTTCCGATGATCCTCCGTTATGCATTCCGTTTCATCCGGTGATAAGGTGTGTAGAGAGTCGGGGCACATCTCGTTCAAACCAGATGGTTTAGCTACATGGGAGGGTGGTTTTGGGGTGGAGGTCAATGGAGATTGGGGTCGGGGGGAGGGTGGTTGCAGGTTGGCCTTGTCGTTGGACTTCTTCGAAAAGAAACCAGGTACCGAAACCACCTTCTTTCTGGAGACAAGGAAAGGAGGGGCACGAAGCCATGGACCGTATTGTTGGTCCTCTGTTTTCAGAGTCCCTTCGCTGTCCATCCAGACCTCACAATCTCTGTCAACGTGCGACAGGCAGCCACACCAGTAACATAGATTGGCCAATCTTTCGTATTTAAACGACACCCAATGTGATTCACCATCCTCTAATGTGATAAGTCTTCCCCGGCAAAGAGGTTGGGCGATATCGACCCGGACTCTTACTCTGATGAAACTGCCTCCATCACAGTCTGGCGCATCTTCCGGGTGGAGGATGGAACCTATCGCTTCGCAGATTTGTTCCGCAACTGCTTTGTTCCTGAAGCGGATGGGGATGTCATATACTTGCACCCAGAAAGCAACCAAGGATTGGTCGGAATGTTTTGTAGCATCTTTGTCGTATCGGGTTATAACCATGGCATGTTTGTCAAAGCTCCACGGTTCCGCTGCTAATATTCGATCCACATCGGCTTTGTTGTCAAAAGAGAAGAGAACAACGTGATCTTCAATGTGCTTTATTTTGAATCCAGATTTTGTTCTCCAGAGTGGGGTGAAGGTATTAGCTATGGCGTCCAAATTGAGAGGACGTTTGGTGAGGAATCTTGCTGCTATGGCGTGTATTGAGCTGGCTTGTTCTTTCTTCAAGCTTAGGCCGGAGCCTTCCCTTTCTGACAGGGATAATGACTTCCAGTGTTTGGTTAAAGCTTCCATTTTTTGAGGAAGATATTCGAGCCCCAGTATTTCCCAAGTCCCCTGAAACAAAAAACCACTAGCCTTGCACTAAACTTGTTAGAGCAAGGGACTAAAGACTCCTTCAAAAGAAGGGACGACAATACCACGACCTAACAGAGGTTTCCAAAGAAGCCTTTGCTACAGACGAGTAACAAAGAGGGAGTTGTTCACTTTAATTTAACAAACACTCAAAATGATACAAGTTTTCTGTTTTAAATTCTATTTAACAGTGTAACTCAAACAATCCCTCAGTAAACAGCAATACCAACAAACAACCATCAAAGCACATTGATGGATGACCAGACCTCACCCCAATAATATCAATTGCCTTCGTCCTTAGGAAACAGAAAACCCAAATTCCATAAAAAATTAAAAAATAAAATAAAAAAAGATCAAGCAATATATTAATGCGCCCACATAACATCAGAACCGTACAAAAATTCTCCACGCCAATAAAGACCCAACAACCAGATGAATTAGTGGGGTGGCATCATATCTGGGTACTGATACCTCATAGGCATAATCTTTCAAACAAAAAAAGTAGGTTCCACATCACAATCTCATCTTCAAGGAGATTATAAAATCCCCATCCCCACAAAACCTGATCTTCTTCAAAAAAAATAGAAAAAAAGAGAATCCAAATTTAAATACTTTTCCACCTCCCCAATCAAATATCCCAACCCACCATTCCCACCATTGGGATCCACCTCATCACAGATTCCCATACTTTTAGATACAGAAACAAACAAATATAAAAGGAGAGAAAAAGAAAAGAAAAGTAAATGCTGAGACTGATGAGAATCAAATATGGAAAAAGATGAAGTATTTGAGACAACAATTTTGACAAAATAATAAAACTTTAAAATTTAATGTTACATCATTATCATCATCTAAGAACCAAATGCCCTATTGTCCTGTCACTATTTTTCTTCCCAGAATACTCCATCCACATATGGAACACATCAGCAACACCATTTTCTTTTCTTTTTTATTTCTTAATAAATGTGTGCTTTGTCTCCCAATAAGGACCTAGTTAAAGCATTACAAAAAAAATCCCCCAACTCCATTACAAATTACAATAATTAGACACAAAAGGAATAAAAGAAATGGGGACAACAACCCCAAAGGTTTAGTTATCATCTAGTAAACAAGTAACCTATTATAAAATCAAAATAATTTAAGGAAAAAATAGACCTAGGTTATGATAAATATGAAAAGAGAATTACCTAAACTGGGCAGGGTCATTGCGAAATAACCCAGATAAGGTTTCTCATCCCTTCCTGACTTCTGTAATGCCACAATAAATGGAGAACTGAACAATATTTATCAGAGACTTTCGTCCTTCCTTTTCCTTCAATTGTTGCTGTAAACTTCTTAACTCCCAAGTTACCTAACAACTAAAAGAATTAATAATTCAGTTTTAACTACCTCATGCTCAGTAAAAATGATTTCATTTTCACTAAGCAACAATCTGATCGAGTTTCAATTGCTCAAGCCACGCTGATTCACTTTGGGGCTTAGAATCAGAACCCTGAACAGAAGGTGCCGCGCCAGATACTGGAACAGCTGCATTTTCAGATGGTGATTCTTTCACCAGTGATTGAACCCATGAAACATCAGGCTCCTCTCCATTATGTGCAGTTGAACATGATTTGCGTAACCCCCCTAATTCATCTCCTTGAACTGACCAATCTACTTTCCCATTGTGGGACTCCCAATTTGACCAAGAATTCATGGGGGACCCAACAACACTGTTAGATCCAAGATCATGTGGGAGGTTGGATCCAAGATCCCTTGAGCTGAAGCTGCGGAATTGTAACTGCTGCTTATCACGATGAGAAAGCGCAGAGAGCCGAGAACCCATAGGGGACAGAGGCTCAATGCTCCGAGGAGACATCATCCCTGGTGAGGAAACACCAAATGAAGCCTGCAAGAGAGGATGGTCTGCATTCTTTGCAGAGAACATGTTAGTTTTAATTGGAGATAACATGCTTTGCTGTTGCTGGAATTGATTAAGAAGCGCAGATTTGTGTGATGGAGAGAAAACAGATGAAGCCGCAAGTTGATCAGAATATCTAGGAGATGAGAGCTCAGAAGAGAACAGTTCATCTAGATTTGAGGGTGTCAGGGTTCTTGAACGGACAGAAAGATTGGCACCGGAATTACTGATGTGAGGCTGCGAGAGACAAGTCAAATCATTAAAGAGCTGTTGCTGCTGCATTTCAAAATCCTGCAACATATTATACTCCTCAGAGGGAATGTCTCTTGCATTGAAAGAAGATCTCAGACGACTTGTTTGTAGATTGCTGCCTGGAAGATGCAAAGTCGGGATGTTCTGCTGAGGCCAAGCCATGGATGGATGTGAAATACCATTACCAGAAGGAGACATGGATGGAGAAAATGGAGAAGGTGACACAGCAGATGCCGCTGAGGGAGAGCCAGGAAACATGTTCAAGGCTGCTGCCATATCCATGACAGCAGCAGCAGAAGCAGCTGATCGAGGGGAAGGCATTGCAGATCCAGAAGACACATAAAGGGGTCGCAGTTCCTCATGTGTGTGGGCAAAGAAGCAAACCCGTCGTGTGCAGCTCGTCCCATCCTTGCAAAGTCGAGTCCTGTATTGTGCTGGGTGCAGCCAACACTCAAACACCCCATGAGCATATTCACACAAATCTCCCCGTCTACAGGTCCCCTTTCGAAACTCTGGACATGGCACACAACTATAGTGGTACTTCCTTGGGTCTCTTCTCCTGGCATTCTCACCTGGATGAACAAAAGGACACTCAGTCCAATCATGGGAATAAGCTCGGGAACAAGGTCGGATCTTGAATGAGAACATACGGAACTCATCGCTCGCATAAATGCTACTTTTGAGATCAGGAAGAGATGGGTCAATTGGGTATTCTTTCTTCTCTGGTACAGACAAAACATTCATAGGCTTACAATTTACAGGAGACAATATTGAATTTGAGAGAGAGGAAAATGAACTATTTTCTGGGGATGATGGGAGGGTTGGAGAACTGGATCTCAAATCAACACTTGAAACCTGTGGATCCTGCTGACAAGAAGAAGCATCAGTTCTTAAAAGCTCTTCAAGGGCCACCTTCAAATTGGGTAGACTGGCAGGAGCCACAATAACATCAAATGGGCGATTCCCAGATGCATCAGTAGTGTTAGGCTCAGCACCAGCTTGTAAAAGCAACTTAACAACATCTACAGCCCCAACAGACCCACCAGAAGCAGCACAGTGAAGGGCAGTGCTCTTATCCAGTCCACAAGAGAAATTTACATCCACCTCAGACTGAGAAAGAATTAGTTTCACAACATCAATACTACCATATTTAGCAGCAACCATTAGTGGAGTTCTACGCTCAAGAACCATCCTTTTCGAAAACCTCTGCCGACCATACCATAATCCAATCTCGCCAATCACAGAAGCATTACACTTACACATAGATTGCTTAAAACCCTCCACATCATTACTTGCAGCAAGCTCAAGTAAAATTGAGACAGAAAGCTCAGATTCAACTGCTCCAGCAGGATTATTCATATCTTTAGTTAAAGATTCACTCTCTGAGGAAGATAAAAGAACCGGTTGGGGATTTAAATGCTCCAGGCCACCGCACATGCTTTAATTAACAGGGGAAAAAATCTGAAAGACACCCAATCTACAAAGAATCAAATACTAGTTCAAGAGAATAAACGCATATAAAAACTAGTTAGAATCATATACTAATATACACCACAATTCTCTAGCATCAATCCTCCATACCCCCCAAGGCAAAAAAATATTAATCTAAAAGATACCCACTTGACAAAATTAACAGTGTAAGCCAGAACCAAGTATAACAAATCAATTAAATAACAATAAAGCAACCCAAAGACCATCCAAGGGACGAGAATAAAGAGAGAGAGAAAGAGAGACTCACCAGAACATTGGAAAGCATTGGAAAAAAAAAAAGGGTTTGAGTGAAAGACAAGGGTCAAGAAGTTTATAGGGTATATATACTACATAGATTAAAGAAAAAGGCGCAGATTACAAACATGGTAAAGATATATTTATTATATATATGATAATCTTGATGTGCTAAGATGGAAAGTTCGAGATAACTCCGAATTCCGACCCAAATGCCCTTATCTTTCGGATCGAATCTCGAGGAAAACCCCCTCACTGCGATATTCAAATTCACAAAAGAAAATGATTTTATTACAATTTAAAATGTAATCTTTTTGTGTGAAATTAACAACTTCTCTACGCAACAAAAGGAAATGCACCCAAGTACGCTTTCGTTTGGTTGATAAGAAAACAGTAAAGTAGGTTCAGTTAGTCAAACAGCAAAAAACTAAAAATTCAAAACTTTTTCATCTTTCTTTTGTTTTCTTTTCTTTTCCCACACTTTCTCAGCAACCAAACGACAAAAACGTTAATTTACATAAATTTTAAAAACGTATATATCCGAAAGAGAAGCAAAAAAACAAACAAACGTCAAAACTTGTTTACTTTTCTTCTCTTTTCCCACACTTTCTCAGCAACCAAACGACAAAAATATATATATTTACACAAATTAAAAAAACCGAAATGCAAAAACAAAAAAATTAAGAAAAAATGAAACTTACAGATTTGAAAATGGTGAGTATGGAGTACGCCGAGAAGCGCCATTGAAAACCCTAATTGACTGTACGGGAACTCTGTTATGCACGCACATTCATCGATCTGCGAAGAGGAAACGGAAAGCGAAGACAAAGGCAGAGACGGCCTTCTTGACCGAACAAGAACCTGAAGGAGAAGAGAGAGAAAAAGAGCGTAAAAGCTCGATCGCCATGGTAGAGAGAGAGAAGGAGAGAGAGAGAGTGTGTTTGTGTGGGGGATTTGAAATTACAGTGAAATGAAATTCGGAATGAGAGTGAATTTGAGTTGAATTTATGAAGGGAGAGAGAGAGAGAGAGAAAGAGAGAGAGAGAGAGAGAGTAAAAGAGCGTTGAAATTTGGCGTGAAATTTTGTTGGGGGGAGGGGGAACCGGAAGAAGGGGTGGGAGTGAGAGTGAGAGTAGGTGAGAGGAAGTCGAGGTTGGTGACCGGATGAAGCGGTGGACCATGTAGGTGGGGTCTGTGGAGTTTCATTGGAGGAAGTGTAGTGTAGTGGGTGCGGTGGGAGCGGAGGTTTGGTTGGTTCAGGTGGGAGGAGGGGTCAATGTGGGTTATGGGCAAGAGTCAAATCAAGTCTTCAACACATTAAATCAATTTCAAACGTTTTAAATACAATTAAAAATACCTCCTCCTTCTTCTTCTTCTTCTTCTTCTTCTTCTTCTTTTCTTTTTTTTTTTTTCTTTTTTTTTCTTAATTTGTTGAAATGCTGAATTATAATTGATTAAATAACCGTCATTTTTTATATAAAATTGTCATTCATATCACTTTTATTATTCGCCAATCATTTTTTCTTTATCATTCAAAGTGAATAAATTCGAAAAAAGATTAGGCATGTTGGAATTAAATTAAAATTTCTTTTAACCATTATAAACATGACGAGTGGCATGATGGGGAAATTAAATTTGTAGTAACAAAGGAATGTGTGTGAAATGATGTGGGAGAATATATGGTAGTTCCTATAGGGAGTTATTAGCCCATAAAAAGTGCATGTATAAGGAATGTAGCTTCGAAGCGTTTTTAATACATTTATAAATTGCCATCTGGCATTGAGATAAGCATCTCTGAAACCCTAGAGAGAGAGAGAGAGATATGTCAAAAAATCAATTGCTAATAGTTGTTGAACCTCAAGAAGAGGAAGACATGTGAAATGAACAATTGTGAAAATTGATAAGCCTCAAGTACAAATGAAATGCTCATTTTCAAGAGAACAATGCCACTCAGTACTAACAAACTTGAATACACATAAATCATTCTCTTATATATTTAGTTCCTTAGTGGATTTCTTGTAGTTTATACTTTTATAGGGTTTTAGAAGGTGTTCAGGACTTCAAGTGTGGTTGGAAGACCTCCTTGAAGATGTTGCCCCGCTAGTATTTTTTTATGTCCATTAGTTCTGAAAGTTCAATTAGTGTGTAGAACACTAATAAATGTTTAGACCCCCAATATCAAAATTACCAACACAAGCTTATACACAAACAATATATGTGCGGAATGATGAATATAAGCTAAACCTAAATTGGTAAAACACTCTAAACTATAATTAATCACAAACACAACAGCAATTAAAAGGTAAAGAGTAAGGAAAGAAAGATGCAAACACAAAGATAACATCGGCACATGTTATCGAAGAAGAAACTGAAGAATTTGGCGAAAAACCTCTCTGCCGTCTTCCAAGCGATAAAATAATCCACTATAAAATAAAGTTAAGATACATAAATAGCAAAAGACCCTCTAAGCCTAATCTACTGGATGCACTTAAGCCCTTCAAGTTTTTTGCTCCAACAAGGTTAAGTCTAACCGTGTCTTCTCTACCTTTCCGGATCTCACAATAAGCTTTATATTGTATCCGTCATCCTTGGCATCTTTCAATACTTCCCAAAACTCCAAAAACACTTTCAACACTCTAAATGGGTGTGGGTTGTGTTTGGGTACAAATCTCTTCTCGATTGGTATAACAATGGGAGAAGGAAGGAGAAAAGACTACAAAGATTTCTCTCTAAGAATGAGTAGCTCTCTTTCTAATAAGATGGGTGTGTTTTAAAAACTTCTCTTAGGGTTTTTCTCTCAATAGGCTCCTCTTTCTCCGCCCCTTACATTTCGTGGGTATAAGGGTATTTAAAGTAGGGTATGAAATGGAATGTAAAAAGTCAGTTTTCAGCAAAATAAAGCATTCTAGCAACTCACTCTAACGACTAGAACGAGTCGCGAGTTTGAGTTGTGAGTTAATTGCCAAGCTAGACTGTACTTTTTGTCCTGTAGTGCTTCAGCTATTGTGACCTTTCAGCTTCCTGCATGCTTCACACGTGTGACACTTTGGCAACTTGCCAGTCGCGAGTCAGTCGCGAGACTCCTCTTGAATGCACATAACTTGAATTTCTTCACATTCTCTCACACACAACCCTTACATTATTTCACCTAAATATAGGGTTTCTACATGCTGAATTACAAGCAAATTGGCACAAAATAAAGCCAACACATGGTTGATTAAATTCAACCTTACAAGTTCTGTTGAATAAAGTCCCAGACTACTTTAAGTTTGGTTTGTCAAAAGAAGAAGAAGAAGGTATCATGCTTGTATGTGTTTCTTAGTAATATTGTTACTCGAATTAATCTTGTCCATATATATATAAGTTATATTGAATTTTGATTCAAGATCTATATTGTTAGTCTCATAAAATATGTTTACTTCAAATCAATTTGATGGTGATGGTCTAGGCTCTGGTCTATTCACTGTAAACCTTCAAATCATTAATTTTTTAGATGAATTAGGCCTTGAATTGATATGTTAGCAATTTAAGATCTCTTTTATTTTCTTTATATATATTTGTTCAATTCTCCTTTTTTTATCTTTGGACTGAAAGTTCCTTTCTTTGTAATTGTTTGTGGGTTTGGGGATTTGGTTCATTTAGGTTTAAGGGTTTGAAAAATAGAATTTTGATTTGGATTTGAGGTTTCAAAAGAAAAGATTTTTGTTTTGGGTTTTGAGGTTTGTTTCTGTGGGGCCGGGGAACTTATGATCCGGCCCACGCTCTATTAGGGCTCAAGACCCATGCCGAGGAGGGTGTGTGCCGAAGACGAATGGTGAAAAGCCGAGGTGTCAAAGGGAACAGCTGAGGACGACCCTATCCTCGGCACTCCAAGACTTCAAGGGGAAGTGCAACTTCTCGACGAAGGCCACCCCCAAAAAGCTCCCTGAAGGAGATACGAGTGGAGTGGGACCCACGTGGGGGCACGGTGCAAAACTGGTTCAGGGTAAATACGTCCCCTCCACATTAAATGCACTTGCCAGCGTCCTGACCATGTTAATGAGAAAAGACTCCTGGACAGGGTGACTTCGATCATCACAACTAACAGAAAGTAAGGAGGGACAGCTGATGGGACAGGTATAAAAGCAAGCACCTGCCTAACTAACAAGTGGAGTGCTAAGATCAACTAGGAAGGGCTATATAATGAGAAGGTTAATACATCAAAGAGGAGGCTGGGAAAAATGGCCAAAAACCAGAGCCTCCCAGCCCGCTTCCAGGAGAAAAACTCCTAGGACGAACACGATTTAATTACGTATGCCCACCACGAAAAACCACCGTCTTGTGATTAAAGTCTAGCTTTTCAAGCCCACGCTCTATAAATGACATTGTTTGGGCTTTTTTACGTATGAACCCAACACTGTTACGGGTCGTTACAAATCGTGTCCTTACAATTGGCGCCGTCTGTGGGAAAGGCTTGTGTGTTGGCATAGGCGGTAGGACGAGACAGTTCCCTTGTCATTTCTAACAGCCGGTTGTAGTGTTCTAACGTAAAATTCCACTAGGGGCTATGTTTCTTTACTAGTGGCTACACTTCGTAGCGTCAACCACACGGATGGTTCTGAGGGCTTGGCCGAGGAGCTAATTCCCCTAAAAACTAAGGTCTCATGCCATAGCCGAGGGGTTAATTCCCCCAACTACTTAAATATCAAGTTTTGGACAGAATTAAGGTATTGCCTATGAGGAAACCAACTACTTATCAAAATCAAGTTTTGGACAGAACTAAGGTATTGCATGGTCCTCGGACTCAAACCTATGGGGAAACCAACTACTTAAATATCAAGTTTTGGACAGAACCAAGGTATTGCATGGTCCTCGGACTCAAACCTATGGAGAAACCAGCTACTTAAATATCAAGTTTTGGATAGAACCAAGGTATTGCATGATTCTCGGACTCAAGCCTATGGGGAAACCAACTACTTATCAATATCTATCAAGTTTTGGACAGAACCAAGGTATTGCATGGTTCTCAAGTTTTGGACAGAACCAAGGTATTGCATGGTCCTCAGACTCAAACCTATGGGGAAACCAACTACTTATCAATATCTATCAAGTTTTGGACAGAACCAAGGTATTGCATGGTCCTCGGACTCAAACCTATGGGGAAGCCAACTACTTTAAAGAAACCTGGATACTAAGCAGGACTTAGCAATTATACGTGACATCTAGGATGATGCCTATGTCTCCATTGAGTGAGGGTCAGAAATGAGTTCAAGGCTCTACAGGTGCAGGTAAGCTAACGTTTTGAAACATGATTCTAAATTTATCGCATGCACAACTACTCATACGTGTTAAGATAATTAGTTCGAAATTCATAAACAATAATAAGTGTCGACAAGGGCAACTAACAAGTCACCAAAAGGAAAAAGGAAGAGAAGGATTTCATATATACATGTTCAATAGGATCAAACTACTAGTAGGTTACAAAGTTTTCAAAATGGAAAAGAAACAATTTAATCGTTAAACTAAAAATAAAAACGAAGCCTGGCCAGGGTTTCTACTTCTTTAGTTTTGCGTCGGCCACGTCCTGGGAAGGCGGAACGGGATCGGCTTCGACGCCCTGGAGGATAGTCCCTTCTGGGGAAGGCTGAACAGGGTCAGTATCGGCACTTCTGGGGACCACAGCAAGGGGAATTGCCTGTAGGGGCTAGGCAGGTATGGCTGGCTCTTCAGCATTAGGCGTCTGAGTGCCAACCACGGGCTCAGCAACCTCTTTGGGTACCTCGGGATCCGTACGCTGAGAGGTGTCTATCACATTCTGAAGTTCTCCTTCTTTGAGCATCTCGCTAGGAGAGGCGCCGACCTGTACGGTTTCCGACTGAGTGACCCCTTCCTCGGGTTGGTCGCTTACAGCCACGGAGCTGGTGGAAGTGGCCTCACGGATGGCCGTAGGGTAGAATATGTTCTCTGCTTTCCACAAATCGGATGAAGCATCCACCCCAGCTCGCTTCAGGGCCTCTTCCTAAACTTGGGAGCAGTAGAGCCTGCATACTCCAGGAATCTGGGCTTTAAGGATGGCTTGGGTTTCAGCTACCCCCGCATTATAACCATCATCCTCGGCCATTTCCTTGGCAGCCTTAGCCTCGTTTCTGTCAAACTCGGCCTCCCGCCTGGCCCTTAAGGCTTCGTCACGGGCATACTCCGCCACACCTTTGTCATGCTTTGCCGTGACCAATTTTTTATTTAAATCTTCGATCAGCTCCTTGGCTATTTGCAACTGATCCTCGGCTTCTAGCAGACGTTTTGTTTGATCCTCAGCCTGTTTTTGAGTGCTAGCCAGACCCGCTGAGGCGTTGTCCCTCTCTCGGATAGCGTCTGTTAGGGTAGCCTTGGCCTTGGCGAGGTCCTCCTCAGAAGCTTGGAGAGTCCGCACGGCCATTAGGCGTTTGGAGCGTTCATCCTCGGCCGCCTTACTCTTATTGTTCACTTCTTCCTCCATCCTATAGGTGGCCTGGAGAGCCTGCCAAGGGAAATAACTACACCATGAATGACAAACCGGAAGTGAGAGTTAATAAAGTTTTAAGTTTCAAGAGCCTTACCATGCTCGAGTATCTCTTAATACTGAGGAAGACCTCCTGCATCCTCATTTTCCTCAGTCCATCCATGTCAGTGAGTAGTAGCATGGTTCTCCTTAGTGCGTCTGCCACGTAGCCACCCTCGCCATCTCCAAGGTCCCTCATGGATGCAGTTTCCAACAGTGGAACCCCTGTGAAGCATTGGGGCAGGAAGCCAGGCGCTTGGCGAGGACTGGGCCTCGATCCCCTTTCCCTTGCCTTGGGAAGATTGGACTTCAGTCTCTTTGCCTTTACTTTGGTGCCCAATCTTCAGTTGTTTTGCACGCGGGGCCTCCTCCCTCTCCTTAGAAGGTTAGGATTTTCCCCTATCCATGGTTTCCTTGCCCTTGGGGTTTCTCTTTCTCTTTGAATCAGTGCCTTCCGGCCGAGAAGGCAGAGTTAGTTGGGAAGGAACAGGAAGTTTGGGGCGGGGGGATGGTGGCTGTGACTTGGTAGAAGATGACCTAGTCTGGACAGTCTGGGGCTGGGGTGGTGGGGAAGGAGCATTGGGTTGTGTCGTTCCCTGCGCATCCTTCCCTGTTTGACCCTCGAGGAGTTCGAGCAGGGTGGTCGGGGGCTTTCTCTTGAGTCCCATCTCGGCTTGGGAAGATGTGCCTACTGACGACAATTCCGCCTCGGACAAGGCTGGGTCACCTATATCAACAGAAGGATTCTCGGATTGGTTGGCTAGGTCAAACACCCCAAACCCTTCCTCAGCCTGATCTAACTCGCCTTCGTCCTCCGCTACTTGATGAGATGAGGAGGGGCCTACCAGTGGGATGCTCTCTGGGCCGGATGGTACTTCGGAGATTAGAAATCCTGTCTCGACCATGGTAATTTTTGGCAGCCGAAGACGGCTGGCGCTGATCACGTGCCTAGCGTCGGCAAATGACTTTTGGACGGGAGGGTATCCTAATATTTTATGAGCGGCTCGGACTTGACCATCTTCGTCATTTACGAAAACTACCGCTTGTAGAACAGTCTCCAAGTCCACCCGGTTAACTAAGTGAAAATGCCGTTGATAAGCGTGTGGATCTGCAAAAGAAAAACACAAATGCATGGTTAGTTACCGAACCACATCAGATTAGAAATGACGCAAAGGGTCAGCACCCTTCCATTCCCTATACCCCACCTGGTTCTCCTTCTACTATGGGGCACGGATTGCCATCATGCCATTCACCGGAGACGATAAGGAAATCCTTATTTAATCCCTTGTTGGAATCAGGGTGGCATTGGATTAGTCGAACCCTTTCGTCTCTAGTCTTTATGTAGTAGGATTTCCCCTTCAAATTTTGGAGATTATAGCACCAATTCACGTCATGGTGGGTCAGTCTTAACCCCATCTTTTCATTTAAAGCATCCACGCAACCCAGAATCCTAAACACGTTGCCGGCACACTGGGTGGGGGCTAATCGGAAGTGCCTGAGGTAACCCCTCGTTACCGGTCCCATAGGGATTCTCATACCCCCCTTTACGAAGGCAAGGACGAGAATTACTACCTCGCCTGTTTTCCTCTTATAGTGCCACTCCCCCATCTTACAATGCCTCAGACTTACGTTGGGAGGAATTCTGTAATCGACGATGAACTTGTTCATTGCCTCTTCAGTATCGACTAATTTTCTTAGTCTCGATTTAACCATTTCCATGATTTACTAAACAAACTCAACCAGTAACGGGAGAAGGAAGGGAACCAGAGAAAAATAAATCCAGAAAAGAAAAAGCACTAGTTAATGGAGGTAGGGAACTTACATAAAAGAGGAAAGACGCTTCGGATAGACTTTTTGTGCTGGAGATAGACTTGAGTTTGGGCGAAAGTTCAGATGAACCCAGGGTATACGCGCTAGAACTCTTAAGTGCAAAACTGAAGAGACAGATCCGTTCCAAAAAATCTTTTATACTTTCTAGGGTTACTGCACAAATTTTCCCACCCATAAAGGCCAAGGGATCACCACCGTTCAATCTTCATCATGCCGTAGAACGTGGGAAACACAGAGTCGCCCGTATTTAATGAGGCCACGTTTCGCCTTCCAAAGGCTCCAGGAACATGTCTCGAGCAAATGAAAAGTCTTGGGAACCGATAGGTGACAAGGATTGACTGGCATTGGCAGATGTCTGATGTCATCAAAATCCTCCTATCCGTCCGAGGAGTCGGATAGCAGGATTTTCAGGGGCTATTGTGGGGCCGGGGAACTTATGATCTGGCCCACACTCTATTAGGGCTTAGGGCCCATGCCAAGGAGGGTGTGTGCCGAAGACGAATGGTGAAAGGCCGAGGTGTCAAAGGGAATAGCTGAGGACGACCCTATCCTCGGCACTCCAGGACTTCAAGGGGAAGTGCAACTTCTCGACGAAGGCTGCCCCCAAAAAGCTCCCTGAAGGAGATACGAGTGGAGTGGGACCCACGTGGGGGCACGGTGCAAAACTGGTTCAGGGTAAATACGTCACCTCCACATTAAATGCACTCGCCAGCGTCCTGACCATGTTAATGAGAAAAGACTCCTGGACAGGGTGACTTCGATCATCGCAACTAACAGAAAGTAAGGAGGGACAGCTGATGGGACAGGTACAAAAGCAGGCACCTGCCTGACTAACAAGTGGAGGGCTAAGATCAACCAGGAAGGGTTATATAATGAGAAGGTTAATACATCAAAGAGGAGGCTGGGAAAAATGGCAAAAAACCAGAGCCTCCCAGCTCGCCTCCAGGAGAAAAACTCCTAGGGCGAACACGATTTAATTACGTATGCCCACCACGAAAAACCACCGTCTTGTGATTAAGGTCTAGCCTTTCAAACCCACGCTCTATAAATGACATTATTTGGGCATTTTTACGTACGAATCCAACACTGTTATGGGTCGTTACAAATCGCGTCCTTACGGTTTCAAAATGGGTATCTGTGTGTATTAGTTTAAAATGTAGCCTTGTGATGCATGTGTGCATACGAATAAACTATGTAGTGGAACATGAATTTGCACTAGGAATGATTTGCTTGTGTTTGATTTGCTTTCCTTTCTTTTTTGCTATGCCCCTTTACTGTTCGCTTGACATTTTTAGAGAGAAAAGTGAAAGAGTGGGGAGAGAGAAATTATCATGCGAGTATGGGCAACAAGAAGAGTATTGTTACCCTTTTGAAAAAACAAACTCGTGGGTTCCACCTTTTTGAGTTAAACTTTAATTTTAAAGCTAAACACTAAAGCCACTATTTGAGCGGAATACATTGTTGAGTAAGTTAAGAGAAAAGTAGAGAATAAAATATGAGAGATGAAATTGAGCTTTGAATCATGAGAATTGAGGTATGAGAAGTGAGATTCAAGTGATGTGAGAACCAAACATTTCATTTTTTAGTGTTATTAGTATTTTCTACTAAAAGACCTCTTGATTGAGGTAAATCCAAATTTCATCCATCAAACCACCTATTTGTAATTTCACATATTAGTATATTACTATGCAAGCCTCATTAGTTTCATGACTAATGAGACTTGCACATTAATAAGCTATATTTTAAATGTCAAAAATTACAATTTTCATAATTTTTTTTTTTAAAAAAAAGGCTCTGTTCGTTAATATGCAAACAAGCCTATGGTTCATGTTGGTAAATGCATAAACAAATTAAAGGGTCTTCTATACTCCTGTAACTTTTGTTTTGTGGACAACCGTGACTATCCAACGACCGTTACAGTACCTTTCTTTGTTTGTTATTTTCATATACACATCATGATAGTTACATTAAATACATCACCAAGCTATCATAGCTTTGCTTATGAGGATCCCATGAGATAGTTCAGTACATAACCTCTTACCAGAAGAAGTGGGTTTGTCATGTTGCTTAGACCCTACTTCTTTGGAAACTAAAATTATGGATAAGCTAAGGAAGATAAAATCTCAATTTACCCACCCGGAAATATAATTTTCGCACAGAAGTCAAGAGTCTTGTAACTCAACTAGTTGATATTTCTTAATATTTTTAATTGAGACATTTCAGATTCAAATCCTCCACCTCAATTATAACTATCGAATTATAAAAATAAAAATGAATTGCAAAACCTTCGTAATACGATGTTTCGAACATTTCGATTATGCATATGTCCAAATGTGGAGAAAGAATATGGTATTTTTGCTCTATATAATATCACACTTACACGTGTGTGTACTACAATTGGACAGGGCCCATACATTGCGGCTGTGCGAAAATATAATATACTTTTGCCCCAAATGCATGCGAGTGTCCATTAAAATTTTGAAAGATTGTTAACAGTAAAGTCGACAAGTGAATCACTACGTGATAGATTTTGTCACCCTAGCCCCTTTTCCTTTTCCTATTTCTTCATTCTTTTGTGATTTAATGGATCGTGAATTATCCACAACTTTTTTTTTCCATAGAATAAAGTCGTTGGCAAATCCTCTCAAGGGAAACTGACAAAAATAAGTACAACAATATCTTAAACCAGAGTCTTGAATGTTATGATGATTTTAGGATGTCAAAACCATTTGACAAAGCCTTTAGTTACATTTTTTATTGGGGGGTCTATCCCAATCAAAATGGCACCTTTTCACCTCCTTAATATAAATTCTTTTTGACTAACAACACTTATAGATCTCATACCCACATTTCTTTTTTTTCTTTCCTAACAAGATTTTGCAAATCTCTTCAAATACCTAATTATTCATTTGATTTTGTAGTCTCTTGTTTCTTGTACACATCTCATTCATCATTTATTAGAAATAAATAATACATTAAACAAATAAAACATGCATATATTTTTTTAAATACAATTTTTGCATGCATATAACTATAATTTTCTGTGGCGTTCTAAAAATGATATGTTTCCTTAAAATTTTTTAAAATTATACACCATATCACTTCATAATTAAATTATGACTAAATTATAATTTACACCTTCTAAATCTATAATCACCAAGTATTTATATTATTTTTTCAATTTAATCTCTCAACTCAATCACAATGCAAACAATTATCATCAATCAAATTGCAAAAAGGTTTAAATTTTAAATTAATATCCCATTGGACAGTAAAAAGAATTATGAATTTTTGGTTAAAATGCAAAATTACCTCGTTTCAATTCTTTCTTACAACTTCAAGACATTTCCATATATGTCAAATTGGTTTTTAAGTCTAGCATGAACAAAAAAAATCACGTGATTATCGCGTAACCAAATCCGAAAAGACCTCGCTTGGTATATGATTTTTCCGTCCATAAAAGCCAGTGAAAAATTTGTCTTAGAGATATATGAAAGAATTTGAAATCTCAAGATTGTTTTTGAAGTTTAGCTTTAATATTTTAACCAAGACGTAAATTTTGTTAGTTTTCTTGTTAAAAAAAAAAAAAAAAAAAAAAAAAAAATTTAAAAACTCAAAATTCCCATTTCTCTCTCTCTGAGAAAACCCCAAAGCTTTCTTCTTGAGCTCGCATGAAATTCCGTACGAAGCTCGCAAAACATGCCAACCCCAGCTTCACCCTCAGCCTCAGCCTCGTCGAGCCACCGCCGCGCCTCGTCGGACCTCATGGTCCGAATAGGCTCCGCGGACTCCGAAATCAAGCTGAGGGCTCTCAGGGAGCTGAAGAACCAGATCATCGGTAACCGCACCAAGAAGCTCTTCTTCCTCAAGCTCGGCGCTGTGCCGGCTGTCTCTTGTGCCCTAGCGGAGGCCCAGGCTCAAGCGCAAGCTGACCTGCTGGTCCAGTCGGCTGCGGCGCTCGGAAGCTTCGCCTGTGGCTTCGACGCAGGTGTTCGAGCCGTGCTTGATTCCGGTGCTTTCGCTAATCTCGTCGCTCTTCTCTCCTTTCCGGACAATAAGGTGATTCCGATTTGTAATAATTGAATTCACTATTTGGTTTTGTGGATTGGAAATTTTGTTGATTTTTTACTGTTTATCAAACTATTTGCCGAGAGAGAGAGAGAGATTATGCTAGTAGATTGTGTATTTCAGCTTTTGAGAAGTGAATTACTCATATGTGTGTATTGAAAAAATTTTGAATTTCCTGTTTGTGTAAATTATTGGATTCTAATCAAATGTGTGTGTGGGAGAGAGAGAGAGAGAGAGAGAGAGTCATTATTGTGGTAGATTTTGTATTTCAGCTTTTGAGAAGTGAATTGCTCATGTATGTGTGTGTGTGCGTGCCTGCGTGTGTTGTGTGAATTATGTAAATTATTGGAAATGAGAGAGAGAGAGAGAGAGGAAATGCTAGTAGGATTTGTATTTCAGCTTTTTGAGAAGTGAATTACTCTTGTATTAGGCTTTCTAGTTGAGTGGTGGTTTCTGTTTTTTTCCAAGCCATTCTGTCTGAGTTTGATAATGAATCAGAAGCTTCTCATTTCGTTTTGGGGCTCTAAAGTAGTTTAATGTAATCTTTTGGTGTGGTGAAAGTCCTTTAAGACTGTGTTCTGTGCTTTGGTGTCTGTTCCCAGCGATAAGAATGCAGTGGTAATTGATTGTGCTGGGGGATGGTGGATAATTTATGCTGGAACTCCTGTTTTAGTTGGGATGGAGTTGAATATGATTGGTGAGATATTCTATGGCAAGGGACGCACACAATCGGAAGAATTGAAAATTGTTTCTCACTGACACTTTATGCTTTGGATGACAAATGCTTGACCTCTTATTAACCCCAAGGGATAGCAGATATGTTGAGGACAATGCCTCATGAAGCAGAGTCACTAGTTTGAATCTCCTCTTGTCTCTCCCTCTTAGGGCCAAAACGTTCTTATCCTTCTATCATGGATCCTTTAGTTTCCAATTTTTGTTTTTCTTGTTTTGCTTTGTCTTTGGTGCTTCTCTCTTGTATACCTTGGTGACACCCCTTGACATCTCTTTGATGAATTATTTTGCTTATAAAAGAAAAATATAAAAGAAAAGAAAAAGGTGCCATACTTGTGTAGGGAGTGTTTCATGGACTTAGTTTTGTGTATTGGGTATATAAGTGTGTGTGTGTGTGTGTTCCTGGTAACTTGGTGTGTGGTGGTTGTTAGCTCAATGTTGGGGGATTTTGCTTCATTTATGGATGTAGTATTTTTTTGTAGTTTATGCCCAATTTTCTTCATTTATCCTTGATTATCAATATAGTTTTTAGAGTAGGGATGGTTGAAGCTTGGGAAGGGAAATTGTTTATATTTCCTTTCTTTAATGAAATCTTCATATTTGTTTCAGATTCTTCAAAATCTTTCATCTACTCTCAGTTCTATTAGTTGTAACTTCTATCATTTTAATATATTACTCACATATAAGTGACTAGTCTATTCTTGGATTGTTCACAAAATTGAGTGTACCCTGTATCTAATAGTGACCGATTCTGCCTGCTTCATTTCAAATGTCATTTGGACACTTTGCTTTGTTTTCAGGTTGTGGATGCTGGTGCGCGTTCCCTTAGAATGATTTATCAATCCAAACGGGCTCCAAAGTATGATTTCCTACAAGAGAAAAACATGGAATTTCTTCTTTCATTATTGAATAGTGAGAATGAAACTGTTACGGGACTTGGTGCAAGTATCATCATACATTCTTGTGAGACTGTTGTGGAGCAAAAAGCATTATGTCATGCTGGGGTTTTAAAGAAGCTTACTAGCCTTCTTGAAGGTTCCCCAAGCCAGAAAGATGCTAGTTTAGAATCTCTTGCTACTATAATAAAAAAGAATCCAGAAGCTGCTTCAAAGTTTGTCTCTGAAAGCAGAAGAGCTCTGAGCTCTGTAATTGACTTATCTAAAGATAGGAACCCTCGGACAAGGTTACTGGCCTGCATGTGCTTAATTGTTATAAGGAACACGTCTCCTTGCCATCTGCAAGATATAGGCATTAAAACCAAATTGGTTTACCTTTTACTTGAACTTCTTGATGATCCTGGGCAAGTTGGAGAGGAAGCTTCCTTTGCGTTTTCTAGTTTACTTGCACAAAAGGAAGATCTACAGAAACTGGCTTTTGAGGCAAATGCTATTGATAAACTTCATAACCATTTGCAAAAACATTTATTACAGCCCAGACGTTACCAAGGAATATTGTTGGCATTGGCTGAGCTATGCTCAAAATTGGAGAGCTGCAGGTCCAGGTTCCTCTTCCTAGAGGTCTGTTGTTTCATAATGGATGCATAAACTTGCACAGTTAATTTTACTTGTTTGCATTTAATATTTATATTATCTGTTGAATTTTTGTATGCTTATTAATTGTTCTCAATCTCACTGTCCATTCATCCCTTGCAATGAGTCATTAGGAAAATGGACCTATATTGTAAAACTTTTTATTTTATTTATTAATTTCTTTTCATAAGGGATATAGATTTGGGACTAACGCTTTGTTGTTGAGGGCTTGTTGTAGTGTAAGGGATGTAGATATGTATGTGTCACATTAATGATGGCAATGAAGTAGATTTATGAATTGGGGGTAATATTAAAGAGGATGGGCAACAGAGATTTGGTTTATGGGAATTAATAGTTGGCTGAAGTTTGCATTGCTAAATTATGTTTTACCTCTGTGTGCATGTGCACACATATGGAATATGTTTTTTTCCCTTGCCCGACAAAAGTAATTGCAATCCCAAGTGCTTGAAGAGAGATCTTATGTAGTTCAATTTAGGACTTTGTAGCTTGTTAAGTATCATTGTTGAACTGCTTGGTATTGAATATCCATGTAGAATTCTTTTATATGTCATTGTAGATGAGTTTTGTTTACGAGGGAACATTGTCTTTCCTAAGTATTGTTTCTCCTGGATTTAGTTGTCCATCTTTTTCTTGGCTTCTGTAGATTTTACTTGACTTTAGTTTGCATGCAAAATATATGCTAATGGTTTTAGACATCTTAAAGAAGTTTTTGCGACCCCATGATAGCCATAGTTGACTGCCATAATTGGTGTTTGCCCCATCATCATCCTTTAGCAATAATATCTGGTTATATCTTTGTTCTCCTCTAGTATGTTTTATGTGCATCATTTATCAGTTCTAAATAGCCAATCACTATGGGAGTGCAGGAATTGATTAAGAATTGAATTGATCAACTAATCTAATTGTTAGGAATTGGAATGTCACCTTTTTTTGGGTGCATGACTGCTGGACATTCAACGTGTTTGATTCTATTTTCAAATACTTTTTTTCTTGATGCTAATGATATACTATCTATTTTTGCTTTGTTTCCCATCCTCAACTACTTATGAATACATGGGAAATAAGCCAAATTAAAGATGATATAAAGTCTGCACTTTGTAGACTTTTATGTTTATTTTACCAATTTGCAACTTCTAATATATTGTCATCAATACAGGTATTGAAATTGGTAACTGATGCACTGACTCATGAGGTTGCTGATGTACGTACTGCAGCTTGCATTTGCTTAAGAAGTGTCTCTCGGTCAATCAAGGTTTGTGCTATGAATATTAAGTTCATGATAACTGATTTATGATGATTACAGAATAGACTTTTTCTGATAAAATATCATTCAGAATTTGAGTGCAGGTCGTTTTATGAAAGAAATGATTGTTATTCCCTTGGTTCAGCTTTTACATGACCCTTCTACTTCTGTCCAGGTATGCAAGCTTATCATACTGATGATCATTTTTCTTCACATAGTTTGTTTTTATTTATTTATTTATTTATTCTTTACTATAATTGAAGTCTATTATATTTACACCTTGTTGTAAGTTCCGTATGAACCTTAATAGAGTTGGGACTTGGGAATGTGGAGATACTTGGTTAAGTGCTTTGGAAGCCATTTGGAAGATTTTGCTCATAGCTTAAAAAAATTTGTGTGTGGTAGGCTTATTTATTTATAACTATAATTGAAGTTATTACATTTATACCTTGTTTTAAGTTGCTTACACCTTCATATAGTTTGGAATGTGGAGTTTCTTGGGTAAGCACCTCGGGAGCCCCAATCAAGTAGAAGAGTTTGCTCATAGCTTTTGGAATTGTGTGTAAAACTTTTTCTATCTGCCTATGACCCCTAATTTAGGTTATATGTAGCTGGTTTCTTGCTTCAATTCAAAGATGTGAAGGAGTGAAAGATTCTCCTCATAATATAAAATGTAGCATATGATTGTGCTGATAAAATCAGGGTATGATTGTATATATTACACCCCCATTCATCATACTTTGTTTGTTCCCTGAAGTACACCAATGCTTCTTGCTTCCCCCCCCCCCCCCCCCCCTTTTTTTTGTCCATCCATTGTATTATTCTTCATTGTTTTGCATATGCATGCAAAGTGATATTGAGCTTACTCAATATGAGTGGAGCTGACAACATCAGACCCTGAACACAATCAGTTAATCATTTTGTAAAGGGTATAAATTTTAAATATTCAAATCTAATCAAATTTGGACAAACCTTCTCAATGTAGTTTTTAGTTTTTTTTTTTTTTTTTTTTAAGTGTATATCAGTAGGTGGGCTGATTTCAGGTTGATCCTTAGTAAATAGTTTGGAGTTGAATTGTGGTTTTCTCAATTTATTTAGACAGGTAATGTGTACTATACTATTATGTGGCCCAACTAAAACCCTTAGGAAGCCAACCGCCTCTTAGCTCTAGGTACAAGGGAAGGGAGGTTTCTGGTGCAGACTTTTCTCATGGTTAATGACACCCTATTTTAGAACTTGAATTATCTATAGCATAATCATTCAAATTGTTGCATAAATCAGGATTAGCTTAAAATTTACGATAGTTTGTAACTGATTTTCCTGTGATCTCAGATGGTACCTCACCAAAGAAATGGAAGTGGACATAAGCTCTGTATCCTAGTCATAAAGAACATTACCATTCAGACAATTTTGCAATCCCGTGTTCTCATATAGTTCCCACTGTGTTTGAGTGTGAGTTGTATACCTACAATAAAGGGAATGTATCGAGTCTCTGAGAGAGTCAACTGGTTCATAGATTCAGAGTCGGGTTTTCTTAGACTGGAGGTTGAGTGTAATTGATCTGTCTGTACTCACATCATCAGAATGGTATAATAATAAATTTTGTGAACATTTTGTAAACAAAACAACTAAGTTTTCGTGAGGAATTGTGCTTTATAAAACCAAAACCATGCTGTGTTGGTAGCATCTGCATAGCCTTAATAGTTTTATTATTATTTTGATTATCTAATTTTAAGCTTTGCAGCTATTTAGTATTTATCTCATATTTTCTTTTTCCTGAATCTGGTGTTTGGAAGGCAGACAAACAATGCCATTAGATGCTAGATGCAAAAAAATGCCATTATTCATTGTGAAATCACATATAGAGGGATTCCCATCCATCTCTGAATTGGAAAATCCTTTTTCAACATGCATTGTCTTTAACTGTGCTTCTCCATTCCACTTATCAAAAAAAAAAAGTACTTTGCGTGATCACTTTTGAGCAGATATAACCTTATTAGTACTTATGAATTTAGCAAGTGTTGCTTAGAAAATCTCCCTTGAATGCTCTATTTTTCAGGTTGCGGCCCTTGGTGCTGTTAGCAATATTGTGGTGGATTTTACAACTGCTAAGTCTACATTTTTACAATGTGGAGGTCTAAAACTTCTTGTACAATTATCAAAATCAATGGATCCAATTCTAAGGTTAAATGCTTTGTGGGGTTTGAGGAACTTGATGTTCCTGGCAGACAACACCTGTAAAGAAGGAATTTTTTTAGAGCTCACGGCACCCTCATTATCAAGCCTTATCTGTGGTAATGATCAAACTCTCTTTGTGACAATAGTTCAAATTCTTGCTATAGTGATGGGGTATAAACCACTGCTTATTGCATTTACGCTGCAGACCCTGAGCCTTTTGTCCAAGAGCAAGCTCTGGCTCTTGTTCGCAATCTTGTTGATGGATGTTTAGAATCTATTGAGTATGTGTTCGCTGAAGATGGCATTATATTAGATGCTATAGGAAGGCAATTGCAGAGTACATCAAAGGCCGAAATTGGGATACAGGTTAGAAGTCTTTTCATAATATAGCACTCATGCCTTTTCATATGTAATATAGTATCAACATTAAAGGGCACAACTGACACAAATTCCATGATAAAATTTATAGAACAAGGTCTACGTTTGATATTAACATGCGTAGCAGGTTTTGGTGTGTGTATATATATTTGTTAGCATCATCATCATTTATAGCTCCCTGAAATTCTTTTCATTTAGGGAATGTATGTGCTCAGCAATATTGCCAGTGGGAACGAGTTTCATAAGGAAGCAGTAATGCACCAACTCCTTTTACAAGTGAACAATGGGACCCAAGCTTTTATACTCAAGTTTTTGCAGAGTAATGACAGCCAGTTACGTACGGCAGCCATCTGGACCATAATAAATCTCACTTTTCCATCAAGTCCTGGTGCATCCAGTCGGGTTGTAAAATTACGCAATGCTGGCATAGTTTCTCAAATAAAGACAATGGTCAATGATCCTTGTGTGGATGTAAAGGTTATTAATCTTTTATCTCAAACTGGATGGATTTTTGTTGGTCATTTTTTATCTGTTTGCTAAACCATACCTGATTCTTGTTTGGTGTAGCTCCGTGTAAGAACCGCACTTGGGCAATTTATGACTATTGGTGACGGCTCAACATGATCACTCTTTTCTCATTTTTCCCTGTCGCTTGAACCCCAAGCAAGCAAAAGAATATGGTTGCAGTTTGCATTTTCACCTCTTCTGTTGGATATTATCCAGCCTTCCATTGGCGGCCTGCAAAACATGGTATGCTTCATTCAAGGTCTATAATAACTTTCTTTATGGTCATGAAACGGGGTTATGACTAATCTACTGTTGTGACCGTCAAAATGAGAATTGTTTGTAGCTCATTATAAATTTTAAAAATATTGTTCATAAGGTGATAGCAGTAGATTTATTATGGTAAAGATGATGGAATAATAGCCATCTTACATTTTGGCTTCAAGTCAAGATGTGAAGGGTGTATCTGAAGCAATTTCAATACCTGGAAATTTTACTTCCAGCGTGTGGTGGAGGTTATGTATGTTACATTGATCTTTTTCACCCCATTTCTAGTAACTTTATGTTGTACTCTCACCATCACTATATTTTCTTTGTTATAGTTTTAGCTTTCAGAATGATGCTTAGTATTATTTGCCTTGAAGTAGCTTCGAAAGACTGGAATTGCTGTTCTGATGGGTTAACTTTTGTTGTTATGTTCCCCTTTTGCAGATGTAACACATTGCTTTCAGTTTTTTCCAGTCGGAGCAGTGTGAGAGTTTTCACATTTTTTTGGTACTCCTGATCAAATTACCTTCAAGAATCTCATTCCCATGGTACATACATTCTGTATCCATTTTGTTGTATGTTTCAAATGATTCATTAGTAATAGTCTTGAATAGTGTACCATGTGACTCCTACATATTGCCTGTCAAATGTTGCACCATTAATCAGATTGTGAAGATGATATCATTTCCAAACATTGTTTGGATATGCTAGTGTGACAGCACATTTCCTATTTAATGGCTCTGTAGAAGCATTATAATGGGCACTGAATGTGGATGCTGTTTTGCTACTGCAAAGCAGGGTTACTGATGCCACTGAAGTTTTTCCTTTCCACACTAAACCGGCCTGACTCATTGCTTTGCTGGCCACTCTATGCTTGATCGAAAGGTTCTTGTAACAGCCATGGAACAGAAATGATTTTTTCTGTTGATGTACTTGGGATAATGGTTTAATAAGGTATTTGGTAGCTGATGCATAATATTTGGACTTGATCCAACTACTTCGAGATGGTTGGTGAGACCACTGCAGCTTTGGTAGATATTTTCCCTTGGTTGATGAGGCTTGGTATCATATTGGTTAAACCAATGTTTTCAGTTTTTCGTTTTGTAATTTTGTTCAAGATTAAGGTTAGTAAGATTGGTGTGCAAGTATATCATATCAGGTGCGCTAGGGGATTCAAAGTTGAAATTCAAGCATGGAGTCACAAGACAAGCAGGAGAAACTTTCTGCATCATTTTCATTTTTTTAAAGGCCAATTCTTGGTTTATAGCCTTCACAATAGACAATATCCTTATCTCTGTATCTTAGTTGTGTAACATTAGACCACCCCCCACCAAAAAAAAAAAAAAAAAAAAAAAGGTCCACAACAGAAACGAAGGTAAAGAAACATTATTAAATCTGAATCCATCTCCTAATGTGTAGACTATATGTGAATATTTCACACCCTGGGAGGCTGGATATTATTATTCATTATTCTTTAAAATGAAAAGATTATGTATTTCTTTTTCAATCTGGCGATATTTTGAACACTTTAGTGGCTGATTTATGTTTTATCTTTTGTTTTTGTGCTGGAGCCTAACCCTTTTAATGCGTGTTGCACTTGCATATTTATGAATTAATAGTGAATGTAAAACAATAATGTATCTGAGTAAAGAGTTAAGATGCTGGGCGTTTTATTTCTCATCTCTGTCCAATTTGGAGTGCACCTTGTGGATCAACAAGTTTATTGTACCATCGATCTTGCGGCATTGAATTATAGCATGTTTATTATTTTAATTTCTGCTAAGATTTCAATGAAAACGTGGCCAATCTAAAAATTAGTACCAATAATAATTGACGCAGTTGAACTCTCGGGTGCTCGTTATTCAACGCGAGAATAGAAATACACAATCACTAAAACAAATGAAAACTAGAAGTCACTGTGATGAAACGTGTAACGTAATTTTATGCATATATGGTCGCCCACTACCTCAAGCAATGGCATAAGTAATCGCACATAATTTCCCTCTTTCTGTTTGAACTTTCAAAAAAAGAAAAAAAAAAATACATCTTTGATAACCGTGCTGATCTTGGTTTCACACTACTTTCAGTTTACCCACAATTGGAGCTTAACAAATCATATAAGCAAAATCAAAATGGCTCTGATAATTAGAATCTATCAAGATGTTCCTATTCATTAGGCGTAAGTACGAAATTGGTTGTGCAAAAACATATTTAGTACTGTAGATTTACAATTCAGTAGAAGTCTACAGGATCTGAAATTGAGTTGCTCTTCCTGAAAATACATTGTTCAGTTCTTAGGAGCCTGAATTCAACCCTTAATTGGTATTGACTAAAAGACACACAGAATTCATATTCCATTCTATTAGAAGAGTTACGTGTTTATCGTGGTTAAAAGCCTTGTGACTCATTGACATTGTCTAATTTTTCCATAGAGAGAACATGAATTCAAATCCCCCCACTCCACTCATTGTAAGTAGAGGGAAAAAAGGGTCAATATAAACATTGTGAGTCAGTGACTTGCTTAAACATTACACTGGATCTGGACCATCAGGTTTCATTGATTTTCAGACATGTAGAACTGCTGAAAAAAATATGGGCAATATCTTCAGCAGTCTAGTGTTATCAAATTCATGAGCTGTGCACACATCATACAATTAAAGTTTGATGTATAAAGGTCAAGTTGAACTGGATTCAATTGAGAAAAACTCAGTTTGTCATTTTCATTCTGGCTCTCGAAGTTGTTGGTATTTATATATACAATTTACAGAATACGACATTCTATTAGTTTTGTAGAAAATGATTTAAATGACATTCAGTGGACCTTGATTATGAATTAAAATATACCTAGACTAGGAATAACAGAGGGGAGAAGAAAAACTGAAGAATATATGAACTTGAAAGTTGTCAGCCAATCCTCTCCGTGTTTGTGTCATCCGAGGGCCATATCACAGTATCCATGAGACGTTCACGCATCAACTCCAAGTTTTGATCAGAAATCTCTTGATATATTTCAGCATGATTACATTTCTACATCACAATGACAGAAAAGAAGGGGTTTCACCTTTTTGTAACTTTGTTGTAAGTTGTATGTAATTTGCAAGTTTAAGGAGGGGGGGGGGGGGGGAATTGAGCAAAGATTCACACCTTAATCCATTTACCATACAGGTGAAGCCGTGTTATCATCACTCTCTCAGCAAGGTCTTGCTTCTCCTGTTGTTTGGAAAAAAAAAAAAGTTGCATATGATATCATACATATCTTCAATTTAGCCAAAATATGCAGCATCATTTATAGCAGCATTCAAAGTTCAAACATGAGATTTTGTACAATATATAAATAACTGAACATTCCTACTCTTCACCAAGACAAAAAGACAGAAGAAACATGTATCAGAAATTTTGTTATTAGGCTTTATGTTGTGGGTTTCCAAGAAATGGCCTCATGATATGAAATAGTTTTAATTAGGTGCAGTCAAATGGATGAATCACTTTGGCAGATCCAATATAATGCATTAAAGGCAAAAACTACCTTTCCAAGGGAACGGATGAAACGTTTTCCATCATTAGGCTTGTTTGATACAACAAAACTGTCCACATGAACAAAGAAGCAAGATTTAGATAAAATAATAATTACCATAACATAGACATGTCTAGACATAGGTCTGTTCAGATATAAGTTGTGGAATCTGTGACTTGGATTCATGTGCAATGCATTCCTTAAACTCAGAGACACACAAGGATCTGATACTGTGTTAAAGCATCAAAACCAAAAGTTTTTTTTTTTTTACGAGCAAACCAAAAGATTAAGCTATTAGATGGAGAGGCCAACTAGTAACATAAACACTTATCAAGCACCACGGCTAACTGATGTGGAACTCTTTAACAGGTTTAATTTCAAATTGAGCCAGCCTATGCAGCCCAGAGCATTTTAATCAATCCCTGGTTAGTAAAATACAAAACCTCACAGTTGTCAATCTAATTCACAAAAGAATATGGTTGGGTCCATATGGCGCTTTCAGATGATTCACCATAACTCCCAATTCAAGTTGTTCCACAAGTATATTATAAATCAAGAAGGTGGATAATTCTCTTAAGTCTATCAGATAGAAGGCAAATCACATGTCACTGCATTTTGTTACAGCCAAAAACAATGCATAAATAAGTAGGATAATTGTATATAACAAGGTTGAATATCCCACTTACTCATAAAACCACCTATATTGCGTTGGGTTCATTTCATAAAGCTGATTAAGAACGGTCCTCACAGCCTTGTATGTGAAATAGTTGAGAATTTGCTGCAAATAGGGACATTTTGTCAGTTATATCACCATAACAGGTTACAATTTTTATTATGAATGGAAGATATACACAAATTCACATGTTTCAATGCTTAGAAGGGATTGGTTAACACTTGTATTCTTGAATGAATATAGAGGCACATCCGTATATCAAATAGCATTATTACTATATCCTTCAACAGGTTATATCAACTATCAAGACATCATGAGTACTCACTCACAATGGCATTTATTGCTATATTATGCATTTCCTTAATAGGCTCATGATGTAAATTTGAAAATACATAAATAGTTTAGATTCAAATCAGAGTTCAAATGGTTTGGAGCACATACAGTTGTCATCATATTCCAAAAATGGCCATGGCCACAACCCTTACATCAAGAAAAAATTTTCCAAACTAAAGATTGATAAAACTAGGGCAGAGAATGCAAAGCAGTGTTCTGAAAACACCTTGCCTGATAGGTGGTGATATGCAGATTGGCAAAGGATAACAAAAGAAAGTTTAATCTAAGAAATCAGAATCTAAGGTTAAAGGCATGGATCGGGTAGAATGCTACATCAAATAAGCAGTAGTATTTTGACATGCATGACATGCTCATGCCTATTGCATCAGGATTAGGTAAACAATAGAGCAGAAGCTGCTGTTCTACCCAACAGATTAAGACACTGTTGTTTAGAAAGAAAACGACTAAAAAAGAGTGCTTTTTTTTTTTTTTTAATTAAAAAAAATTGTAAACTGGAATTCTGCCTATGAACAAGTTAGCTTTAATCTCATGTCTATTTTTTACAATCTTCCCATTCGTTACTTGTGGCCTCCGTAGCTCAAGTTCTAACTAATGAGGCTACCATTAAGTTGGAACTTCCATGACTCCTTATTAAACATGAATAACATTCTAATCATCGTTGGAAAGATTCAAACTAGAAAGTGAAGATTTCATTTTTAGATGTCTACAGGCATCATTTTATTTTATTTTTTCAATTTTTGGATGATCAACTGGAGGCATCAATTTTTAGTGCACATATAAATGCTGTAATATTATTCACATCAAGAGGGCTCTTCGAAACTGCCACAATCTCTACTCTATATACAAAGAAGGGAACAACAGAAATGACCAAAACGTAAAGCATTCTCTGAAGTTAATCAGTCAAATAACCATGCGGAATAAAAAATCTTCACAAATCTTGAATAGTCCTCATATGAAATACTTTTAGCATTTACCTATCCTATACTCAACCTACTTACAAAGGGAATGCAATCCTTCACTAAAACAGCTAGCCCTTCCAATACTTCTAGCATTGCCTATCCTATATTCAACCATGCATGCAAAGGGAATGCAATCCTTCCTATACTTCTGGATACCTATCCTATATTCAACCGTACATACAAAGAGAATCCAATCCTACACTAAAAAAAGATCAAGACACCAAAAACAACGAAAAAAAGTTCATCATATCATGGAAACAAAAGATGTATCAAACATATTAACACTCTTACACAAACTTCACAAACGTAAATGCGACATTCTAAGTTTGAGTCATTTCTCTCACCGTTTTGACATCCTCAAAACTGTCTTCATACTGCCCGCCAAGCTCGTTGACAATCACAAATCTCCGATCCTTTCTCTGCTTCCTCGAACTCCTATTAACAATACCCGAAAGTGCTTTCCTTGAGAGCCGCAACTCACGCCCGGAATCAATGAAAGAACTTCTTAGCTCCACGGATCCTAGCTTCCCCAAACGCTTCCTGTTCATTGAATTCCTATGGAAAACCAAATCTCCACCACTCTTGAGGTTCATATTGGTTGAAGGCAGTGCATCCAAACACAAACATGGACTAGTATGAGAGTCCACCACCGACGAACCCATGATAGATAAAGCTCCCACCATCCTTTCTCTCTTAAACACACCCAATCTAAGCTTAAAATGAGAATTCCCAGATCAAAAAATTCTGTCTTGCAAGGTGTAATTCAAGAAAATAAGAGGTACCAACTAGAGAATACCAAGAAAGAGCTAGTGGGTATCCAAGAGAATCGGAGATCAGCAATTGACAATTGTAGTCAAAGATTCATAAGCTGAAAGGTCAGGAAGTTATAGGAGAAAGAAAGATTGTGTGCAGAGCAAAAAGTGTGGGGGGAAATGGAAGATTTTTCAAGGTGTGTGTCAGCAAAGTGTGAACAACCTTAACCAGACAAAATTTTGAGGTCCAAAATTCTCCACCCAAAAGGCTTAGGACTCAAATCGAACTTTAACTCCTTAGTAATTTTTTGTGAAAATTTTGAATTCTCCAAAGAATCTGGACGGTTTCTATAATTTGGTGTGTGTCTTGCCACGTGGGGAGAACCAGCTTGTCTGGGTTATACCAACGTGTTAACTTAGTTCAATAGTTCTAACAACGTCTTTGAACGGTTTTACACGTCAGTGCCCACTCGCAATGTTGTCGCCTGGAACACACTTCCTACCTTGCTGGAGCAAACATAGAATATAGCAAGTACTAGAAGTTAGGTTCGGAGGAAATCATGAATGTCCATGGTACATTTATCTGGAAATTGCTTGTGTCTAGTGCAGTAATGCAGTGAATATATTGAGATTTGAATATATGTCCAAAACTTAACACGTTTTCAGTGCATTGATATACCAGACACAAGCTTAACTTCATAAATGCTACTAAGACTATACCTGTAGATGGTATATTTAATTGTCACATGATAAATGAGACAAGATAATTCCAAAGAATCAAACATTTTTTTATTTATGATTCATCCAAAAAAAAAAGAATTAAAAAATAAACCATTTTGGGCATAAAGTTTATGGTGCATGTATTTTATTTTATTTTATTTCATTATTTATTTATTTAAGAAGGGACTTTTTTTTTAAGAGATTTAAGCAGGGACGTGATTGACTTGCAAGTTGCAAACTCTAGAATTTGATGACACGCTCCATAAAATTGCGTGAGAATATGTTTCCAAATTGGTGTAGATCCTTGCGGATATGACTTTTACTTGCTTGCAAGGAATGAATAGAATAGTAGCCAATTTCAGCTAAAAATGGCATGAAGTCCCCCTTTATTTGCATGCTGCAGTTTTGATTTGAATAGCCACAGTCTACCAAACGTCACCGACCCTTCTTCTTCTTTTTTTGGCAGGATATGAACTTTGGAGGTGAACCAATTGAATTGAATTATAAGGCTTTTAGTCCACCTCTTTCGATCTTACAGTCTTACCGGTTATCACTTTATTAGGCATGTGAATGAATTACCCTTTCCCCTCCCCCCTTTTTGGGCTATCATGTCACATGAACTAAATTATCATAAAACACATAAGCTAGCTAAACATACACATAGTGAGTTCCAATTAGTTCAATTAATAAAGTCTCTTGCTGTTAAGAGATATCTAGGGTTCAACTTGTCAAAGCCATTCTTTAGGCTTAAGGCTTGCAATAATATAGTTTTGGATAAAATCCTAAAAGAGATCATTTTAACTCTAAACTTTATAGTCATGACTCATGACAATCTAATTCATTCATCTATATATATTGAAAAAATCACTAATGGAATAACCTATACAGTGAGAAGAAAATTCTCATTGACGTCAGTTACATCCAAACAACACCATTTTTGTTGTTTATGTGAAAAAAAAGCATTGCTTTTGTGAAACAAACAAATGTGTTGATGCCTTGACAAGAAAGGGTTCAAATTCAAGCCAAGATTTTATATTTTTTGATAGTCCGCCTATGGACTTATGTATGCTGTTATTTTATGATAAATCTAGACTGTATTATACTATTATGAGAGGCTGCACCGCTACAGCCCCTCTCTTCTTTGTCTCTGTTAAGCTATTCGATTTTTATCCAAAAAAACACCATTTTGTTGTTGCCAGTTTGTTATTTTCTTCACATTAAAGACATAATTAATGGAACTTTGAAAAAGGGTAAAACGTAGTATATAGATAGGACTATATGGATGAGAGAGAGAGAGAGAGAGAGAATGTTGTTTTGCATGTAATGAGTGCTAATGAAATATTTAATTCCTCCCGTTGTATAAGTTATTGCGTTAGTGATTTTTAATAGATATGGATGAAATAATTACATTGTCAAGACTTAAAAGTTTAGGGCTTAAACATACTTTTAAAAAGTCAAGATTTAATTTATCATAAATGGATAATTATGCCTCTATTTATTTATTTTTAAATTCTCTCTCCCTATTTGTTTCAATTAATTAATTAGGGGGAAAAAAACCTAGACAAGGAGTGGAGCTAAGTGCACATTTTCCCTAATCATTCAAATAAGAAGAGGTATTTCATCTAACAGATATATGTATTGTCTCTTTTACATTATGTAAATTCCACACGATTATAGAATTCACATATGGTAAGATGGAGGATGCATATATTTAGTGCATTACATGATTATTGATTAAATAGGCTGGAATGACTATAAGAAATTTTAGGGATGAAAGAACAATCATGTTATAATCTAATGCTAGTCTTGCCAACATATTCTCACACAATTCTTCATTCAATATATTTTTCACTTTTACTTCTCCAATTTGCCAACATATTCTTCATTTTTAAAAATTAAATTTAGAGATGGAAATGATTATCTTTTAATGTGTTTAAATAAGCTTATTTTTATATGTTTATTTTACTTTAAAAAATCTTCCATTCCAACTTTTTTTTCTTAATTAAACGTTGTGTGTTAGATAATTTAGAATATTGGACCACTTAAATTGTCCCCAATTTTAAATCATTTGGCATTTGAAAATTTTGGTCTTATTTGAGTGACAAAGGTTACTTGCCAAGTGAACAATATCGTAGATAAAGAGGGACCTTGAAATAACTTGATATATATATATATATATATACAACAATAGTTGGAAGAGGGGAGGGCACTTAAACTCTAGATTTATTAGAAAGATCAAGATATGTCAACCAATTGAGTTACAAGACTTTTGACAGAATAACTGCATAGTTAAAGATTAAAAGAAAAATGCTATTAATCCTATGAAAAATACTTAATGTACTATAGTTTTTGTTACAAAAGAATTATAATTATAAATTAATATAGTTGCTAAGATGTCATGTCACTTGTGTCACATTCATAGAAATACACAAATAAGTCTGAACATCACTATAAAAACCACTTCAGCAAGTTGCATTATAGTAAAATATGTACTAAAAAAAAGTATAGTAAAACATGTACAAAACTTTGCATTACTCTTTTAAATTTAATTAATAGGGTAAAATATAGTTAACATCTCTAAGGTTTGGGTTAGTGTCAATTAAGTCTAAGAGTTTTTAAAATTGACTAACTTGGTTCCTAAACCGTTAATCATATTTTTCTATTTTCTCATGGTGAAAAAAGATCAAAGTTGGTCAATTTTGAAAAGTTTTTAAAACTAGCTGGATCAGCCTAAGTGCGCGTTTGTTTCAACTTTTAGATGGCAAAAAACGCTTTTTGAAACAAAAAAATAAATAAATAAATAAAGTGTTTCAAAATGTGCTTTCTCAAAACAGCTGCATCTTGAAATGCAAAAAATTCATCCAAAACGTACGGACAGATTTCTCGAGCTTTTGCAAACGCAAAAGCACTTTTGATCAATATTACCGTTTGGATTTGATCACTCTTAAGTGTACTTTACCCGATTTAACTGTCTTCCCAAAAAAAAAAAAAGCCTGTGTGTGAATGTGTGTGTTTGGGCTCTTTTGAGGCCTGTTGCTTGAGCATTTCTTTGGGCCACATATAAAACCAATCCCAAATCCAAACCCCCCATCCCCAAAAAATAAAAATGAAGAAGCCATCAATGAAAAACGACATAGTTTAGTCTGAAAGCCCCCCTGTACATGTCCAAGAAAATCTCCATCTATAACTACAAGCATCCCCTATTTTCTTCATTCATCCGCTAAACACAAAAAGTTCCAAACTTTCAAAGTGCCAATAAGATAAATAAGATTCAAGTGGGTCACTGAGCTCAACATATATCACAAACATGTTCTACAGAGGGTAAGAAAGACCTTCACTTTAGCTTTTTTTTCTTCAAATTTCTTGTCTTTTTACATATACCCATGTACTTTCCTTTGATTTAGATTTGTCAAGTTCATATTTTGACAACTGGGTTTGTTAATTAACATTCTTAATCAATGTTTTTTTGCTTATATTTATGTTATTAGTTCTGATTTTCTGTGTATCTGAAATTATATGTTTGTTTTTCTCAACTGGGTATCTGTTTGGTGCTGAAAATTTTGTAAAAGGAACAACTGGGGTATTAAGATTTTAACTACTGTGATATACCCAGAGAGGAATTCTCTATTTTGGGTTCTGGGGTTGCTTTGTTTGGGTTTGAGAAAGGTTAATTAGAAAGAAATAAACCATTTAGGGACAAAGACTGGTTTTGTGTCCTCAAACAATGTCTATTTGTTTATTTTACTTTTGTTTTATTTGGGTTATTGGATTGTGGGAGGTGGAGAGTAGGCTGTAAAACAATTCAAACTGTTCCAAACAACAACTATTCAAGCACCCTTCATAAGCTCTTGTGTGAAGGTGAACATGCTAAGCTTAGCACATATATTTGAGCTCAATTTGTAGCTTGAGTTTTGCTTGAACGCAATTTTTATTTTTTTTGATAAGTGATTTTTAGTGCCAAGGAGAGGGGGGAAAGGGAGATTCAAACTAGTGACCTCTACTTAACGGGGCGTGGTGCCACCGATTGTGTTACCCCTTGAGGTTAGAGTTTTGCTCGAACTCAATTCTAAACGTGAATGAGAACCTGTGGCATAATTCAACTCAACTTGTTTAGAGCATGGGAAAAAATGCTTAAATTCATAACAATGAAAATGGACTGTGTAAAATGTTATAATAACCAGATAAATACCAAGAATTTTTCCTGGGTGAGGCGATGGATTCAGATGAAAAACAGGTAGATCTAGCAGAATTGATAACTAGTTTTTTCTTCTTAAGATGGAAATTAAAACAATGCAAAGGTACTTAATAAATTTCTTTGAAAAGGGTTACTTTAGTGTAAAAGTTTTGTTTGTTTTTGTTTTGCTTTTTTGTATTCAAGATAAAAAAGAAAAAGAAAAAAAAAGAGTTTAATTGATGAAATTATACTGAAGGTGACGTGTTGTGATTGTTAAAAATGTTAGTTCTTTTATTTTATTTTATGGATAATTCAATAGTTATAATGATGAGGGAGGGGGATTTGAAACCTAGACCTCTATGTTGGAAACACCATGAACTGAGCCAAAAGGCTCTTGGCATAATTACTATTTTATGTTTCTATAAAGTAATTTCAGCTTGATTTACGTTAGGATAGTGTGGAATTATGTTGTTGAAACGTGTGCGTACTTATTATGTTTGTAATTATTGTGGTTCTTATGCATGCCACGAAGTGTAGACGAACTCATATTTGTTAAATAGTTTAAGTTCATTAAGATATTGCAGTCATTCTCCATGTCTAGATTTTTTGAGATTACTGTTTTTGACACCATGTATGTGTCAAAAGCTGAAAATCATGTTCATCTCTGCTTATCATAGGATTAAAAAATTCAGTTATATTTGGAGGAAGCCAATGGTTTTCAAACCAAAATGGCATCTCCCTCCAACAAATGTGGAAGGTTAGGTCATTGGTTCTATATCTATGCCATGGTTTGTGGGTTTTGTTTGCCCCAAAAAAGTTAATTTTGGGGGAAAGCAATGCTTACACACCTCTTCAATTTTCTTTGGTGATAGGTTGGCATACGTTGGATTGCTGCTATTCTTACAATAGCTCTTTTCTTGAAGTCTTCATAATATGGAAAAAGACTAAGAATCTACCGAAGGATAGGTTTTGGTACTGAAAACATGATATGCTTTTATGTAACTTTAATAGATGAATCTAACTAGATATTAATTGACATGGTTATATAAGTATAGATACTAGTACTAATACCCCAAAGAGCCTGCTAGATATTAAACCCTTTTAGCCTGTGCAACCCAAATAACCAAATCTTCAATAAGTAAATTTGTTTCCTTCTATGACAAGATGTGAGGACATATTTTACTATTGACTTCAGTGCTCTATATGGCTAGTCTTTATGTAGTAATACCATATTGCAAATTTGAAATTAGGTCTGTTATAAATGGCCTATTTTTGGGGAAGGGAGCGGGGCGGTGATAAGAATGCACAATGACCCAGATGTATGTGAGTAGGGAGCACAATATTTTGTGGGAGTATTAAACCGTTTTTGTGGCATGCCAGAAAAAAGCTAAAATTGGAAATATGAGTTGGAGGAGTGCAATATGGTGTATTGTGATAGACCCTTCCATATGAGTATTTATGAAGATTGGGATTGAATCAGTTTTGATTTAGCTTATGTTTTCAAATATATCCATGACATTCAGCTGTTTCATCCTGTAAATTGTGATTTTTAGGTAGGTTTTGAAAATGGCCAAAATGCAAAAAAACCCCCTTGGGTTTCAATTCTTCTTTATAACTCCTTGAGGTTTCCATTCTGCCAAATTGACCCCTAAGACTAACTTCTGTTAGCTCTTATGGACAGAAATCATGTGGCCACATTAGAAGACTCACCAACTAATTCACGTCGCTGATCAAGGAATGGTCGTGTGATTTTTTGCCCATAAGAGCTAACAAAAGTTAGTCCCAAGGGTCAATTTGGCTGGCATGGAAACCATAGGGAGTTATAAGGAAAAGATGAAACCCCAGGGGGTGTTTTTGCATTTAGGCCTTTTTTTTTTTTTTTTTGGATAAAGATTTTGCATTTAGGGCTTTGAAAATTCAAGTCTCAATTTTTCTTAATTTATGAGAATGGTGTGGTTGGATAACCCTGAGAAGCACTCCATCTTGGTCATGTTTTCATCTTTTCTTTTCTCCTAGCTGTTGTCTAATAACATACTAATAACAGACCTAACTTCACATTCATCTATTCTTTCCTTACTGAAGAGGTACTATAACTTATTTTTCTGGTGCACTGATCATAGATAATAAACAGTTGTATAAAACAAGAAAGAATTATACTTAGGGAACCAATGAAGTTTACCGCATACTGCATGTATAACCAAAGGTTCCTTAAAACAAATTACAAATATAATGAGACAATAAAATCATAAATCAGCCAGGAGCCTTGTAGCTCAACTAACACTTCTTGGTGTTTCCAACCAAGATGAATAGAGTTCAAATTCCCCCGCCCCCAACTATCAAATTATCCAAAAAAATTATATAAAAAAATCATAATTCGTTGGAAGTCTACTCACACCCAAAGACAGCAATAAAATATTCACCCAACAAATTGAGATTTGAATCTGTAGTTACCTTGTGGACTTTAAAAAGACATTGAAACGGGTTTTCATGGTAACAGCATTGATTACTAATATCTAGAGTATGGGCAAAGATAACAAAACTAGGAGAGGATGTATGGATGATCACATTAATACAGTGGATATAAGCAAAGGGTAACTACGAACGGATGCAGTTAAGGTTTAGAAGTAACTACTACAACTGCAGCATCTTACACTGTCCCGTGGTTGCTTAGACCTCAACTTGCATAGAAGAGAGTGGTGTTAATTTAACTCTACTAAATTAGCATGGAGATACATACACACTTGGAAATTCCATTGTCTAGATATTTAATCTATGCAGGGTGAGCTAGTAATTAGCTGGTGGCTGGGAAAACTCAAAATGGCTGACTTTAGTGAAGAGTGGTCATGGGTTTAGATAAAGTTCAAACTGTAGGCTTTAGCTGGTTCTCAGGAAGATGAGGCAATAGAAAGGAAAATGCTTGCAAATTATCTATGTGCATTCCCCAGCTCCCCCCAGCAAATTATCAGGGGACACGTGGATGTCTTGTGGGATATTAAGATTGCCTCAAGATTTCTTGTTGAGTTTATGTACCAAGCCATCATCATCATTGGGTCAAATATAGAATATGTGTAGTTACTACTGCAAATGATTGTGAAAATTGAAATAGTGGCTTCTAATAAATCCTAAATTTGAACTTATATACTATCAGTCCTGATGTCTAATATAGTTTTCTTTTAAGTTCCCGTTCCAGATGATGCATTTTTATGCATGAGAATAGACGAGTCTTCGAGTATCCACCCCTTTTCATTTTTTTACTTTTTTTATTTTTATAGATGCCTAAAGAATAACTAAAATTAGAAACAGTTTGTAATGCAGTTGAATGGTTTTGTTTATTTAACTCACACCCATTAGGATTAGAACCTGCAGCCTCTTACCATTACCCTGTTTTCATGGGGCTGCAAGTTCCATTATAGCCCATTGGCGATACAGTTGAATAAAATAATGTTAATTTGTTTGTAGTTTTTACATGGACTATTGAAACATTGACTTCTGTTGTCTACATGGATGTTGGAAACAGCAGTAAATTTATTGATGGTGGTGATGGGCGTGAAATGGGCGCAAAACGTCAACGGGTTGTTGATCAGGGACCTTCATTCTATGGGACTTCCCCTGCTTCAAGTTTTATGTATAATCCAGCTCCTTATACGGCCTATGTTAACCAACCTCCACCTTTCCCTGTTGTCCGAGTACGTGGTCTTCCATTTGATTGCACGGAAACTGATGTGGCTGAGTTCTTCCATGGTCTGGACATAGTTGATATTCTTTTTGTCCATAACAATGGCAAGTTCTCTGGGGAAGCATTTTGTGTTTTGGGGTATCCTCTCCAAGTTGATTTTGCCCTTCAAAGGAATAGGCAGAACTTGGGCAGGAGATACATTGAGGTTTTCAGAAGTAAGAGGCAGGAGTACTATAAAGCAATAGCAAGGGAGGTTTCAGATGCTCGTGGTGGTTCACCACACCGAAGGGCCCCAAGGGCTAAATCTTATGATGAGGCAAAGGACTCAGCTGAACACACTGGGGTATTGCGGTTGAGGGGATTGCCATTTTCTGCTGGCAAGGATGACATAATGGAGTTCTTTAAAGATTTTGTGTTGTCAGAAGACGCAATTAATATCACATTGAACTCGGAGGGGAGGCCTACAGGGGAAGCATTTGTGGAGTTTGCAAGTGCAGAAGATTCGAAAGCAGCAATGGTTAAAGATAGGATGACGCTTGGGAGTCGATATATAGAACTGTTTCCATCCTCGAATGAAGAGTTGGAAGAAGCAGTCTCTAGAGGGCGGTGACTTCTTATTGTGCCTTTTTCTTTAATTTGCTACTTTGTACTTTTATTATCTTAAGGTTGTCTTACTTTCTATGAATTTTGCTTTACTAGTTTTCACTTTTTTAGGTCAAAACATAACTTACCATTGTTGTTTGAGAAAAGTATTTTCAAATTATGTTTGGAATTAATTATAAGAAGTTATGCGTACTTAGATTGTATCATCTATTTCAGTTGTGCTTGTTGACTTGTTTTTGACAATGGCCTGGCAAATTGGTGGATTGACTTGAAATGCACTATACTCAAATTGTTGTTGAATTTCTGAGAGCTTTGCAAGGACTTGCTTAGCATATGTCTACCAATTGGTTTAGCCATGAGATGGATTTGCTATCTATGTTCAGGTTCTTTTAATTTTTATTTAGGAAGAAGGGCTTACTAACCTTGGCCCTTTGACGTTGTTTATTTGTGCATCATTTGAATGTTTAAAATGAGTTTTAAGGAGCTGGTTGTTGCCTCAACTAATGGTTTTGTTGTATGCAATGACATTGTTAAGCTGATTTGTCTTTTATCGTTTGCACAAAGCAGATTTTAACTATGTGCTTTTGTGCTCAACCTGGCTAGAGAAAATATGGAAGGGAAAAGTTTACCTCCAAACCGGTTTGAAGGAAAATTCCTTCAGCCCACCACGGGGCGATTGATAAAAACCATTCCTATATACTTTTAGTTACATAGTTTATTTAATTGATCATGTGATTTGTTTAAATAATATAGCTCTAGATGATTTTATGAATTGCCACGCAATGGGTCAACGGAAATTCTTTGGAGGAAAACTCTGTCTAACGCAGAATGTAGAAATCTTTTATTCTGAAATCTGAATCTGTACCATGCTTTCAATTTGAAGTCTATGGAACAACCTGTAAGCCCTTCTTTTTTGACATCGTAAGACTGCCGGGCCAAACTCTGTTACTTTTTTCTGGAAATGCATTGTGCAGTCAGAGTTCATACGTTCCTGTCATGCATAACCTGATTGGCTTCATAATAGTTTCATACCAACTTAATTTCATGGCTCACAAGAGGAAGACTATAAATATATATATATATATATATATATATATTTCATTTTACATTGGTATCCATAATAGTAATTATGGATATTTGACATTTAATAGCTGGGAATTACTATATTCCTCCCATTATAAAAGTATATTTTGCTGAACTCAGCTGTTCAGCATCTCTTTCAAACTTGTTTATTATTCTGAAAAGGTAAGCTATATTAAATTCAGTGCTAATTTAAATTAGGTTGGCTAGGGAACGCTGAAGTTGCATAAAATAATGTTGTGCCTTCTATCATCAACCAGGCTCTAAACATGTATGAGTGGCAATAGTTCAATGTTGATCGGTACCAATCCATATGCCCCTATCCCATACATGATGAGATTCTGTCAGAAGCGTACAAGTATTGTATTGTGCCTTTAAATAAGTGTGATGTGATAACTTCAAATTGCTCAACGGAGATGAGGTGCCTTTGTGCACCCGTTAAAGTAGAATTTTATAATGTAGTCGATCTATTTTTTATAAAAAGTTTAGTTGTTTTTAGTTTTGCGGTCATAAACTTTTTTAGCTTTTGTTATTTTTCAATATTGGTAGGATCTTTTGAAAGCATCCTCATGCCTAGGGAGGTGCTCAAGTAGTAAATAAGACATTCTAAACGTGTGCTATATATATAGACACTTTTTTTTAAGGCAATATACGCATTAACTTAAGTGATAAGCTTGTAAGCATATACAGGTTTTCAGTTTTAACCAACCATTATTTCTCTGGTCTAAGATTCAGAGGTTTCTATGTCTCTGAACTTGTAAAATCAATGGCTGAGGAGTAATTGATTTTACAAGTATCCAGGAACTTGTAAAATCAATTACTCCTCAGCCAAACTGAAATGAAGCAGCATTGAATTTTAATTCAAGTGGGATCATCAATTGTGGATTTAAGATTCACTGCACACATATATAACATACAAATAATAATAAATTTTTTTTTTTAAAGATATTAGACAAATTTAAACATGGGCGGTTCAACTCAGCTTAAGTCCAATTGTTAATAAAAGAAAACTCAGATTAGGTCCATTAAGCTGATGCCGCAAGATAATATTATCACCCGACATTAAAAAAAAAAAAGTAGGACAAGAAAAAAACAAAATAAAATCTGAGATTTTAGGTCCATTGACCTATGTTTATCCAAACCCATCTCAAAATAAATAAGTAATAGTACAGTACTATGACTTTAAAGTCATATGTAATTTGTCAACTTGTGGATTACTGAGCCACGTGCAAAAATAGTGAAACCCTTTGGAATCCCATGAAGAGTGTCTGAAAGTTTTTAAAACAAAAGGTTAATAAAAGAAGAGAAAAACAAGGATATCAGAACCAAAACCCATAAAATTAATTAATTAAATAAATATATCTGACAGGTGAAACTAAGAAAGAGGCTATAGGGCTCTAGCAGATAGCACACTTGAGTATCCTGTGTCTTTTAGTTTTGTTTGCCTTCACTATTCTTAGCCTGCTAAAGCATCTTCAATAGCATCTTTTTATTCTTTCATCTTTCTTTCTTTCTTTTTATTTTACTAAGAAAATTTTCATCTAAATTTTATTTAGAACTCCATTTTTAAAATTTAAATCAAGTGTTAAAAATTGAATAGAAAAAAAATGTTTTAATAAGAAAATTTTCATCTAGATTTTATTTAGAAATCCATTTTTTTAAAATTTAAATCAAGTGTTAAAATGGAATTGTAAATAAACTTATGAGAATCTTAACTAAATATATTATCTGTTGCTCGGGCAGCAGGCAGTCCTACCCTCATTATTCCTAATCTATATAATCCCTAGAATGCACATAAAAATTTGAAATATATATATATTTAAAATTTTAAACAATAAACTTAATCACTTTAATCATAAACAAAAAATTTGAACTCTCTCTCTCTCCTTCTTTTTGGCTTTTTGTTAAGGGCAGCGGGCAGACCTGACCAAATTATCACTAACACTAAGCAATTCAATAAACCCTAACATAAAAGTGTGAAATCTAGGGTTAAAAAAAAGAGGGGAAATCAATAGGAAATATCTTAATCACTTTTAAGTTTTTAACTCTCCTAGGGCAGAGGGCAAGTAAAACCCATAATTATTCCTCATCAATTGTAATCCCTAGGAAGCAGGAATTGCACAGAAATTTGAACTATCTCTCTCCCTCTCTCTCTAGCCTCTCCAGGTATTGCTTAGGGCAGCGGGCAGACCTGCCCAGATTATCCCTCATAAATATAAGGCCTAAACAAAGCACTCATCAACTCTGAAAATGAAATCTCTCTCTCTCTCTCTCTCTCTCTCTCTCTCTCTAACTCCCATTACCCTTTCAGGGTTTAATTAGGGTTTCTCTGGGCTTATACTGAAGTGGGTCATTGCCTCTTAGTTGTTATTTTCCTTAAACTCTAGTAGGGTTTTTGTTGGATTTCTGAAAGATTGATGTTAGTCATGAGTTTATCAAGGTTTAGGTAGAGTTGTGATGGTCTTAATTAGTAGTTTACATTAGTACCAGTCCTAGTAGTGCTATCTTTTGTTGGCTCCAAGGTACAAGATTCATCATGTACAGGAATCTGTTATGAGTGCGTCTTCATAAAAATTTCTGGGTTAGGAACTTCAAAAGTGCAACATCTATAGTGGGGTTTTTGTTTTCAAGTAGTTTTGAGCTTGAAAAGGTTTGGCTCGAAAGGCCGGGTGGTTAGTGGTTACTTCACTTTTTTTTTTTTTCACTACTTTCCAGTCAAAAATAGTGGCTTTATAGTACTCCAATAGGGTTTCCTCTAGTGCAAGTTTTGTGTTTTCTTAGCAATCTTATTCCTAGAAAACTTGGTAAAGGTTTTTAGCTTACTACTCTTTCCGGCTTCAGTACACTTCTTCTTTGTACTTAGCAGAAGCTTCATCATTTTGTTTCAAATGGCTCCATCTGGTAGTACAACAACAAGAAGAAGACCAACAAGAAAGCCAAGAAGAAAATATTTCAAGAAGAAGCTTGTACAGCCCAAGAATCAAAAAGCATCAAGGAGTTTGCCTTCTAACTCTTCCACCACCACAAGCTTCAATTCAAAGATTAGTGACTTAACTTCTGAGGGTGTTGAAGTTGAACTCACTTCAAGTGGCTGCTCTACACCAAAAGCTCAGAGATTCAAAATACCAGAGATTTTAACATGCCCACCAGCACCCAAGAAGCAAAGGGTAGTTTCAAATTGCTCACTGCAAAGGTCTCCAATCGCATTCTTTGCTCCTCCAGACTTAGAGCTCTTCTTCTTCTTTGCACTAAGAGATATTTCGGTTTGACATGTGTGTTTATAGAATATAAAGATCATTCCACTAATTTAAGAGATGGTCTTTGTGAAGTTCTTTTAGTTTTAATATGTGTTTTTTTTTTTTTTTTTTTTTGATCATTGAAGTATAGTGTGAGAATTTGGGATTTTGATTGGGTGATCTTAGGAAGCAGTTGTTAGCTTTAATTTCCCTTTGCTACTATTTTAGTTGTTTTTTCAAATTGTAGGGTATACTAATCACTAAATTTAGCTGGTGTTGTCCAACTAAATTTAGCCTTTATGTCTACTTTCCTTTTATTTATTTATTTCTCTTTTTTTTTTTCTTCTTCTTATAATGTATTGCTGACTCTATATAGTTTGGTGAGTGAAATGTAATGGGTGGATTTGAGGTAAATTTGTGAGTGTGTTTAGCTTTGCAATTATATCAGCTTTTGTTGTCAAGTCAACCTGAGAAAGTAAAGGCAAAACCTTTCTTTATTATCATTCTCTTCTTCAATTTGCACTGTAGTGTTTTTGGATTAGTTTTCATGTATGAGCTTATTAACTTATTTGTTTATGTATAATTTTTAAGATCGTACTTTTCAAGAGTAATCGTTAGTATCGAAAAGTGGATAAAATAAACTCGTTTACGATCCTTCACAAAAAAAAAAAAAATTGTACAATTAACATATTCTTGAGGATTTAAGGTGATATCTGTTATCCTTTGTCTACCCAATGACCTGTTTGATCCCTTTGGAAGTAATTTATACTTTATTTACATTAACAAATATTGACTGCTCTTAAGTTGGCCAATAGTTTCAATTTTATCCATTATGTTAGATGTATTCGAATCCATAGGTTAAAGCATGTTGTAAAGCCTAAACATGTACTTGCAGGAGTTAAGAATATAGATAAAGTTACCAATAGATATTCTCTTATATGTGTAGTTCTGTACACTTTTTTTTTTATCTGGGCATATTTAGTTTTGTACAGTTGAATCAAATTCAATTTGCTCTATTTTTTTCACATTAATGATGTGAGGAGCCTATAAAACACCCCTAATCATTGCATTGACAGCACTAATGTTTGTCTAAGATAATTAATAAATTCAATTAGTGCCTTATATTTGTCAAACCAAGGGCCGGCCCCCTTAAACAGTTGATAATCAACTCCAAATTTTGATGTGAAAACACAGTTTCTCTCCTGCCCAAAAAAAAGACTTCCAGAAAAGTTCCTAATTCCTTATAGGGTTCCCCCACATTGAATGCTACTAGTACTTGCAGTTAAAATTCTCTTGGAATTTTGGCCACAAGACAAACTTTTTAGTGTAATTTTGCAAAGACACAGCTTTTTTTGTAGTAAATATTGGAGTTTTGTTTAACTTTTCCTTTCCGAGTGGGAACACAAAAGTGCCTTGGGGTGTTTTGTGTTTTTTCATGCGTATTGTTTGAGGTGAGATCATGTTGTCAGATCTGCGAGTGTCTGTGTGTCTAAGCTGAGCCCTGCATCTTAAGAGAATCCAATGACAAACTCTCGTGCGGGTTTCGATCATTGTCACATTAGAGAATCTCAAGAAATTTCTCATCATTTTTTTTTTCTCTCAGACTTTAATACTTTGTACCCCATTCAATATACTAGTAATTTTGTGAAATTTATTGGGGCACTCGTGTATTATGGATGGACCATTAGATACTCCTCAATTATTTCTTTCACCATTTGTATTTTGTTGGTCAGAATCAAATGCATACCCGTATGTGTGTAATCTGCCATTTCCCACATCCTTTATAGGTTTATATGGGGAAATCTCTTAAAGGTAACGCCAAGACGGTGGTTATGAGTTTTAGACTTAGTAATGTCATAGGCTCAATTTATTTCTCACAACAATTGAATTGACAACTTTTTATTGGTTTAATTTGGATTCATTATTGACATTACTTTACCATCTATCATTCACAACTTGTAACTTCAATAATTGTGAAATATTTTGTGAATGAGAAAATTTGCCTCCAAACTAATTTAAAATTATCTTTACCAACTCATTTTATAACAATTTATAAAACTATCCATATGTGTTATTTAAATAAGTCGCTTGCCGTATGACTAAAACTACACATGGATAACATGTTCTATTACCACATAATTGATGAAAGGAAAGATAGTTTTAAACAAGTTGGCTTAGAGATTTTTTTTGTGAAAATTATTGTGACATCTAAACTTATTGTATAAGTTTTGAACCTAATAAAACTCATGGATCACCAGGCTTTAGGAATTAATTACCGACCTCTTTAAGTTTATTTTTTATTACTTAATAAAAAGAAAAGGAAAATAACATCAGCCGGACTTTCACACACCCATCCAAACCTTGTTTTGTCCTTATCACTTGTCAGCTTGAACTTGAACTAAAAGTTAAGACATTTGAGAATGAGCTTTATTTCATCGTTACATGCATGTCTGTGAGTCTTATATTATTAATACTAAATGGCCACAGACAAGATTGATTGAAGGATTGACATGAGATTCAATTTATTTTCTGCCGAATGACAATCATAACCATAATTTTTACAAAATCTTCTACATACCCTTCACAATTTCACAATCAGCTGAATTAGCTCATACTTACATATACCCTTAAGTCTATTGTAGTTGGTCTAGTTACAATTCCGACATTCTTAAAATCTTTGACAATTATGAGTTAGAAGTTAAAACACAATATACTACTTTTTTATATATTCCTCGGATTCCATGTTATTAGTGGAGTTTTCATGCTTAATTCTTTCTTTTTATCCATTCAATTATGTTCTTTTAGGAAACAAAGCACTATATAATTTGTCTGTAACGTTCGGTCCGGGCCAAAAATAACCTTTTTTTTGGCCAAACTATGTGTGTTTTTCACATTAGGAGTGCGATTATCCTCTAGTCCTAACATAATGAATTGACTTAAAAAGGGACATTAGTGGTGGGTAAAGCAAATAGCTTGAATATCTCAATGTGTTAAGAGCTTTTGGAATATAAAATTGCGGAAAGAATATGTGAAGGACAGTTTGCATCATTAGAAGTCCTATCTTCTAAGATGATGGGTTTCCCTTTCACTTAAGAGAACTTTTTTTTTTTCCACAATACTGTGGACCCTTTATGTTGGGCATGATTATATCTTCATGTGCATATTTAAAACCAGGTTAATTTCATGGCCATTTCCTTCTTGAACATGTTTATAATCTTGCAGACACAACGTTTTTGTTTTGATCATGCCTCCAGATGTGTATGTGCACAAATGTACATAAAAGGAGAAATAGTTTTTTTTTTTTTAGTGTTTCAACTTATGACATCTGCTTTTGATAATTGTGTTATTTATTATCAGACCAAGATATCAATTGGTTTTTGATATAAGTGGGGATTAAATATCAGATCTCCTATTCAATTATTAAAAATTTTACCAGTTAAGCTGACTGAAATTTATAGAAAAGTAGAATTTAATTTGGTTACAAAGCTATGGTGGTGTTATATATACACCCAATTTGCAAAATTTACTAAATCTTTGTCCACACCTCAATTTATGGCCTTAGCAACTAAGCACTGTCGGCTGTTTCCCATGCAAGATCTTGTTTACTGATACATGGCTTTCATTAAAATAGATAAAGAGAGAAATCATCCAAGGAGCCCTATCTATTATATATGACATTATTACTATTTTCCTGTTGACGCATTAGTAGCATCTTGATTTTAGTTAATTATTTTATCCTAGCTTAGTTTCAGTCAAAAAAATGATTAGTGCCTCACTAGCTTGGAATGGCAATTTCATCCAAACCTATCCTATTCTAGCAAGTTTTTTTACAGTCCCGAAGAAGTGTAGGATGGGGATGGATTTTGGTCATAAACTTACCATTATGAGTTTATGACTATTAGAAAATTTAAAATTTAAAATTTATTTTAATTGGAATGTTTGATATATTGAGATTTTGTGTTAGAGACAGTCATGATTTGATCTTACTTCGCCTTATTATCATCCATAGTTTAATAATTTTAACAAAACTTAAACTACTTAATAATCTTATATTGGATCAATATTTTATTTAGCTCATCGGTTAAATAATATTTATAATTGTGTGTATGTGTGAAATCTCATATTTTAAAAATATAAAATACTAAAATTTTGAACAACTTATAAATAAAATGAGATATAAACAGAAATGCAATCATAATACTATGATTCTATTGCTATATATAACTTTTTGTTTTGGAAAAGGATATTGTTATACAGTAACTTAGAAAGACATAATAATATTAGAGAAAGTTATCTTCACATGATACACTTTTTCTTGTGAAAAAATATTTTCTAACAAATCATTCTCTCTAAATTTGTTTTTTCCTCTTTCGGTAGGATATTTGAAAAAATGGTATCTGAACTAAGCTATCTCATGACTATCTTTTACAGCATATTCGAGATTGACAAGATTCGAGTTAATCCGTGTAGTTTATTTAGAATTAATTAACTTTGTTTTCTAACATAAAATTAAAACAATGGGGTACTTATTTATTTAGGATTTTACTGACGTATACCTTCAGGGGCATATATTAGTAAACCATTTTATAAATTTTTTTATGGAAAGATGAAAAAGTTACAAACTTTTTTGACAGTTTTTTCAATTTTTCATAAAAAAATTATTAAAATAGATGATTAACGTGTGTTATAAAAGCTAAGAACATACGTTAACTGGACTCATTTATTTAATATTTAACTTCTTTTGCTAAGAGAGAACATGGAAACCTTCACCTTCATGAAAACTTTTTTACTATTTTAGGGTGTTTCTGTCATACATGTGTGTAAATGAGAGAGAGAAGCAAGAGGAAACATTGGAATGAGGAATGGATATGATATAGAATAAAAATGAATTGAGTGGCCCTTTAAATTAATTAGTATTTTACTATAAGAAATTGCATATGGATTGATGTCTCTTCCCTAAAGTAAAGAGCTTCTTTTTCAATTCCAATGATGCAATATCTTATCAAACACGGACTTTACTTTGATTTGTTAAAGTAAATTTATTAAGATCATCGACATATTTGGCTAACTTTTCTAGAATCCGAGGTTGCCCCACTTCTTTCACAAAAGGATGCTTAGCTTCTTTAATTACCTTTTGGGTCAAACTAGTTAACCACAGTAATTAATTTGGACTACCCTCATGGGCTCTATCATTAATTTTGATTATTTGATTTATATGATGTACTAATTTTTTTTTTTATGTGTTAGGGAATTATTTTGAAATTTACAAGGTCATATTTAGTCTTTGACACCTAGTTCACCAGAGAAAAAAGAAGAAGATGAATGATAATAATAATGATTTGCTTCTTTCTTCGATAAAATCATTCATGAACCTAAGTTGTTGTGTGGAACTTGAATCCCACGTGTAAAACTTTCATGCATAACTCATATTTAATTATTATATATATAGTAATTTTTTTATAAAAAAAAAAAACTCATCTTTAATTAAAATTTAACATTCGTCTTATTGTTGCCTCCTACACTTGACATTTAAAGGGAGCTCTAATAGATCCAACCAATGATGTAGGTCCATCCATAGCAAAATAACAAGATTCCTCTATTATTTTTCGCCTAAAAAAATAATAACAATAATGATAATAATAATAATAATATTTTTTATTTTTATTATTATTTTGTGGCCTGAGGGTAGCATTTATTTATTTTTGTTAAGTAAAACGACAGAACTGGGAGAAGCATATTAAAAGGTTTTAACTAAAGTCTAAAGAGGAATCCAAGGCTTTGCTTTAAAGGGGACCGTTAATGCTTAAAACTTAAAAAGGTTCATAATTATCCTATTATTTCTGATCACTTGTGGTTGTAAGCCCTAAAGATTCTCCTCGTGGGCTGGGCTGTGGAACATACTGATTATTGGGCTGTTGATGCTAAAAGATCCTATACCTTTTTCTTTTCTTTATCTTTTCCTTTTTCTTGTAACCTTTTAATTTATTTTTTTGTTTATTTTTAGTGTTTTGAAGGTTCCTTATGCCTAGTTTAACGGTTACAAACATCACACTCTAGGATATAATTTTCTTCAATTATCACTTACTTTTTTATTATTGATTCACGACATTTAAGGTGTTTATAAATGCCAAGTAATAAGAGCTATATATGTTAATCTATTGTAAAATTATTGCTAAAAAAAAAAAGTAAACTAATTTTGATACCCTCAATAATAATCCTTGGTGAATATAATCCACATGTTAAAAAACTTCAATTTACACATAGGGAAGAATGACTTTTAGCCATTTGATCATTTGTAGTTTTGTTTAGTTTGTATTTGATAACAATGGAATCAAAAGAGATATACAATATCTTTAAAATAGGTACGTAATTCCATTCTTTCTTTGTGACCCAAAGAAAGAATAGAAGGGGGGAAAAACAGTTTGGATGTATACTCTTTCTTTGTGACCCAAAAAATTGTATACTCTTTCCTTTAACCAGTTTGGATGTCTTTTTTTTTTTTTTTTTCCCTACTTTTGGTTGTAATTTTAAATTTTACAAATTTCATCGCACAATCTCTATCTTCAAATCAAAACAAGTATCATTAGAATTTTAACATTTAAGTTTATGGATGACAAATTAAAATTAAAGTACAAATATTAAAAAGGTATGTACATTTAGCTCAATTGGTAAAGTATTTTATTCTTAAATACAAGATTGACTCAAGTTCAAGTCTCGCATATACATACAAAACTAATTTGTGTTTTCTCTTAAAATAAAAAGCAATCATAGTGTAGATGCCATATGTTAAATATATGGTATCTATAAATAAAGAATTATAATAGATGTTGTAATAGATTAAGATAAAACCATTTCATGTCTCATCTTTCATATACAATCATTAGAATTTAAAAAGAAAAACAAGGACAATACATTTAAAGAATGGTGAGGGCACATTGCCACAAAAAGGATTCCCTCTATTTGCTTTGAGATAGAGATGAGCTAATTTCACATTAAGGATCTAGTAGTCAAAAAATATAAAAGTAAACAAAGTGTCGTGTAAATTAAAATTGGTTATTATTTCTTATTTGGCAAAAATTGGTTATTATTTCTTATTTGGCTGAATTAAATTTTAAATGATATCACACTATTTACACCCTTAAGTTTATGAAAGCTAAATCTTCATGCAAATCTTCTTCTTTCACATAAGATGAGGACATTTTTTTTTTCTTTTCTTTTTTTGTTTCTTCTAATTTTGGTCCCTACTCACTAGTTTTGATAGTTTCTACTAATCATTCTCATCTGCCTTTGGGACCAAATTAAAGCTCTTTCGTTCAAAATTACATATATACACGTGCATGCCTGCATGGAAAAATTCCATGTGAATAGTCAATACAAAGGATAGTCTTCTCTTAAGACTAATCTGAAATCACTAAAGTTAAAATCATTTAGACTAACATTTAACTTTGTTTTTTGAATTCAATTGAGTTGCAACTGTATAAAACTTAAACTACTTTGTTAAAAACAAAATTTTCTTCTTATTTGGTGGAAAGGCTTCCTTCCCTTTTAAAAGAATATGTGTACGTATCCAGAAGTAGACCCAAAGATCATTTACAAAATCAGTGCCAGCTTTTGTTTAACTTTTGCTTAGGCCACACCTACAAAGCAAAGCAAGAAGGAATATTAATAGACCTGACACCAGTGACCAACCCCCCCAACATGTCACGATTGATTTTATAAAAGAATTGGCTATGAACACTTTAGACTGAAATAGCTATCGTTCTTACATTTAACTTTACAGTTTTAGTTCTTTATGTTGCAATCTAAATAAAGGAACTCTCACCACAACCAATGTGTTAACATCACTGCTAATTGATAATTAATGCCCAATGATTAGGTTAAACAAGAGTGGTTAAGACTGAATATGGAGTATTAATTGTTTATGGTATATTATCCATGGAAGCTGCTTAAAAAAACTTCACCACGTAGTTCTTTAAGAAAGTTAGAGTAACCTTATGGTTGAAACCAAATGGAATATAGTCAAGGAAGCAAACACTAGACAAGTACTAGTACTAGTATATCCTTTGATCAAGAAAAGTACTAGTATATCCTTGACAAAGAGACCGTAGTTAATGAGATGAAAGTATTACTTTGTTAATAAATCAGCATAAATTGCATAACTTTATTGGAATCTTAGCATGATCAGGAGACAATGCAAAGGTGAAGGTAGCTTTGGCTTTGGGAGGGGTCTTGACTCTTGAGTTCTAGCACGTCACGATTGATTTTGTAAAAGAATAATTGGCAATAATAATGACACTTTAGACTGAAACAGCTATTGTTCTTGCAGATTAACTTTAAAGGTTTATAGTTCTTTATGTTGCTATCTAGATAAAAGAAACTCTCATCACAACCAATGCCCTAGTGTGATGAACATCATTAATTATTACTAACTAATTTGCAGGTTATTGATAATGTCCAATGATTAATTAGGTTAAATAAGAGTGGTTAAGACTGAGTATATGGATTATTGTTTTTATAAACATGCTTAACTTGCATTCATATCCATGGAAGTTACATAAAAAATTACTTCACCATCTAGTTTCTTTTTTGATAAACACCATCTAGCTAGTTTCTTTGATAGTAAGGAAAAGCAAACGGAATAAATGGTCTGTAGTTGAAAGCAAACGGCAAATGGTCAAGGAAAAGCAACAAGTACTAGTATATCCTTTGATTTAATAAATAAAATAAAGTACTGGTATATCCGGTGACAAAGAGATAGTAGTTGCTTAGATAAAAGTATTACTTTGTCAATAAATCCGCATAAATTGCATAACTTTATTTTAGCATTGATCGGGCGGCAAAGGTGCAGTTGGTTTTGGGTTTGGGATAAGTCTTGGATTCTAACAATATATATATATATATATATATATGAATGTGAGAGAGAGAGAGAGAGAGAGAGAGAGAGAGAGAGATTTGAATATTCCTATAGAAATGTATGTATTATATTTAGTTATTAGCCTTCCGGTGTGCAATAGATCATCTAATATAAATATTCAAAAATAATTATTAAATAGAATTATTAATTTTATATAAAACTTTCATACTTCCATCAACAAAAGGAAAAAAAAAAAAATACAAGAAAAGAAGAGCCTTTACAATGAAATTTTGGCTTAGTGTATTCATATCTTTACACAAATTTTAAATTAACACAAAAAACTCAACTTTTTTCTATTTTAATTTTTAACAAACCATTTTTTTTAGATACACCTACATCAATGTCAATATTCTACCACTAATCAGGTCAAGTTAGTTATACTTCCCTATACCTTGATTTTTTTTTTTGTAACTTACGAACAAAGAAAAAGAATTAGTCATAGTTTGTGGCAATATATTCTTTATAATTATTTATTATTTATTTTGTTTTAAAAACAACCTATGAAAATATAAATTTATTTAAAAAATGAAGTTTTAATAATAATCTTAGCCAAACAGAGCCTGCCTTACTCGTTATAAGGATTATAACTAAAAAAATGATTTATTGTTATTTTTACATGGAGATCATCGTTATTCTTGTTTAATGTCCTAAATTGCAACTTTATTTCAATTGTATTAATATTTAAAAACTATTTAATAATATTTAAGGAGTATAGTTCTTAAAAAAAATTAAATTAGTCAGCTTATAGCCAGGACCCAACACATGGCACTACTCTCTATTTATGATGAAATCACTCATGAGTAACAATAAAGCTTGACATGAATTAGGAGTAAATAATTATTATATTACAATTAAAATGGTTTGTTACTAGCTAGAAGGGTATTTGATTCTTCAAGTACTTACATGATTCTTGTAGATGATCCTTTTTTATTTATGGCAAAATCCAATGCTTGTTTTTTCAATTTTCTAATTTCTTAGTTATCTTTTAATCAAAAACTGCAACATACAAATTTGATGTCTTGACCAATTTCTTTGATTCAAAGAATCATTCCATCTAAATTAGAACCACACTTTTGTTTTTTTAAAGAAGAATCAAATTCAACTTTTGTATAGTGCTTTAATTTATCGCTTTTTTATTTCTATTTTCTATAATCTGTAAGTCCCTAAAGGATTGAAACCCTGCATGGATGGCCACCACCAAAGGCCTCCATTAAGGCATTAATGTTGTCTTTAGACAAAGCTTTTAAAGCGCAGCTCGCGCCATGGAAACTTTACTTTTGCTTGCCAGCAGAGTTGATGTCAATAATTAATTTGTTGGAGAGGTAGAGGGGACAACAATTTCAATAAGGGAGGGTGGAGTGTAGATGGGCATATAGACATGACAGTCACCATTGATGTAATTATTTTAATTTGCCACTCTAGTAACTATCAAATTATTTTATATAAATATATATATATATATATATATATTATTTCCAGAAAAAACTAAGTTACTATATAACCAAAATCATTTACCAAATCAAATTTATCAAAATTAAATTTTTGGGAACAAAATTTCGCTCCAAATTAGTTTAGAGAAAAACTTTTCAAACTTCTCATATATTTCTTTTTTCGGTGTGAATTTTTAAAATTTAACCGTTGAATTTCATGTTTCTTATGTTCTTAACATGCATATTAAATTTCATTCAAATCGGATGTTATTTACTATTTGATCGATAAAATTATTTTTTTATACCCAATTTTAGATCATAAAATTTGAAATTTTAACATTTTTTTGATAACATAGCAATTGATTTTTAGTTTCTTGAAATTTTGCAAGTATGGAGGATATAATAAGAGCATGCAATCCAACGGTTAAATTTTCAAAATTCACACTCAATATAAAAGTACACAAAAAGTTTGAAGGTAGAAATTTTGTTCAACTTTTGGGAGAACTAATATTTTTTCGTAACAACAAAACAATAAAATAAATATATATTATCATTTTCATAGCAACCAATACTGATTATTATATAGCCCATCCTAAGAATCTCCTTGTTTATAAAATCATTTTATATTTTATAGTCCCAAAAAATGGGAGGAGTATTGTTAAAACCTAAATACGAGGGCACGTCTATAACCAAGTAAAATTCATTATTTATACAGCTATAATTTATAATTTTTGGTTGGCAAGAAGATGAGTCAAATATGGACAAGCCAAACATGGCCTTCCACTCTCTCCCATACCCACGCTTAGGTTTTTTTTATCTTTACCAGTCAGTAACAGTCACATGCAAACAATATCATTGGTCAACAAATACCCCGTTAATTTATTAGTGGCCAAAACAAAATTTTCTACTTCAATCCAAGTGTTCCTCTTATAATAATTTTTTAGAATAAAGTTTTAAAAGGTAATAAATTACTGTAGTTTAATTAAAGGTTGATTAATAAATTAAGTATAGGAGTGTAATACTAATTGTTTATGCTCTCTTTAGAGCTTAAACAAATACGAGAATATATGTGTTGAATAAATTGTGAGTCCAGTTACAGTTTGCGTGTTAGATGCATATTTATTGCACATGCATCCACCTGTCTTCGTCTCGACATTTGACAATATTGTATACATTATTTTGTGTTTAGTTTGCCGACTAAATTTGAGTAAGGGAAAAGGTAGTAAGATGCTAAAATCTATTCAATAGAGTTAGGAAGGTGGATGAAAGCATATAAATCGGAAGTAAAAATCAAGTATTTCATAAACAAACTCGAGGTTGTTCGACAAAATTTTTTTTTAATCAAACCTAAATATGTAAGCTAATTTAATAATGAATTTGAGCTCAACTCGTATTTAAAATAAAATCAAAAGAAACGTTTCAACAAGAGTGCTCAAACAAATTATAATATCTGCTAATATGGTTCAATCGCCCCAAACAGAATATAAAAAGCTAGGTTAGAGAGAGGCTATATGGATATTTAGGTTGTGTTTGAGATTAGAGTTTAAAGTCAACTTATTCTACTATTTAGCTTATTTTTGCTAATATTCATGGGCCCTATTACACTTTTTGGTACTATTCATGAGTCTCATTGTACTTCAACTAGCTTTTACATTTATCTATAATACTTTTAGCAAAAAGTTTTCAGTTTTATCTAAATAAATTGTTCCCAAACAAACCCTTAGAAGATTCATTTTAGCTTCCCCCAAAAGAGTAATCCAAAAACTTCCAAGAAAGATTATGTGTGAATTTTCCTTTATAATCTTTGCAAAGTTGCAAACTTCAACTAAAACAGTGGTCTTTTTCCTATTGTGGCTCCTCTACATCTTAACCCGTTGGATTGTCTTTTGTACGGTGTGATGATGAGTTATTTTGTAGAAAGGATCGTAGTTTAGGAGCTTCTCTAGAAATATAGGTCATACAAAACTCGTTGATGACAGAACTTTGAACTCCTAAAAATGGTCTAATCTTAGCACTCAAGTCAGACAATATTCTAACTCACACTTTTGTAATGGTTGCCAACCTTGTAATGCCCTTGTTTTATGACTAAATGTTCCCATTCCAGCATTTTGAGGAGGCCCAACTCCAACATACCCATTGGGAATGGAATTTAGATGTTGATATGTTAGCTAAAGCATGGATTATGAGTGGGAGACTTTTTGTTATGTTTTGATCCTCTTAAGTTTATTGTAACTTACCCCAAACTATTTTGTACTCACTTCATGCATGCTTTAATATAAGAGAGAGAGAGAGAGAGAGAGATTTAAAAAAATGATTCAAAATTACTATTGTAACCACTTTCATTTTAGAAATTGAGCAATTTCCTTAGAGTTGATTTACAATTAATTTTGATAGTTCCTTATATAATTTTGATTTTTGAGTCTTTTGACAATTAACTTTGATAACAAATGAGTGTCTAGGAAAATAAAACCATTTTGGGAATTCTATTGACTAAATTGACACAATGAGTAATTTACATATATGTAATCGATATTTGATCTATAAGAAAATATCCTGATGAAACTAACATGAATCGACACCAATCGGTTTTTTGTGTAGGCGGAGATTGAACCCCAGATCTCTTATACAACCATCAGAAACTTTACTAATTGAACTAACTAAAACCCACACATATAATTTTCAATTAATTATTGCTATAGCGATAGCAAATTTTTAATAAAACGTACAAGCGAATCTCAGTTGGGCCTACGGGCCCTACACATCTTTATGTCTTTAAACTGAAAATTGAGCTGTCCCGTTCTTAGTGTTCTAAGATTCCTATTTAACAACTCACTGACTCGATTAATAAAAAAAAAGACTTGATTAATTAAATGGTTGAGTGAATATAGGTATAATGACTTACCTATTTTGACTTTTACACATATTTATTATCCATAGAATGAGATTTATGTAAAGATACGTTTTTATTAATATTATTATTATTATAGAGTTTCAATCTATGGCGTCTGCTTCTGATAACAGCTATTTTTCATCAAACCAAGACACTAATCGGTTTTTAGTGTAAGCGAGGGAATTGACCCCAGATCTCTTATTCAACCATCAGAGACTTTACTAGTTTAACTAACTATAACCCACAAGGTTATATTCTGTGTTAAAATTTGAAGCTTGTGTAATTAAATTGCTGCATTTTTATGGGGTTTCAGTTCACTCAACTAATAAAGTTTATTTTTGTTGGATAAGAGATTTAAGCATTTTTTGCCCATCATTTTGTTTTTACAAACATATTCGCATGCAGTTTTGGTTGTGGCGTGTTAGTGTAATCAAAAAACTTAATCAAAAAATATTAGTTATGTAGCCTCACTTGGAAGTTCCATGGAAAAAAAAAATCTAAATTGATACTTTTTTTTAAGTTCCCATTGGAACTTGTTTCAGAAACTCAAGTTCTTCATATTAAAATCTCGAGTTCCAAATGAGGCCATAAAACAAATATTTGTAAAAACAAAATAATGAGCAAAAAAAGTTAGAGATTCGGGGTTCAAACCCGTTTACACCCAAAAAAAAAATATATTTGGTATCTTAACCTAATAATAAAGAGTAATTATCATGAGGTGAACGCCACATGTTTAAAACTGTATCGTATCTATATTTTTTTTTTAAATGGTGCATCTTTAGCCGTTTTAGTGGAAAATTCATGGTTTTTTTTTTTACCTAATAGTTATAGCCTATCGATAATGATGCCAATGCAATGTATGTAATTCTTTTAGAAAGTCAAGACTTTAGCAATATATTCTTCTAGCATTTGAAGTCTCTCTTCTTTTTCTTTTTTTTTAGGAGAAATTTGAACAATAACTTATATAAACACAAAACATATCATACAAGATCTTGATCAAGATCGACAGTGATGCCAATGCAATGTATGTAATTATCTTAGGCAGTCATAATTTTAGCAATATATTCTTCTAACATTTGAAGAATATACATTATTGTTTTTGAAAAATTTGAACAATAACTTATGTAAACACAAAACATATCATTCAAAATCGACAATGATGTCAATGCAATTTATGCAATTCTTTTAGGCAGTCGAGACTTTAGCAACATATTCTTCTAATATTTGAAGAATATATATATTTTTGGGAGAGAAATTTGAACAATAACTTATATAAACATAAAACATATAATACAAGAATAATTTATGTAAAAATGAAAGGTGAGTGGTACTTCGTGAAGCCCACTCCAATATTCTATCAAGTATGAACATGACCTAGCTAGTTATTAGTTGTTAAATAAATTGTGATAGGCAGGGGCGGAGGTATGTTCAAGGGTGGGGGCCATCGACCCCAAAATTTTGAATTTATATATATATATATAATTATTTTAATGTTTTCAAAATTTATTCAACAAAAATAAGAGTTAGCCCCCCCAAATATTTGAATTAATCCAATGATGCTCTTAAAAAAATAATTGGTATAATAGTTATAGAGATATAATTTTATTTTTCACAATTCTATTTTTTATTGTAAAATGTGATCTTATATCTGTTAAATATTTGATAAAATTTGGTGTAAGTGCACAATTTGGAGCCCAAACCCCTATTTTGTAAGTCTTGGTCCAAAGAGCCCAACACAATGAATTTTTTGTAGAGTATGGATCAAAGAACTAGGTTTTAATAAGTTAAATGGGGTATTGCATGGAATAAAGTAACACATGAACAAGAACAAAAGCCATTATATTGAAAAATCACACGATCTGATAGGGCTAAAAACTTAATTTGCGTATACAGATCAATGCAGTGGGGTTCCTTTGCATGTTACAGTACTCTTCTTTTTTCTCTTTTCCTCCCCTTTCTTATGGGGGCTTCTACACATTATATAGGCATTTTCTTATCATCTAGGCTTTACACTTGTCGATCATCCAAACCTCCACTTGAGCATTTGTCCCATCAAATACCTCTTTCAAGTCTTTGTGAGTTGTGGTAGCTAAGGTAGCATTGTTCAGGGATCTTCTCCACATTAATGTGGCCAGGAAAGTAGCTGTAGTGCATTCAATGTGATGGTGGCAACTTTTGTTTAGATATTTTGTGTTTCCTTCCTTTTCACGTATCTAGGGGATGGGCTTTAGTGGCTTGGATCCCTTTTCGCTCTGGATTTTCAGTGTCCAAGGAGAAATTCCTCCTTGGACCTGTTTTCTTTGTTTCCAGTGATATGTTTAACATGGATTGCTTAAACCACGTTAACTCCTCGGATGGGCTGGTATCCTCGAACGGGTCCAAGGCCCAACCTGTTACTTTGGGCCATAGTCCCCACATTTGGCATCAAATATGTTTGAATCTATCATTTTCAACCCGTTCTGTGGCGATTAATAAGTCATTAACTCATCAAAAAAAAATCTTGTCACTTAAACTACACATGAAATGTGTCTTTAGTTGCCACATAATGAATTAGAGTAAGATAGTTTCAAATATGTTTGGAGCCTAACTTATTCCTCCAATTTTTGGATCATTTATATATTTTTTTGAGAATTTCTTTAGTTGAATTGAAAGATTTTTTACTTACTATAGTATAAAATTTGATAATTTGTATTTAAGATGAAATTTTTTAAGAATTTCACAATGAAAATGAAAAAATTGAATTTTATTTTATGAAAGCCATAAATCATAATTTTGATTGAAAATACTAAACTTTTGTGTGTGTGTGTGTGTGTGTGTGTGTGTGTGTGTGTGTGGGGGGGGGGGGGGGGGACTTGTCTAGATAAATATATTAGTGTCGTAACTTGATTTCCAAACAAAAATTCCTAGCTCCGCCTTTGGTGATAGGAGTGATGTATAAACTTATTTTAATAACAAAGAAACAATTAGGGAACCTCATGAAAAGTGATAGAAGTACGGAACCATATCAGTTTTATATTACATATAAATAATCACATTATTTATGGGTCTAAACTAAACAATTCTATAAAACACGAGAGCATATAAAATTCATTACGCATCACCCATTGTTTATTTATTATTTTTCATATACGAAAATTTTAATATATGGAATAGTATAAATTACAACAAGATATCACCAAGATACCCCAAAGAAGGGAAGAGAGAGAGAGGTGTAACCCCATTAGATTTCATACGATACCATCACATCATATTTTCTATCTTTAATAATCATAATTATATCCTACATGATTCTCAAAAAAAAAAAAAAAAAAATTATATCCTACATTTATATTTTTCTAAACCCCACATGATCAATTAAGCTAATTAGATATAACAACTACTGATTCTCAAATATATATATATATATATAACGACTATTATCATAGACTTTCTTGATTTTTTTTTTTTTGAGAAAAAATAATTTTTTTGATTTTAGAGTGAAAGGTTAGAAGTTAGAACAAACTTGTGATCAAAGTTATGGAGTATATATTGTATTTATCACTTCCTTTTTTTTCTTTTCTTTTTTTAAGATAAGAGTATATTATCACTTAAAATGAGTCAAAGAAATATAAAAAGTATGGCTTTTTTTAGAGATTGTTTTCCACTTTTTTTATTTTTTTTAATGAAAAATAACTCTATCTCATAGAAAGCTAAATAAAGGAAGTTAGGAGTTTTTTTTTTTTTTTTTTTAATTTTTAACTCATTTAGGTTACTTCCAAACATAAAAAAATGAGATAGTTTTATAAACAATAATTTTTGAAAAATAACTCATTTTCTAGAATACATTATCGTTGAAAACAAACCAAGCGTTATAAAGTGACAAATATTCGTCTAAGCACAAATCTTTCTTTCTTTTTTTTTTTTTGATAAATTGAAAACTTATATCAAAGGAAAGAAGAAGAAGAAAAAAAGATTACAAAGCATGATCAAGTATAGCCTCTTTCTCAACTACACTAACAACTCTAGGAGGACAGTGACCCATACCAAAACTGACAAATACCCATGACTTTTAGACCATATAGCTAATTCATGAGCTGCCTTATTAGTCTCCCTATAAACCCATCTAAAATACACTTGTGGGGGCCAGTTAATCAAGAGGTACTATTAAGGCTGTACGAATTAGGCCTATGGCCCAATCCGAGGACATTAGCTAATCTGTGGATGGCTAAATGAGGTTATAAGGGGAACGGTATAAAGGGAAAAGTAAAGATAGTATGAGATAAGTCCAACAAACATCCGAGGAGAAAAGCCATCTCGGGAACAAGAGTCCGAGGTCAGTAAGAGTGCCATATCACCCTAGACAAGTTACATCACAATTAGGAGTCGGACGTTGGACAAGGGGTAAGAGAAGGGGGGCAACAAATATCCTCAAAAAACTGCTACCTCCACATTAAATGCCTCCCAACTAACTCTCTGACCGCATTAATGTGGAGGTGATACCTGAACAGTGACCAAGCAGCCTTACAGCTACTATTTGATGATTCTGGGAGGTGTTGGATGGGACAAAAAAGGAGCTCATAGAATCCAACCTAAACGTGTATAGTAGGGACAACACCAAGATTGTAATATATAGTACTAAAAGGTGACCTAAAAAGGGGATCAGGAAAAAATCATAAAATCGAGGCAATAACATTGTGGGTTCTGGTAACTGTGTTCATCATTAAGACATTATAAAATAAGTTTCTTAGGCTGTGCCGAGAAGAGAATTTCTTACTTTACTTGTATTTAATAAACTTAATTCAGCAACTTTATGGTTCATCTTTTAGAGTAGAACTAGTTCTTTCTCCCACGCTCTATAAATTAATTGTTTGGGCTTGTTGGGTTTAAACTCAATCCTATACTGGATCTAATCCAAACGCAGTCCTTACAACACTAAACTAAAATCTACACATATAACTTGAACAATCTCAAGAAAATTACTTAACCTCCATGGAACATCCCCCCACAAGTTGAGATAGCATCTATTCAGATTTTAGAATCATTTTCACTCACAAAATGAGATACATCTACTTTGTAACTAATCACAATTCTTAGTTACATACATATATACATACATGAAAGGTGTATTACTACACAAAACAATTGCATGCTTCTTATGAATTGTGACGTTACTTTTGGAATTGACATTTCTCCTAATAAGTCATAATGACCACCGAGAATATTGGCAAAAAACTAAAACAAATAATTACTAATAATACTATATATAATAAAACAATGACCACTAATTTAAATCAGCATCCATCACCCATTCCTCACCGGCATGTAAGCACAAACATTCTCACTTCATTAAACAAAACAAAAAAAACAAAAAACAAAATTTTAATCAACCAAAATTTTTTTTAGGTAAAAAAAAAAATTATAATTAAAAAAGAGACACGTGTCCTACGATGCTGTCATTTCTGTACTTAGTGTGGGCCCCACACTCTCGCCACGCGTTTCCCGGACTTTGCTAGTCAAGTGCGTGTCACGTGGGGCACACTTTTTTTTAATTTTTAAAATATTTATATAGATATTTTTTTGATAACCTCACCGAGGCGAACGTTTCTCAATTCCTAACTTTTCAACCGGAAACCTGCTATCACCGTTTCCTCCTAATTTCCAACACACACCTCCCGAATTCCCAATCACAAACAGGAAAAAAAAAAAAAAAATGCTATGTCTACAATATTTTTACAACATTTTTACAACAAATCCTAAATGGCAAATTGTTACTGGTTGTTATTGTTGGGGCAAAAAATTAATCTTAGTGTTAGTTTTAAATTTGAACCAATAACAACTAACCACCCATAATTTGTTGTAAAAATGTTGTAGACGTAGCATCTCTAAAAAAAAAACCCCCTAACAACCGGACAAGCCGAGATCCCGGTCACCAAACCTCCACGTGTCGAACGTAGAAACGGGTTTAACAGAAGTAGGTCCCACACTTTTGGTGACGCAGGGTTGTGACGCAAACAAAAAACTTAACTCTGTTTCTCTGTCTCTCTCTCTCTCTTTCTCTCTCTAAAAACAAATAAAAGAAGCTCCTTAATCTAGTATAGCACTGTTCTAATTTTTTCTCACACAGTGTGAGAGAGAGAGAGAGAGAGAGAGAGAGAGAGAAAAAGAAGTGCATAGAAATTAGATTGACTCTTTTGGATTCTCTCAGATTCTCGAAGGAGGACCAAAAATTTAGGGTTTTTTTTTTGTTTTTGTTTTTGTTTTTTTTTTGCTTTGCTTCTCTCTCGCTCTGTTGGTTTTTGCACAGAGTAAAGTAAGTTCTCAGATTCTCTTCACTTAAATTGGATAAAGATTGTGACTTTGTGAATTTTTTTGATGTGGGGTTGTGTTTTTGGATTATGGGTATGTTTGTTTGTTTGAATTTTTTTTTTTTTTTTTGGTTTTGTGTTCTGGGTTTTTTGAAAAATTGGGTGTTGGGTGGGAATTCTGTGTTGTTTTGTTGGATTTGGTTTGGGTTTTGGGGGATTTGGGAATGGATTAGGTGATTGGATTGTTTGCATGTGGGAATTGGGGGGGTGGGGTGTTGTGGGTTCTGTTTGGTTGTTGTGAAAGTGTGTTGAATTGGGGGAATTCTAGGTGTAGAAGGGTGATTGTGGACTTGAAATGATGAATTTGATAAATTTGTCTTAGTTGGGGGTGAAATTTGAGTTTTTTGTGATGGGGAGTTGACGAATCTGGACTTTGATAGTGTGGAAATTGATTTCATTGGGAGTTGGGAGTTTTGGGTTATGTTCTGTTTGGTTGTTGAGAATGTGGTAAACTAATGTGTAAGAAACATTTTGAATTGCTTGAGTGGTTAAATTTATTAAATTGTGTAAGAAGGTAAGGAAAATAATAATAATAAATACTTGGGAAATAGTTGGGATCAATGCATCAGGTTTCTGGATTACTTGGTTGGACTTGAAGAATCTGAATTTGATAGCGTGAAAATAGATTTCAAGATGAGCTTTGTATGTGAAGTTTATTTGTTCTGCTTGGCTTGGTTTTTTGAAATTCATGGATTGGAAATTGAGATCATGAGTTTTTTGTTTTAAATTATTCGTTTGGTGTCCAAAAAAAAAATCTACTTAATTGAGCTTGATACAACTAGATACTGATAATTCTGGTGAATTATGGGACTTGATGGTATGATGTTAGATGTGTTTGCTTTATGTGTAGTATATATCATGGTTTCCCATGTATTCTTTTGATTGTGAGTCTTTTTGCTATTTGGTCAATTTGGGTAAGTTATCAGCTTGCATACCTTAAACCTTAATTTGGTTAAGTTTTCTCTCACATTATCCAACATCCATTCCTCTTTCCATCCAAATTACACTTGTAACTAAGCTGATCCACTTGTGATTTGCTAGGTCTCAGCTTAGTAAAAGGTTAGGATTTGGTTTTCTTATTGAGGCAAATGGTTTCCACCTGCACAACGATTGTGCAAGTTTCTGATTGGCATTGAAGCCTTGAGAAAGAGGAGCTCCTCTTCTCAATGGTTGTGTGAAGATATAACTTGGGTTTCAAGTCTTGAGAGTTGCAGGAGTTAAGTCTTCTTCTTAAAGGTTGAAACCAGGAAGGATACTGGGGATTACCCAATTTAGTCTTGTGAGTTTTGAATTGGATGTTTAGTGAGTGCACTGTGCATAAATAGCGTGTGGGTCCTCCACCTTGTGCCAATAAAAAAAATCTGAAAGGCTGGGGAGTTTGGTGAGCTTGCGACTGCTTGCATGCTCAATGAGCTCCCCTCAGCTCGTCTCATTTATCCGTTACATTGTGGGTGCAATCTGTCACCTTCATCTAGGATTAATTTCTTCAGTTAGTTCGGTGGCCATGATTTTAGAGTAATTGAGGTCCTGTTACCAGTATATCTGCTTTATGCTTGTTTATGTGAGAACTCTTGAGCTGTTTTTTGCTGACTTCAGATTATTTTCTTTCTACAGTTATAGAAGGAATACAGAGACCTGTACTTTTTGAAGGAATTTGGAAGGTATGCAGTCAAAGTCTGAAAATGGAAATCGACTAGAACCTGATTCACATGCCATTCCACCAACAAGTGTCTATCCTGAACCTTGGTATCATGCTATGACAAGGGGAAATATATCCAATTCATCTTCATTTGAATGCCGAAATGGTGGTTCAGAGTCGAACGATGGTCAATCATATTCAAATGGTAGACTGAATGGGGAAGATGACGATGGCACCAAAGAATCACAGAATACTGCTTCTTCACGATCAGGTGCTTAAAATGGTTATGCTAAGAATTTTAACAAAAGAGTGTTACAAATAGACTGTTTACTATGAGGTTCTGATTGATCTGTGAGCTTGCTTTTTATGAGATTTAGCAATTTATGTTCTTATCAAGGTACTAAAAAGGATTTTATTTCTAATTTCAGCTGGAAATAATGGACAAGAACAACAGAATGTGAAGCATGTAGCATCCAATGCTCCTTCTAGGCATGATGAATGCCTCACACAACCTCCCCAGCTTGAACTTGTTGGTCACTCAATTGTAAGTGTGTTTTCTTTTAGAACCATCCTCCCCCCTTCCCCCAAAACGAAAAAGGAATCTTGCCCCATCAAAGTCCAATCATGATAATTGATCAAGACTGTTGGACTGAAGATTCTGTTTAATGTATAAAATTAGAAGCTCGTACTTACATGCTTTTGGAGCAGAAGGGATTCCTAGCTTTGTTGCAATTCTTTTGCAGGCATGCGCATCAAATCCATATCAGGATCAATATTATGGGGGAATGATAGCAGCTTATGGGCATCAGCCTTATGTAAGATCCATTTATTGTTGTCATTCATGATTGGCTAATAGTGTCTTCTTGATTGTCTTACCTTTTTTTTACTCTAAATAATTAAACAATGCTCCTGAGGTTTATATGTTGTGTGACCTGTTACAACATTCTTAGGAAGTTGATTCCAATTATGACATGTTGCATCCAATGTATCAACTTTTGAAATTTTGTACTTTAGTTTTCTTACTAAGGATATATGAGAGACAATATCAAGTTACACACAGTGTAACTGTTTGTTAATGTTACGCCAATCAATAACTTTTTAATAGACTAGGATTACACATTCTCGTTCTTCTTAACATGCACACTAAATTTCATATTAATCAAAGGCTACTTGCTAGTTGATCCATCATGTTTTGTGTATGATTTTAAAATACAGAACACTTGAAATTTAAACATTTTATAGGAGATAGTTATTGATTTCTGATCTTCTTAAAATTTTGCAAGTATAAAGTGTATAAGGAGAAAATGTAATCTAACTGTGGATTTGTCAAAATACACACCCAATCAAATATTATTACCTACGAACCGGTTTGGAGGTAATCTTCCCCCAACCCACTATGTGGCAGTTGAAAAGACCATCCGTGTGTAGTTTTTGTCACATGACCTTTTTAATGAATCATGTGACTTATTCAAATAATACACATGAATAGTCTTATAAATTGCCGTGTAGTGGGTTGGAGGAGATTCTTCCAAATTGGTTTAGAGATAAACCCTGTCATATATATATATATATATATATATTCTATTTGGGCAACATTTGAGGAGCATGTTCCTTGGTTTTTTGTTTTCTTATACGTTTTCTGTTGGCAAATTTTCAGTTTTAAGCACTGGGTCAATTATTCAATTACATATATTGTTGTGAAGTGGTAAGATGGTGTTTTGGCTGTTTGGAGGACATGAACTGGGGCCTGGGTAGAATCTTTCTCAGTTAATGGGTTTGTGGAACTTTAGAGGGATTGATTATGTCTTGGATTATAATCAATATACACCATATTTTATTATATGCAGAAAGGAACCATAAGGCATGGTTGAATGTTTTTATGGAATATTGTTATAGGTGTTACTCAGAGATAAGAATATTGACCTTGTTACTCAGTTATGAAGCAATATGGTCTTGTTGGTATGGTAAGATTCCCAGTCAATGGATATGGAGGATGGATGATGTTCTTAGCAACCTTTAACTCTTGTTGGGAAACGAACTAAGCAAATAATAAGATGCCCCCATGTTTTTACTGACTTCTCTCATTTCAGAATTAAATTTTGGGAGGGCAGTGGGGAGCATTCACTCAGTTACTTAACTACAAGTCGACAACTATATTCTCTTGTGAGAACTTCAATGAACAATGCAACATGCTTTATAAACTCCAAAATGTTAATGTACAATCATTTGAACTGTTACCCATTTATTTGGAATTTTACTTATCTAAAACTTTAAGATCAGTCACTGGTATAAAATATTTGGCCTTCCAGTTCAACTAGGTTCATCTTTTAGAGGAACTCATATCTGTTAATAAATAATAATCATCTGGGCTACTGGAATTGCCAACACTTTGTTTGTTCTGATAAATTCTTTTTTGACCAATACTAAGTATCTTTTCCTTTCCTTTCCTTTTGTTGCCTTCTTCTTTTTCCTTTATAAATTTGTGTGGGAGAGGAATAACTTACATTTGGTTGGGAGATAATCTTCTTATTCACCACTGTGACCCTAAGAGATCCAAGACCTTCCCCTTTTTCATATTCATGCAGTGTAAATATTTAGTAGTGTGTGGAATCTCTTCATTTTTTTTTTTTTTCTTTTTTTTGCACTCAACTGTTTTGCAGAATCAACATTATCATAAATATTGTTTCCAAAAACTGGGTTGTGTAGGGAAAGGTGGCATGTTCGTGAAGTTGTTCCTTATGGTTTGGGTTAGTTGGGAAAGAATCTTGGGACCTGTAACATCCTTGTTAGAGGAAACTTCTTCCATAGGTTTTTTGAGGTGCTCAGCCTGCATAAAGTTCATCATTTAAGAATGTCCCCAGTTGAAGTACTTAAAATGCATGAAGTTAAGCCTAAAAAAAAAAAAAAAAAAGGAATGAAGCTCAAGAACGCCCTTCATGGATGGCTTTTTGCTTTTTCACTTGTTATTCTGTCATCTTACTTGACTTGGCAGCAAAGAGAATATATCTTCTTAAATTTTTTTGTTTTCTGAAGTTTCAGTATGTTTGTAGATTTAATCTTTCTGTTATTCAAGAACAGTTTAGCCATTACCCTTATGCTACAACCAAACAACGACAACAACAATGATAAGCTTGATAATGATAGTAACATTAATTTGTACGCTGTAGATAACATGACTTGTTATCTATGATATGTGTCTTTTCTCTTGACCAATTTACTTAAACATGAAGTGGTCTAACATATCTTTGTAATGGTCAGGGTTATCCTCCATTTCTTGGAATGCCTCATGCCAGAATGCCTTTGCCCCTCGAGATGGCACAAGAGCCTGTTTATGTGAATGCTAAACAGTACCAAGGTATTCTGAGGCGGAGACAGGCACGTGCTAAAGCCGAGCTTGAAAAGAAGTTGATAAAAGTTAGAAAGGTACAATGAATAATTGCCTCATCTTAGTTTTTCAATTTTGGTGCTGAATTATGCAGCTTGATATGGTTTGTTGAGGTTATTATTGCTTCCATAGTTGATAACTTGATATTACTTCGCCTCCAATAACTATCTTTATTAAGAAGGGAAAATGCATTGCAAGGAGAAACATTTTCTTTGGCAACTCAAGTTTTTCAAATGTGCTCACAAAATTATCCTTGCATAATTGGAGCTTTTAACTTTCCACATGGGACACCGATTTTGCTGTGAGGGATAATGGGGAAGTGTAGATATTAAACTTTTTCCTTTCTTATGTAAGATGGCATATTTTGGTTGTCTCTAATGATGTAAATTGGTATTTTCAGTTTGATGTGATAAATCCTTTATTGAGATCTTTTCAGCTTAAACTGCTAGGATTGTTGTGAAGGTTTTTTGAAGTACTGTTGTGATTGACTTGTGAATTACTTATTTGGTATATATGCAATTTGAGCGTCCTTGGTTTAGGCATTAAGTGTATAGGTGTGTGTGCAATTTGAGCTTCATCTCTATTTTATCTTGTTTATTTCCCATCTTCTCCAGCCATATCTTCACGAATCTAGGCATCAGCATGCTATGAGAAGGGAAAGGGGTACTGGAGGACGTTTTGCAAAGAAAACTGCTGCCGAAGCTGCAAATTATGAAGCCAAAGAAAAGGGCACAGGTTCTGGTCCAGCCCTCTCGTCACAGTCTGCAAGTTCATCTGGTTCTGAACCCTTGCTCACTGACTCTGCTGAAACATGGAATTCCTCCCATGGTCAACCAGAAGGGAGGCACAACGCACCTGAAGCTCACAATTATGTAAATGGTAGTGTTCACTACCAGAATCATAACAGCTTGCAGGCCTCATCATATCTACATGCTAGTGAAAGAGGCGAGGAAGGAGACCGTCCTGGCCAGCAGTGGGGAAGTATCTCCTCTAACCAGGCTTCACAGAGGCGTCTTGCCATCCAGTAAACCTGTGCTCTGGGGATTTGGACCCAACCCAGTTTGAATAGGATGTATTCCTTGTTAATCTGATGACAAACATTCTTGGCAATTTATATGTCAGGCGGCAAATCATTCTTGGCTTTTATATTATGCATGTGGCATGGATGAATAGTGGAGGAGATTGTTAATGGGCCAATATGGCTTCCTAAGAGAAATCTCCAGATGCTTCAATCCATCCTTCTTCCCATTTTTGCTCTTTGTACAGATAAAGATTAGATAACTCAAAGTTTGCCTTTAACTCTCGGTTAATGTAGAAACCAACTTGTTTGATAGTAGTCTTGACCTTTGTGTTGTCTGTGTTTTTATGTTGCGTATAGGATTTGATTTGTGGTTTATCGTTCAACATGAAGAGTTGGAACCTTGATTTTTCATTTGACTCGTAGGCAGTTCAAGAGCCTCATGGGCCAAATTGCTAACCAGTCTGGCATACACATATATGCAATGTGTCTAGGAAAAGCTTTGCTTGTGTCACAAAAGTGATATAATCATATTGGAAGGTGATCTGGGTCTGACATCTGTTGTGTGAAATTCTTCAATGATCCACAACTTTGGTTCTTGGCATGCTAGTAATAATTTGTGTTATGGTAGTGAATCCTTAAGTCAGATTCACAGTAATATAAGAGACCCGATGAACTGATTGCATGAAAGCTCAAAGTTGTGAAAGCTCAAATTTGGTAAATATTAATTATATGGGCTAAACTTGGTACACAATTCTGTGTTAGGCTCTCTAATTGAATTCAATAATGCTCTGTTGCATTAATAATACATCAAATAAGGTGTTATCTTCTCCAAGGATAATAAAGTTCAACCATGTGATTTATCATCGATCAAATCTACTTTGTTAAATCTAATCAAATGAATTGAAGGAATTAAACCTAAAGAATTGTACTTAAGTTTTGTCTTAATCATATTGGTCTCTGGAAATATATGTATCCTGTCTCGAAGCCGTCATAATAGTCAAAAGTTGTATTTAGTCATATTGGTCCATGGAAATATATGTATCCTGTCTCAAAGCACCCATCTTAATCATATTGGTCTCTGGAAACATACGTATCCTGTCTCAAAGCACCCATAACAGTCAATAGAATGGTTTAATTCATCTCCCTCTGAATTCATAGAATTGGAGATTCCACTCTCAACTCTCAAGTTCGGAACAAAAATCCATAATCCTGATGCAGTCCGGAAACTGTTAAACCTGTTCTCTCATCCTCTAACGAAAGTTGTCAAATGTATTAGAATTTCCTTCTGTTTACGGATAAATCTACAAAATGAGTTTCCCAATGCAAATGGGAGGGCTTCTAGTTACACACTTCAAAAAAGTAATAACCGGAAATTTTGGTCCGTCCAGCATAAAGCAAGAACATAATAGCGTATTGATATATAAACCACCCTAAATTAAAAGTATAATCAGTATCTATAAACACTATTAAAAGGCTCATATTTGAAACCAACTACATTATTGTAACTGTTTGATACAAGGTTTTACACTCAAAATCATAAAACAAAAATCCGAAAGGGAAGGAAAAAAAAAAAGGCATATAGTCTATATATCATATGTGATCATCATGTCTATGTTGATCAGCATCTTCTACATTTTCAATAACTTCTGCCTCATACTGTTCTGTGTCGGTTTCTTCAACTTTGCTGCTGGGTGGAACCCCTTCCTCTGGACTTGTTTTGTCGGCATCTGAAAAACTGTCATTTTGCTCAGTGGCGTTTATCACAGTTGGCTGCTTCTCCATCATCCCAGACAGGGCCAATCTAGGAGACCACTCGAGAACATCATCAATTATGTTTGATACCCGCTTTTGATACCTGCAAATTTGATTAAAATTGACACTTCAGGTCCATTCACAGAAGAAAGGCAGAAAAGTAGTGTTCCTTTAAAGAGAAATTGTCATATATAAAGAACTAACCTTGCTCTAGCAGCCTCATCAGGAGCATGGTGCCTCAGCAGTAATATGACCAGAACAGCTACTACTGCATAGAAAAGCCTTGTCGTCCACTTGGGTCGCTCCTCCTCGTCTTTCTTGGGCCAGAAACGGAATAATTCTCGCAATGTTGCTTCCTCAGCAAGAATGTTAGGGAAAAACCAAACACGTTTTCCAAGAACGATGTAAAGAGCACCAAAGACAGTAGCTCTCACTACAAGTTAAAAAGAAATCACAATAAATCCCAGTAGAAAAATATAAATAAATGGATAAAAACTGTCAGAATGATAATTTTACATCAAGTAAAGAAAACAGAGTGTATAAATGGTTTTATCCAACCTTAGAGTCAAGTGAACAACATAAACATAAACCACAAAACATGAAGCTTTAGAGTACTATGATACAAATAGTTGCAATCTTCCTCTTATATGCAGCATACTGATATGATAAATATTTCAAAAATGCTTTCTTAGATTTCATGACACCTTATAAAGAAATGGTTTCCTAAGACATCAGACGTATTTGATAAAAATTTGATGACTCCCGGAAAAAGAACATGCTGCAAGAGGGGATGCATATATATATATATATATATATATATATATAAGTCAAAGTCATAAAATCTGTTACTTAGGTGACTGCACTGCATGGCAACAATAAAATCCATCAATGATAAGAAAGTACATATTTAACCTCTTAAAGAAACCATTGAAAAACCAAAAGGTGAGGGCCAAAGTCAAAGATATCCACAAATCCAGATAGGAGTAATGGATGGCATCAATACCACCAAAAAGGATAATTATACAAATTGGAACCCAAAATCTACACCGTACAGCAATTCCCAATCACAATTCAAAGCATTTCAAAGAGAACCACCACCAACTGACCCACAAACCTATTGATGCTAAATGCCTCCCTACAATATGTATCATCGTTTCTTCAGAAAAGCCTCTCTTAATCAATTGGTCTCAAATTACAAAATCAGAGAACCAAAAAAAAATTCCAAAATAGTGCAGTCAAAACATTCTTTTAGAGCAGCTCCTTGCACTAAAAGTGACCTCTATCAAATAATAGAGCTTGCAAAAGAGTGGTTTCTGTTGAACACAGCCAAACATTATAAGTAACTATTTCAGATGAAACAGTAACTCATACTAAACCATCAAAAAGTGCTACTTTTATTTGTACAGCAAACACAAATATTGGTCAAGAAGGAAGATTATTCACAGAGCAAGCACCATGGAGGCATGCCTAAGTTAGTGTAATAATTGAAGTCAATGCATCTCACTGGACTTGGCTAAATGGTTGACCTTTAAGGTTTAACAGCCAAACAAGAAATTCAAGTATTAACAATAGTTGTCCACAAAAGCATTAATGCTACAAAATATTACTTACTTGCACCTTTGCTTTTCATTTTTAATCATAAAAGAAGTGTAACAAATACTTCTTGCAATTGAATCACCAGTGAAAGTGGGGCTAATGACCAAACAAAATTTACCAAGAAAATAAAAACCAAAACCACCACAAGGTATTCAAAATTTCGTATTTTGCAGGGAGAACAACAGGTTACACTACCAACATAACAATGGCACTGGTGTAGGGCCACATTTAACATGATTATTATGTATAATACACAACCTCCTAAAACAAATTAAATTACAAATGTATGTTGGTGGCCTAATATGACAGACATGCATAATCATCAATTTGTAGCAGTTATAATGACAAATTGGGGCAAAGTAAACTGGTAATGACTACTTATCACCAAAAAAATAAAAAAGGATAATGGTTTACTTCAAACTAGTATCCAACACTAATAATTTTCTAAGAATGACCTGCACGGAGAACAATATAATATAAATAAATGCAAAAGAACTTACCCAAAAGTAGTGAGAGGATAAGCGCTAAAACGCCTGCGCAAGAGTAGAGTATTAGTATCTTGCACCGATGGGGATACACAGGAAACAAGCAAATTGCTAGTGTCAACACAGGCCAGAAAAATGAGAGAAGAGTCTGCCAAAGAGGCCTCCTTTTTACAAATGTCCATGCGAAAAAGGCATCAACTTCAGAAAATATTTGATCCTGCAAAATAGAGTCCAATATTGATAACTTCACTTACAGAAAAAATCAGAAAACGTTCTAATTTCTAACTTCCTAGATAAAGTAAAGTCCATAATGAGGTGCTCTCCAAAATGATAGTGATATCATTCAAAAGGTATGCATTCAAGACTCTGGATGGTCTGCTCAAGTAATCTTCCCATTTTCTCCCCCAAACTTATCACCACATTTCCAATCTTTTTCTTTCAATAAGTGTAACATTTCATCTCTATGCGAAGCAAGATGATTAAATAGATAAGAAATTACAGCAGAAGAAAGAGTCCTTACATAAAAACATAGACAAAACCAACATTCTAGAGGCCTTGTATTCTGAACACTCAACTAGTCCCCTTACATGGTCTCAAAGAAAGACTATTAGAACCACTAAGCCTTGATGCACAAAATAGGCCTGGGCTCTAAGGAATCAACCATGTTGATAGTAGTAGTGTATTCATAGTAGGGTTAAAACATTTTTTTTTTTAATTTGGGTTTTATTTACAAGTTATGGCCAAGTTGTATTCAAGGGAAAAACTGTACTACCATTCTTGCTACTTGATGATCTTTTTGGTAGTTTAGTTGAATCTAGAATTTTCTAGGAGATCCTACTTCCTAAGTATCTTAGGTTTTATTTTCTTTGAGTCCAAGTTAGTCTATTATTAGGTTTTTAGTTTACTATTTAAACTAGAAGTCCTACTAAAGAACAAAAAAGAGTCCATATATATATATATATATATATATATATATGTATATGTATACACACAGACACACACGTATGCTCAATTTACTCAAAGAAGAGATTGAGCTGATTAATAAAATATTGAATGTCTTTCAGTATTAAGGCATGTTGGTATTATTTTTCTCTTCTTTTTCGATGTTCAATGGTCGGGGGTGGGGGGATTTGAAACCTGGACTTCTCTGTTGGAAACACCAAGAAATTAGTTGAGCTAAAGGGTCTTGGAGTTGGTCTTATTGTTCTCTTTCTCTTCTCTTTCTTGTGTTACTGTTCATACAGTACCTAAACACCATATACTTCTCTCTTTTCTTCTTCCTTACAATAATCCCAAATCAAGCCCTTCCTTTACCTACAAGGCTCTAGGCATTGGTCTTATTGTTCTCTTTCTCTTCTCTTTCTTGTGCTACTATTCATACAGCACCTTAACACCATATATTTCTCTCTTTTCCTTCTTCCTTACAATGCCAAGTCAAGCCCTTCCTCATACCCACCAAAGACCTAAAAACTTCACATACTTTCTCTATCAAATTGCCATCAAAACTCATTAAATCCTGGACAATTGTAAGCCCTAACCCTTTCTTCTACAACTCTAAACCCTCAATCCGCAAATCCTCTTAAACCTACACCACAAGCACACAGACAAATTCCCTCATTTGCCTAAAGTCAATAGGCTAGTTGTAAAGCAATGATCTATGCAATGTATAAAGATTTGGAATGCCATTACCATGTACAGTGTGGACAATTTCAAGATTAGGACTTTTGATGGTGTTGAGACTTGAGAATCTTTGGGCAATTATGTCTTTTCGAGATCTATGAATGGATGACTATTTTGTCTTTTTATATTTTATATCATTTGAATTTGAGATTGTAATTATTCAGAAGTAGCTCCTATCACATTTTATTGAAGTTATTTTATTAACACCTCCCCCCCACCCCCCTCCCGCCCCTATAAAAAAAAAGAGAGATACATATCAAAATATTTAAATCTTACATGTAAATCAAAATTACATACCGGAAAAATCTCTAAATGTGCTGGCCATGTAGACAATTTTTTCTTCCCAGGACGAACAGTTTTCACCACACGATCACAACGGGCTAAAAGATTCTTTCTTAACAAAGCATTAGCAATATCGTCAGCTTCTAGATTCTTATCTGTTTCTAGAATATCTTTGAGCTCTGGATGATTTCTCAAAAAGCTAACAAAATCCTTCCCTCTAAAGTACTCAACACGCGTCTCCTGTAAAACAGCCCATCTAGACACCAAATCCTTATGGTCTCTAACCTTCTCAGCAAACAGCTGATACACATCCTTCTGAGCAGCTTGTTTCTGAAAAGAAAATATACTCTCAGAAAAAAAAAAAAAATGACATGCAAACCTATATATTATTATCAGAAATCAAGTATTCTCAGCAATGCACATCCTTCCTGACAAAATAGGTACCAAAACACACCAAATAGAAGCTAGCATCAAGCCTACAAGATATAAAACACTGCAACAACATAATAGAACAATAAACAGAGAATGCACTGCCAAAATCCCCTCACAAACCAGATAAACAAACATAAAAAAATATGAAAACCATTAACACAAGGCATCCCTGCACCCTAAGCAACCTCACTCTTAGTCCATCACACTATTATACATGTCATTGAGTCATTCTCACAAATTTGGAAATCAATTACATACTCACAGTTCTCTCCTATTGGGTACTCATTTATGCTGTTTGGCTGCTAACGAACCTAACAACAACAACAACAAACACTAAAATTTCTGGCCACATTACATCATACTCATTCGCCATTATTTCATTGTTTCAAAACGACAATTGTATTAGGCAGTTCAAAAGGTTTTTCATTCTCAAGTTATCATCTTTTAACCTGTCAATTCAATTCCTATCCTATTCCTACCTTTTCAGCCACCAAACCAAACATTAGAGACAAATTAACACCTTTACACTAAAGTACACACCAATTGACAATTCCAACCCCTAATTTCCACTCATGCACATACACATAAACGTAAACATCCATGAATGTCTATTCACATATGTATCATTGCACATTAACATTCAAGTGTTAAAATCCTCTCAAACATTTTCATTCACATCATATATGTGTGTGTGTGTGTATATATATATATATATATATGAATGAAATCCCGGATCAGTGAGAGAGATAGGGAACCCTAGGACAGGATAAACGAAACACAACCACATATGAAAACCAATTAATATAAGGCTTCCCAGCACCCTAAGCATTCTCACTCTTACTCCAGCACAATATAATGCGCATTACAATTCACTTCAATTCAAAAATCAGTTATGTACTCTCAGTTCTCTATACCAGGAATAAATTAGATCTAAAAAATTTTCCTAATGAACCCCTTCATGTCCATATGAATTTCTAACTTCACAGAACCTCCATACTGATTTTCCATTTTTTATTATCAAATCACATGGTGCCTTTGGTACTACTACTCTTATTTCACTCCATCCAAGAACTTCCATATCGTTGGTGTGATTCAGTGATCCTAATGTGATACATCTTCAAAATGAAAATAGAGTGGAATCGTGGGTAGGCTTTTACACTCCGTTTGGCTGCTAATGAAACTAACAACAACAAAAACTAAAATTTCGGTCCTCATTACTTCCTACTCATACTCCATTATTTCATCAATTGAGGCAGGGGTTTTCATTCTCAAGTTATCATATTTAAGACTATTCAATTAAATTCCTATCCCATTCCTACTTTCTCGGCCACCAAACCAAACCTTAGACACAATTTAACACCTTTACATGTAAAGTACACCAATTGACAACTCCAAACCGTATTTACACACACACACACACACACGAACCTTAACTCCACGACTGTCTGTTCATACATAAATGTATGCACAAACAAAATTCAAGTGTCAAAAACACTTACATTCATAATATATGGCACAATTAAACAAAAAACACCCATTTACACTTACCAAAAAGCAAAAACAAAAAACACCCATTTACAGTTATCAAAAAACAAAAATAAAAAACACCCATTTACACATTTTTCTTGTTTCATATTCACACAGTATAAACACATACAAATTATCCATGAATGAAACCCTAGATCAGAGACAGAGAGAAAGAAGGTAAACCCTAGGTGGGGTATCTGAGTTGGGATCTCTGGAACCGTTTTGGATGGCAGCTGAAGATCTTCGGACCCTTTTCTTCTCTGCACCTCCAGACTTCTTCATATCTCACTCTCTCTCTCTCTCTCTCTCTGACTCTGTCTCTGTGTGTGTCTGTGTTTTTATTTCTATGTATGTGTTTGTGTTATGAACAATTTAGGTACTATATTGAAAATTAGATTATATATATATATATATATATATATATATATTATTTTTTTTATTAAGAAAATTAGATTATAGAGAACAGAACATTTATTAAGTCTAATGCTGGTAAAACTCTTATTTACTGAATACAGTTTCTTTTTGGACCAATCAACACTTGACACGTCAGTTTGTAACGTTGTTGGGCCCTACCATTTACAGACAGACAGGTTTCCTGTTCTGGGTAATATTGTTAGTATTATCTATCAAAAAAAAAAAATATTTGGTGTATTATAAAATTTATAACTTATAGTTATTGGAGTTTAAAATAAATTTTTTATAGTTTAGTATGTTACAAATTAAAAGTTATCTACATGGGTTTCAAATTAAACATTATGGTAACATTAAAATTTTATAAATAAATAAAAATCGATTCAAACCATCTATTCTCTCACTTTCTTTGGTACCCATTGAAAGGGTTAGTTTTAGATTTAACTTAATTTGTAATTTATAAAATGACATGATTTGATTTGAAATCTTTCCTAAATTATAGAATTTGGAACATAATTTTCTTTATTATTTTTAATTTTTTATTTGGCCACGTACAACATTCACTAAATTATAAAATTTTCTTTATTTTCTTTTGGCTTTTTAAATGGTCATAATAATGAATTTACATGTAATGTAATGTAATTGTAAGGACACGATTTTGTAACGAACCTAAACAGTATTGGGTTCGCACGTAAAAAGGCCCAGACAATATGATTTGTAGAGCGTGGGTGTAAAGAACTAGGTTAACTATGGTCTCTCTTAAAAAGATTCACTCTCAAGAACGTTAAAGGTCTAAAGTTGGTACAACGAACGTTTCCTTTAGTGACCAGTGCAATTCGTTTTCTCTACTCTTACTTTCTTCTTTTCTGTTTATGTCTTTTTTCCTTTTCTTTTTCTGTTCCGATCCTCTTCTTCATGCCCTTCTTTTAGTTTATATACTCCCATTTGCGCTCCATCCTTACCGCACACGTGTAGGTTGGGTCCGGAGGATTTCTTTTTGTCCCATCTGGCACCTCCTGGAACTTCCTATGGGCAGCTGTAAGGCTGCTTCCTTACTGTTCAGGTATCACCTCCACATTAATGCGGCCAGAGAGTTGGTTGAGAGGTCATTAATGCGGAGGCAGCTGTAGTTACAGATATTTGTTTGCCTTATCTCTTTCATCCTTAGTCGGTTACTCTATCCTTTACGGTGACCTAATTCTGAGATCTGATCGCAGTAAGACCACGTCCCGATCGTCCTCGGACGCGATCGTCCTCGGACGGATACACATCCTCGGATGGGCCACGGGCTCAACAATCCTGAATCAATTCTGAACCCTATGGGCCTATTGATCGAACAGTCCCCACAGTAATCATAAATGAGATTTCGACTCAGGACAAATGATAACTTATGAACTTATAACATTTCGTTTGGCTTCTTAGAGGGTCAATACAAATAATTTATAAATGGAATAAGAGAGATTTAACCTCAAGATCAATGATAACTTAAAGTGTCTAAGATATTTTGAGTATTAGTATTTTTTTTTTAGGTGAGCATAAGAGTTTGTTTATAGATTTCGTCCTCTATTCTCTATTTTGATCCTTTTTAAAAACATTGGATAATAATATCTCTTGCAAATATATGTATGTACATACATACATATATATATTGAATTTATTTTAATATTGTCCAATAAGTCCTGAAAAGCCCATATTTTGTAAAATCACCATTCTAATATAATTATTTTTTTTAATTTGGTTTAAGAGTTACAATTAACCTTTCAAAAGTCCATATTTTTCCACTTCTTCATTCTTTTTCTTTTTCTTTTTTTGTGAATTTTGGAGGTATAATAATTCTTAACTATATTAGTATAAGCTAAATACAATTAACCGTCTTTTCTAATAAATAAATCAAAGACTAAACAAATGTTGATTAACTTAAGTTCGATTTTTCTAAATAAATTGTAATTAAATTATGAAATTCTTTCATTACAAAATTTCTTGTTTTACTTTTTATTTACTAATATTCATTAATTAAACATGTATCATGTGTGTGGGTATATCTATATATATATATTTCATTAAACTTAGTCATGTATTGCGTAAGTTAGCAATTAGTATAAATGTGAATTTTGATTAGTCCAATTATACTCACTATTACTTAATTAAGTTGGGTAATTTGGAAAATAATATTCTCCTAATAATAATTATTTACATTAGTAATGTTTTGAGGTTATTTGTAGGACGACAACACCCCCCCCCCCTCTCACCCACCTTAAAATCGTGTTTTCAAACCTCTACAAGTATTTTTTTTGAGAAACCAAACCTCTACAAATAGATTGCTCTCTCGTGCTTCATGCTTTAATTTAGGTGGTACGAGTAAGGGGAATGAAACTCTTGTTTGAAGACTTTAGCTACATACTTGGGTTAGTTAGCTCAACTTCTCATTATGTCTATTTGGATTAAGGAACTAGGGTAATGTGAAGAACACAATTTCAACACTTTGAATAGTACTCTCAAAACATGATTTTACTTAAAATGCTAGGTTTTTAAGTGAAATTGTGTCTTCATTTGTAAACATGATTTTAGCATTTAAATTGTGCTTTGGAAATTCGATTAAAAAAAGATCCTAAATAATATCAAAATAGTGATAATTTAAACAATTATCATAAAATGATATTATTTTACAATTTTTTTTTCTTAAATATGTTAAGTCGGCATATTTAGAATTGGGGACAAGGACATTGTAGCTTCAAGCAATTAATAGTGAAAAGGAGCCACTTGTATCCCATTTATGATATGATAAAGCTAAACTATTTCATTGGTTTGGTGGTTCAATTATTCAAAATTGTGTCTGTTTTTTTTCTTTGACGAGTACTGAATACATCAATGCCAACCACTAAGTTGCAAAATGTAGCTTCTCATGTTGTTGGTTTTAACAATCTAAAACATAAAGATGTTGAAAGGAACAGTTGAGTTGAGTCAAGAATGAACACTAAGGAAATGCCAATTAAAATGTTATGGCTTTATAGTCCATGATTGAGAGCAAGGGTAAAATTTCTCTTCTTGTCGTTTTACTCCGTCTTGATGGGTCATTAGTACAATTTCTGCTTTCTGCATCATTCTCAGAATGCCTTTTCTGAAGTTTTTCCGGTGCTATCAACTTTGACTAAAATAGTACATTTATTATTGATGTGAACGAAATTATTCATTCATCCAAATTTATCAATTTTTTTTTATAATTTTTTAATTTTATAAACTGATTTTTTATCAATGCTCCATCACAGCCAAAGGACAAAGAAGGTTTAAACAAAATGACCTCTTTTTTCACTTGAGTTGGTAGCTCTTTGTTATATTTCACTTGAGTTAGTTATGATTTTGTGGCCAGCTTAGGTATACTTTTTTAAAGTCTTATCTTTTGCAAATTCATTTTATTAACTTGTTTGCTATTAAAATAATAGGTAAATTACAAATTACATCCCTAAAGTTTGGAGGTGTTTAAATTTTATACCGTAAAATTTTAAAATTTTGAATTTACCTCCTGAAGTTGAGGGTGTTTGGATTTTATACCCTGACATTTTAGAATTTGGATTTTACATACTAAAGTTTAGGGATATTTGGATTTTATACCTCATAATTCTGAAACTTTAGGATGTAAACTCCAAACACTCCCCAAACTTTAGGGAGTAAAATCCAAATACCTTTAAAATTTAGGGGGGGTAAAATATAAATTCTAAAACATTAGGATATAAAATCTAAACATCCCAAACTTCAGGGGATAAAATCCAAATTCTGAATCTTTAGGGTATAAAATTCAAATATCTCCAAACTTTAGAGGTGTAATTTGCAGCTTACCCTAAAATAATAATAAGTTTAAAGACACAAAAAATTTTATAACTTTTTTTCCCACAATTGTGAAAGTGACATGTTATGGTTGTTACTAATAAAAATTGTAAAGTTGTGATTTACAACTATGTTTTATGTTGGCTTTATTCCATGACAAAAAGTGTTGTAATTGCTTTAATTTTGTTTCTTGTATTTTGTGAGATTTTATTGTATTGGGTTTAGTATTAAGTTGGTGAAGACTCAAACTTAATTGAAGATCAGTGCATTTCGTGACTAGCTCGCGAGAAAAGTTCCCGCGAAAAGGGCATGTGAGGAGCACATGACTGAAAGTTGAAGAGTTATGTCAAACTGTCGTTTTCGCGAGTGTCTCGTGGGTAAGGCCTTCCCGCGAGGTAATCACGAAACATTCTATTTGGAGGTTTTTTAAGAGTGACTTTCTTACCCTTCACCCATACTATATATACCCACATTACCCACAAATGTAGAGGAGGCCAATTCAGAGAGAAAAACCCTAGATAGGTTTTCTACAACACACGCACCCATCTTTTAGAGAGGGAGCTACTCATCCTTAGTGAGAAATCATTGTAGCCTTTTCTCATTCCCTCTCCCATTGTCATACATTGAGAGGAGATTTGTACCAAAACACAACTCACACCTATTCAGAGTGTAGAGAGTGTTTTGGAGCTTGGGAAATTTTGGAGAATTACCAAAAGAAGCCGGTGAGGCTTGGCGGATGCAATCGGGCCTATTGTAGGATCTGGAGAGCTAGACAAGATACGGTTTCAAGAAGCCTTGTTCGAGTAGGAGCTTGGAGGGCTTAGATACATCGGGTAGATTAGGCTTGAAGGGTCTCTTGCTAATCCATGTATCCCAACTGATTGTCTAGTAGATTGATTATCGCTTGGAAGGCGGCGAAGAGGTTTTTCTCTGAATTCTTTGGTTTATTCTTCGATAACACATCGGCGTGTTATCTTGTGTTTGCATTCTCTCTTCCCTTACTCTTGTACTTTATATTTATTGTTTGTTATACATGTTTATGCATTAGAGTAGTTATCGGTTTATTGTGCCTTATTTACTCTTATTCCACACTTAGATAAGTTAGAGTAAAAGCAATCTAGCCGTAATTTTAATTTGGAGGTCTAAATAGCTCTTGTGTTTTCACACATTTTCGAGCATTCAAAAATGATATCAATAAAGAGTCATATAAAACTGATACTGTTTCAATCACAACTTGTCACATTAATTGTTATGAAAAATCAATGTCTTTTTAAAAATAAGTTGTTCAAAATAAACTATTCCAAACTTATATTTTTATCAATTCGGAATGGACAGAACATGAAGGGTCCGTTTGGATTGAGCTTATTGTTATTGAAACTGAAAGTTGCTGAAATTAAAAACTGAAAACACTGTAGCAAAATAATTTTTAAATGTGTGAATAGTACCGTGGGACCCATTTTTAATAAAAAAGTTGCTGAAAAGTGATATTTGTGGGTCCGTGAACAGTAAATGGGACCCACTGATGTGCACTCCGCCTCTTATTTTGCTGTGAACAGTGCATGAGTGGATGAAAAGTGTACAGTAAATCGGTTGAAAAGTCAAAAACAACGGCAGCCAAAAAAAAAAGAAACACAAATTGGGTCCCAGCAGAGCAAAACGTAAACGCAAAAAAACGCCAGTTTCCTTGCAATCCAAACGCTCACGAAATCTCTCTAAGCTCAACCATTACTATTCAAAAGTCTTCATTCTTTATTATGCATTTGATCACACTTTTGCAATTTTTTTTTTTTTTTTTTTTTTTTTTTTATATTTCAAGCTCGAAACCTCATACGCTAATATTTTTATTTTGGAATTAGTTTGAATGTCAATGGCTATTAAATATAAGTTTTTATGTTACTCATTTGCACAAGAAATTTGGAAGAACTTCTTTATTTTTGTTTTTTTATTTTTTATTTTTTTTTGATGGTAATATGTTTGGGAGAACTATGAATCCTAATGATCCATTTTATATGAGATAGATATACACTATGACAAGGGACAAAAAGGGTTAACCATGACATTACATCCAATTTTCACACCAATAAAAACATGCCACCTAATACAAAATTTTAATATAATCAATATAATTTAAACTCAAAAAATCATTAAAAAAAAATAATGCTTATTTTTGTTATGAATAAATCACCTAATAATTGTATTCATGCGCTATAGAAAATAAGAAATGTAATATCATGTATGATAAACTAAAATATTTCGACTCAGGACAAATGATAACTTATGAACTTATAACATTTTGTTTGGCTTCTTAGAGGGTCAATACAAATAATTTATAAATGGAATAAGAGAGATTTAACCTCAAGATCAATGATAACTTAAAGTGTCTAAGATATTTTGAGTATTAGTATTTTTTTTTTAGGTGAGCATAAGAGTTTGTTTATAGATTTCGTCCTCTATTCTCTATTTTGATCCTTTTTAAAAACATTGGATAATAATATCTCTTGCAAATATATGTATGTACATACATACATATATATATTGAATTTATTTTAATATTGTCCAATAAGTCCTGAAAAGCCCATATTTTGTAAAATCACCATTCTAATATAATTATTTTTTTTAATTTGGTTTAAGAGTTACAATTAACCTTTCAAAAGTCCATATTTTTCCACTTCTTCATTCTTTTTCTTTTTCTTTTTTTGTGAATTTTGGAGGTATAATAATTCTTAACTATATTAGTATAAGCTAAATACAATTAACCGTCTTTTCTAATAAATAAATCAAAGACTAAACAAATGTTGATTAACTTAAGTTCGATTTTTCTAAATAAATTGTAATTAAATTATGAAATTCTTTCATTACAAAATTTCTTGTTTTACTTTTTATTTACTAATATTCATTAATTAAACATGTATCATGTGTGTGGGTATATCTATATATATATATTTCATTAAACTTAGTCATGTATTGCGTAAGTTAGCAATTAGTATAAATGTGAATTTTGATTAGTCCAATTATACTCACTATTACTTAATTAAGTTGGGTAATTTGGAAAATAATATTCTCCTAATAATAATTATTTACATTAGTAATGTTTTGAGGTTATTTGTAGGACGACAACACCCCCCCCCCCTCTCACCCACCTTAAAATCGTGTTTTCAAACCTCTACAAGTATTTTTTTTGAGAAACCAAACCTCTACAAATAGATTGCTCTCTCGTGCTTCATGCTTTAATTTAGGTGGTACGAGTAAGGGGAATGAAACTCTTGTTTGAAGACTTTAGCTACATACTTGGGTTAGTTAGCTCAACTTCTCATTATGTCTATTTGGATTAAGGAACTAGGGTAATGTGAAGAACACAATTTCAACACTTTGAATAGTACTCTCAAAACATGATTTTACTTAAAATGCTAGGTTTTTAAGTGAAATTGTGTCTTCATTTGTAAACATGATTTTAGCATTTAAATTGTGCTTTGGAAATTCGATTAAAAAAAGATCCTAAATAATATCAAAATAGTGATAATTTAAACAATTATCATAAAATGATATTATTTTACAATTTTTTTTTCTTAAATATGTTAAGTCGGCATATTTAGAATTGGGGACAAGGACATTGTAGCTTCAAGCAATTAATAGTGAAAAGGAGCCACTTGTATCCCATTTATGATATGATAAAGCTAAACTATTTCATTGGTTTGGTGGTTCAATTATTCAAAATTGTGTCTGTTTTTTTTCTTTGACGAGTACTGAATACATCAATGCCAACCACTAAGTTGCAAAATGTAGCTTCTCATGTTGTTGGTTTTAACAATCTAAAACATAAAGATGTTGAAAGGAACAGTTGAGTTGAGTCAAGAATGAACACTAAGGAAATGCCAATTAAAATGTTATGGCTTTATAGTCCATGATTGAGAGCAAGGGTAAAATTTCTCTTCTTGTCGTTTTACTCCGTCTTGATGGGTCATTAGTACAATTTCTGCTTTCTGCATCATTCTCAGAATGCCTTTTCTGAAGTTTTTCCGGTGCTATCAACTTTGACTAAAATAGTACATTTATTATTGATGTGAACGAAATTATTCATTCATCCAAATTTATCAATTTTTTTTTATAATATTTTAATTTTATAAACTGATTTTTTATCAATGCTCCATCACAGCCAAAGGACAAAGAAGGTTTAAACAAAATGACCTCTTTTTTCACTTGAGTTGGTAGCTCTTTGTTATATTTCACTTGAGTTAGTTATGATTTTGTGGCCAGCTTAGGTATACTTTTTTAAAGTCTTATCTTTTGCAAATTCATTTTATTAACTTGTTTGCTATTAAAATAATAGGTAAATTATAAATTACATCCCTAAAGTTTGGAGGTGTTTAAATTTTATACCGTAAAATTTTAAAATTTTGAATTTACCTCCTGAAGTTGAGGGTGTTTGGATTTTATACCTTGACATTTTAGAATTTGGATTTTACCTACTAAAGTTTAGGGATATTTGGATTTTATACCTCAGAATTCTGAAACTTTAGGATGTAAACTCCAAACACTCCCCAAACTTTAGGGAGTAAAATCCAAATACCTTTAAAATTTAGGGGGGTAAAATATAAATTCTAAAACATTAGGATATAAAATCTAAACATCCCAAACTTCAGGGGATAAAATCCAAATTCTGAATTTTTAGGGTATAAAATTCAAATATCTCCAAATTTTAGAGGTGTAATTTGTAGCTTACCCTAAAATAATAATAAGTTTAAAGACACAAAAAATTTTATAACTTTTTTTTCCCACAATTGTGAAAGTGACATGTTATGGTTGTTACTAATAAAAATTGTAAAGTTGTGATTTACAACTATATTTTATGTTGGTTTTATTCCATGACAAAAAGTGTTGTAATTGCTTTAATTTTATTCCTTGTATTTTGTGGGATTTTATTGTATTGGGTTTAGTATTAAGTTGGTGAAGACTCAAACTTAATTGAAGATCAGTGCATTTCGCGACTAGCTCGCGAGAAGTTCGCGAGAAGGGTTCCCGCGAAAAGGGCATGTGAGGAGCACATGACTGAAAGTTGAAGAGTTATGCCAAGCTGTTGTTTTCACGAGTGTCTCGTGGGTAAGGCCTTCCTGCGAGGTAATCATGAAACATTCTACTTTGAGGTTTTTTAAGAGTGACTTTCTTACCCTTCACCCATACTATATATACCCACATTACCCACAAATGTAGAGGAGGCCAATTCAGAGAGAAAAACCCTAGATAGGTTTTCTACAACACACGCACCCATCTTTTAGAGAGGGAGCTACTTATCCTTAGTGAGAAATCATTGTAGCATTTTCTCCTTCCCTCCCCCATTGTCATACATTGAGAGGAGATTTGTACCAAAACACAACTCACACCTATTCAGAGTGTAGAGAGTGTTTTGGAGCTTGGGAAATTTTGGAGAATTGTCAAAAGAAGCCGGTGAGGCTTGGCGGATGCAATCGGGCCTATTGTAGGATCTGGAGAGCTAGACAAGACACGGTTTCAAGAAGCCTTGTTCGAGTAGGAACTTGGAGGGCTTAGATACATTGGGTAGATTAGGCTTGAAGGGTCTCTTACTAATCCATGTATCTCAACTGATTGTCTAGTAGATTGATTATTGCTTGGAAGGCGGCGAAGAGGTTTTTCTCTGAATTCTTTGGTTTCTTCTTCGATAACACATTGGCGTGTTATCTTGTGTTTGCATTCTCTCTTCCCTTACTCTTGTACTTTATATTTATTGTTTGTTATTCATGTTTATGCATTAGAGTAGTTATCGGTTTATTGCGCCTTATTTACTCTTATTCCGCACTTAGATAAGTTAGAGTAAAAGCAATCTAGCCGTAATTTTAATTTGGAGGTCTAAATAGCTCTTGTGTTTTCACACATTTTCGAGCATTCAAAAATGATATCAATAAAGAGTCATATAAAACTGATACTGTTTCAATCACAACTTGTCACATTAATTGTTATGAAAAATCAATGTCTTTTTAAAAATAAGTTGTTCAAAATAAACTATTCCAAACTTATATTTTTATCAATTCGGAATGGACAGAACATGAAATCTCTCTAAGCTCAACCATTACTATTCAAAAGTCTTCATTCTTTATTATGCATTTGATCACACTTTTGCAATTTTTTTATTTATTTCAAGCTCGAAACCTCATACGCTAATATTTTTATTTTGGAATTAGTTTGAATGTCAATGGCTATTAAATATATGTTTTTATGTTACTCATTTGCACAAGAAATTTGGAAGAACTTCTTTATCTTTGTTTTTTTTTTTTTTATATATTTTTTTTATGGTAATATGTTTGGGAGAACTATGAATCCTAATGATCCATTTTATAGGAGATAGATATACACTATGACAAGGGACAAAAAGGGTTAACCATGACATTACATCCAATTTTCACACCAATAAAAACATGCCACCTAATACAAAATTTTAATATAATCAATATAATTTAAACTCAAAAAATCATTAAAAAAAATTAATGCTTATTTTTGTTATGAATAAATCACCTAATAATTGTATTCATGCGCTATAGAAAATAAGAAATGTAATATCACGTATGATAAACTAAAATACCAAAAAGCCCTTATATTGGCATCTCTCAAAGATATGTGCAACATTGACAAAGACTCCGATTGTTTGTCCCTGCAGTTTTTATCGTTAAAGTGTTGTAGTAAGTGGCTGTGGTTGCATTTCCCACAATCAAATGCTTTCTCTGCAAATTCTCTCATTTCATAACAATCCACCAGCATCACTTCCACCAATACCTCTCTATAACAAGCCTAATACACTTATTTCTCACTTGCTAGTACATAGTGATGATTCTTTCAAGAAAAGGAGGTCACACCCATCTTCTTTTTCTTCTTGTATTGTACATGCAGTGGAAAAAGATTCACAACACTTTGAGGTAGACCCAGATAAGGCCAGAGAAGCTCTCCAAAAGCTTGACCAGCAGCTCCAATCCCTGTCCCAGAAACAAATCAAGCCTCCAAAGATAAGGGGTACTATCTATTTATCTCTCTCTTACTGTTATTGTTCTTTGAGCGAGTAATGTTAGAGATACATCACTTTTCACAATTTTTTCGTGAAATGTAGATATGATTTGTTGTAATCCTGTAGTGTAACTTTCAACTGTACTTACCAATAACATTGCTTTTGTTATACACAAATAACAATAAATCATGTCACTAGTCATGAAAAATGTTGCGTTTCTAGATTTATTGTTTGCCTTATCCCTACTTTCTTGGTTTGATGCAAATGATGTGACTTTGACGAAGCATGTGTTGTTGAAATTGTTTTTTTCGTTCTTTTGGACTTTGATTCCATAGCAACTTTTGCGTTTGTTAAGGAATATGTGGACTTAGTTGTTAGCCCTTTTGGACTATAGAGTCATGGACTAAACATAATATGAGAGGTAGTTATCAGTGCTTTAAATAGAGATTGCTTGTACTCAACAAGAAAAAAAAAATTAGAGATTTCTTGCACAAGTAACTTATGGATAATTAATTTAGTGAAAATACTAAAATAACTATTAATATTACTACAAAATGCTTATAAACGGATATGATAATAAATGAATGTGATTAGTGTCTCTTCAATAACATGATAAATAATGTTAAATTTTTTTTTTAAAACTTTTTAGTGACATGTAAGTTTGTAAGTTATAAACTAAAATTCCTATTAGCTGCCATGTTTCAATACTTTATGAGTTATTTTACTAAATTTGGCAGCTTGGAATTTACAAAATATATAATGATTCCATCCACCATTTGCCAAATTTCTTCAAAATCACTCAAGTCATTCGTTGAAATTTCACCAAAAACAATAAGATAATTAAGCCAGACTAAAGGTATGCCTTCTTTTCCACACAACCACCCATTTCTGGCTAAGTAATCCTCAAGACTACTAGAATATGGAAATTTTCTGAACCATGATTCCTCATATTTAAGTGTTATCTGGGTTTTATGCCCAATAAAATAAAAATAAAAAATCCTCTTAAGAAGGGTTAGGGGAATTTCTAAAACTCATGGTACACACTGGTCCCCTAGCTCCACCACTAGTTGCAGTTCAGGGTGACTGGAAAAGTATAAACATACCTTGTCACCTCAAAAGGCAATGTTGCAAGCTCGAATTTCAACATTAACGACTTCCGTGATCACTTTAAGATATTTATCCTGGTAATTGTGTGGTACATGTGCATCAAGAAATTACACATTTCTAGAAACTATCTTTTAATAGATTACACATTTCTAGAAACTATCTTTTAAAATATGAGACCCAACACGTGTAATTTTAAATGGGAGGTAGAATGAACACGATAAGGATGGTAAATTTAATCATTTAACCACATGATTCTAATAGTTACATGAATCACACAAATCACATTGCCAGTCAAAATTTGCTCTTGTCGGTCTTGACTTTTGCTAACAGCAGATATCTACTGTTCTTTAGCATGACTAACAGAATTTTCCCTGTATAGGGTAATACACAATTTTAGGAGTGACTAGTGCAGAAATTTATTTAGCTAAGAAGACTACTGCAGAGTTTATTTTGTTTACACTGCAGAGTTTGTTGAAGTTGAAGAATCACTGTTCCCTTCAGGTTCTCATAATGCAGCCAGAATAGTCTCCTGAGAAATTATGCAATACAATGGGAGGGCAGCCACATGGTCCTCCCAGCCAATACAATTAAACCATTTTGGATCTCAATGATTATGTGCCCCCCTTGAAATAAACAGTTGATGAAAAATAGGCTATTTTTATTGGTTGGGACTTGGGAGGACCACATGGCGGTCCTCTGATCCTCTCCCTCTAGCTAAAGAGTGCTTAAAATTGGAACAAAAGTAGCTTTTACATGATAGAAGTTACATAGTTGGGCTTTAAATTGGAGTGAAGTTAAAGGCTTCCTTAAAGTGAAAGATAATGAATAGGAGCAGGGTGAATTATTTGTAGAAGGCCACCACTGTAGCACTATTTTCAATTACCAAGGAAAGTATGTTCTTGTCAATTTCGATAGAAATTCAATTGCAGCTGCTGAGTCTATGGAATTAAATTGGACTAAAGAGGAAAAAATGAAGTGCTTTTCAATTTCATAGGGTCTGGGAATTGGAATTAGGATTTTATGGTAACATATCTTTTATTTTTGTTTTTAACATCTTGCAGCTTCAGAAGTGGATCTTAAGGAGGCTCAAATGACTGAAGAAATGCCAGAAATTTCAGAGTCTTTTCTAGTAAATTCAGCTGTTGCTCTCTTTCTTTTCACCATTTTCTACAATATACTGTTTATTACTGTAATAAAACCAGCCATAGATGGTCCAGACAGAGTTGTTCCAGCTACTACTACTGTAGTAGAAGCTTCCAAAGACCGAATAAGTAACTAAAAAGCTTCATCAGTAGTAGTTTTGAAGATACTGCCACTGGAATTCAGTACCAGAGGTTTCTATTCAACCATGCAGTTTTGATTTCCTGAAAGTAGTACTCAAATACAAAGCTTTGTTGATTTGTCACTAGTTGTTTTTGAGTGTGAGCAATGTCTAAACTAGGCATGAATAGTTATGTGACTTTGATAATAGCATAGTAGTGATATGGTTATATAAATTTCATATCATGTCATGTCAAATGAATTACTTGATTCTCTCATAGTACATGAGTTTATTTGAGCAATAAAATATTCTTCTTCTTTTTCTTCTTTTTTGACTAATTTATAAGTTAAATATGTGCCCAGTGAATCTTGAATACATGATCTTACTTTCTAATTATTTTAAAAAAAGAGAATACATCATTTGAGTTCAAACTCATCGGAAAAAAATAGAGTATTCAATTATAACACAGCAATTGAACTTAGGTTTCTACAAAAGTCATTTAATTAATTGTATCATTTCCTTTAGGCTTTTTTTTGGTTAAAATAGGAAAAAAAAAATTCAAATAAGTTTATTTTGAGGAAAAAAAAAATCAAATGGGCCAAGCTTAATCTGCCAATGATTATCCTCAGCCAGCGAAGCTTGGGCCATCGCTCTTTGGAAGCTTACCTTAAATAAACTATATATGTATAATATTGGGGATCTTCGCCTGCAACTTTTTATATTGATATTGACTTCAGAATACTATATATGCACCACACTACCACTAGCTGTATTCTATTTATTTTTTGTTTACTCAAAATATATATAGAGAGAGAGAGAGTGGAATATTGCCATATTGGCAATGATTGAAAATTGAAACACACTTCTATGTCATATGATGTTCAACTTGGCAACCGGCAGATTTTCTATATTGGGGTCTCAATGGGACCCCGGTCTCAAGTGATTTTGCTAACCTTGGGAAATAAGTAAAGCTTTTGAAACAAACCAAAGAAGAAGCCTATTTACTATATCCTTGGATCCACAAGTGGGGTTAACAGAGGATACTCCGATGGCAAAGTTGGATCAAAGAAGTAACAATTTGAAAAGAGCAAATGCAAGTTTTTATGATTTTTCATACTTTTGTTGTATAAACCCTTTCCTATTTAAAGTGATTACTCCAAGAACATGTTGGTCATTTTCCCTACTCTTAACTTTGTTAATCGTGCTTAAATGTCATACCATTGTCATTTCTTATTGGTATTTCCAAGAAAGATAATATATAGGGTGATCTCACGATCCTTAAAATCAGGTGGAGAACTAAGTTAAAATAGATGTCAAGCAGTATTGAGGGGAGTGGTTCAAGTACCAATCCCCGCAATCTCAATAATGTGATGCTCCCGTATAATTTTTGCCTAACGATTTCAAGGTAAGTTCCAACTTGTTAATGTTGGATAGGCCTTCCAATAGATGCTCGACGATATCTCCCAAGTGAACTAAGGCTCTCATGATCGGCGAGGCTTCCTTTGTCATACCTAACCACCCAATATGATTAGATCACTAGTTGCACTAAACTTCTCAAGGGGGAATGTTTCAAGTTCAGCATTTATGCCTATTCCTATGCTCATAGGTCTGCTTTAGTCAATCCCAAAATTGGGCGTATGGGCTAGATGGTCCATCCAACTAAAAGTTGTGATCTCTTACTTTAGTAGGTATACACATATGAGCCAAAGTACATCAACAAAAAAAAAAAAAATAATAATAATAATTTGAGAAATTAACATAATATAATTTGGCCAATAGACTCAATACATGTAAGTTTAATCATTAAAACTTTAAAATTAAGTAGTATTCAAATATATTCCACATTTGAACGATTACCCATGTGCAGAGAGTTGGAGGTACCATCTCAACAAGAGATTATGTCGTCATCTAGCCCATGCTGATTTGGCGTTTGGTGCTATGTTTTTAAAAAAACTAAGATTTTAGTGCATTAATCATGCCTGTGAGTAAGCCTATTGTTTCTCACCAAAGATGGAGAAGCTGTGAACTTCTTTAGGAGCAACCTTGCTTGGTCAATGAAATGCTAATCTGAAACAATTCCAAGGTCAAAATGTAGGTACTGACCACATCCAATGTGTTTTTTTATGTGGCAAATTGTGCTGCTTGGAAGTTGCAACGCGTGTCATGTATTGTTGCTTTTCCCTGCCGACCTTGCACATAAGCGTGAATTTGGCAAAAATATCCCAACATATCGTTCCAAAATATATTGATGCATATATTGCAAAAATGCAAGCAACATTATTAGAAATATTGTGAACAAAATTTGGTAAATGAACAAACTTTGAAATATATACAAAATTATTGGTGGACCAATTTGAAAGTCTTAAAAATGACAATACAAAAAACTTGATATAGGTTTCACATGTCAATGTGTACTCGTGACAACTACCCTTGTAATACAAGCAACATTTTTGTTTCTTTATTTTTATTTTTAACATTATTAGCAATTGGTCTTTTAGATGGAAGAAAATAAACCACTTTTTTAATTTTTGTTGCCTAAACCTTGCTTCCCCTTATATATATATATATATATATATATCATATTGAATTTTTATTCTTTGACAAATTGATGGGGCTACTCATCACATGTTTACCAATCTATTGGTGTCTAATCCTTTCATCTAAAGAGCATTAGATAATTATGACAATAAATTATGAAGATGAAGAAGATATTTAAGGATATCAGTTGTAAACTGACAAGGTTCAAAGTTGGATAATGTTTTTTTTGGCTTTAGATTCAAACAAAAGAGCCACTCAAGGTAACTATTTGAAGCTGTCAGATCATGTATGAAGAATTTGATGAAACTCCATTAGTTCTTGACCATATGTTCCTTTGTTTTGCAAGCCACATGCATGAATAATTGGAAAGTATTGAAATTCTTTTGTCCTTGGACAAAGTTTCAACAATCTTCATGCCCATAATAATGATAACTTATTTCTTGGTGTAATTATGAATGCAAGCATGTTCCTTCTGATGAGCTTTTTTACCCAAAAAGCCAATTATGCCATTCCTACCAGAAAGCCAACAAGTGCATTGATGCTCCGGCTCAGCATACACTTTTCCGGTTCAGCAGGCACTTTTCCAAGGAATTGACATGTTATTTTTTATGATATATCCCTCCGATGATGTACATATCAGTTATAACTATACTACTCTCTTTGACGGCTCTTAGGTGTACTTTATTCCACTTGTCCTTAGTATTAACAATGTACACAAAATATTTGACCGAACTGTGTTAGGTGGTATATCATGATTATTTTGTCATATACTTGATGTTAGTGATAATTAATATGAAAGATTCTTGTAATTAGTTGGCACTTCTGAATTTGTTTTTTCAGATGAAACATTGAAATTTTTCTACCCCAACTATTGATGTATAAAAAATATTACCACCGTGAGTTTTGTCCCAAATTGTTGATTATGTTTAGAAAACCAAATTTTTTAAGAGAATTATCATTTACTGTCCTGTTTCTCAATTAAAAAGATAGAAATTTTGAAAATTACACTTGAACAAAGTTTTCAACAAATTTTTTCGTTTAAAGTACTTGGGTTTTGTAGGGGCATAATAGAAAACACAGTAAATTAATGATTTTTAATTTTAGAATATCCCAAAATAGAATACAAGATCAACAATTTGTGATGTGAAAGTGATATAACACTTAGTTTTTACTTAAGCTCCTTATTTTTATATACATAAAAAGGGAAAGTGTTTTTTTATTTTTTATTTTATTTATAAAAGACTTGTCATTTTTATTTGTTTTTATATAGAAAGAAGGCCTATTTATACTATCCATGAGATTTACCACTAGAAACTGCACAGGGAATTATTTGATTAACATTTTCTCCAGGTCTTACTTTCACAATATCATGAATCTTATAAGAAAGACCAGCAAAGCATGAAAGCAATGACAAATTATGTGCCATCCAACCCAAGATTAGCATGAAATTTGTATTTTTAGTATATTTAATCATATAAAAATCCATGAGAATCTTAGACCTGGATTTCGATTTAAATATTATAGATCTTGTTTCAAACCTAGATTCATGGTATTGATTTTTTCTTGAACCGTAACAGATGATTGATTATGAGGACAATATAGTGTACAATAAATGAAAGAAAAATTGATTTTGTGCCTTAAATAGAAAAGTCAGTTACAAATTACAATAAACAAATGCATGAATTAAAATTGCTAAATATCACATAATAAAGGTGAACAAATTAAGTCCCACAAATTTTTTTTTTAAAAGTAAAAGAACAAATAATAAATAAAAACAATATATATATATATTTCATGAATAAAATCAATATAGAATTCAACTATGAACAACAATTAAATTGAATAAACTGAAAAGCAAATTTGACAAACTAGCAATAAAGGCAAAAATGAGCCTATTCACTTTTTGGTTCGGATTAATCTCCAACTACTTATAGGTAAAAAAAGGTTGAAATTGTGATAGATCTATATATGCATGAACTTAATTATCTTTAGCTACGAACCACCCAATTTATGTGGGTTGGTGATGGGATGGGATGTGTAAGCAACCTCTTTTTTTTATTATTATTTTCACCCACAATATATTATTAATGTTTAAAAGTCAAGGAATAGAGTTTGAATTTAAGCACTACATGACTAAATACTAAAAATAATTATAAATTTTTTTTTAAAAATCCACTATAAAAAAACAGGCACGTGATATTTAAGCATTCTAGAATTAGTTTTTTTTTAATTCTAATTTTGAGATTGCAATGATTGTAAATTGTAACTAAAAACCGAAAAATCACCTTAGAAATGATCTAGCAAATAACCAAAATATAGTTTCTTTTTTTCTAATTTCAGAAAACAAAATTTACATGAACTTTCTTTCTTGCTGTCAAAGAAAAACAAAAACACACCTAAAAAAATATTAAAAAAAAAGGAAAATCAGAAAAAACAGTGAACACATATAAAAAAGCAAAGCAAAATAAAGAAAGCCCTGGATTGCTTGGATATTTTTTGGGAAGTAGAAAAAGGGAAAAAAAAGAAAAAGAAAAAGAAAAGGAAAGGAAAGGGACTTAATTAGAGAGAAAAGGGTTCTTCTGTCTGTCTCATTCCATTGTTGAATCCAAAAGAAAAGAAAGAAAATTTATAATTTAGATCAGGAAGAGAGAGAGAGAGAGAGAGAGAGAGAAAAAAAAAGAAAAAAAAAAAGAAAAAAGAAAGAAAGAGGGTTTTAGAGAGAGAAAATCTGAGCCAAAAAAAAAAACAGAGCTTTGAGCCTTTGACTCTCTCTCTCTTTCTTATTCATTCACCCCCTTGAAATTGATCCTTTCACATTCAGCTCTTTACCAAACCCTTTTCATTTTTCTTCCTCTTCCTGTTTTTATTATTCAAAGTCAGTCTCTTTGGCCTTAAAAGCTTCAAAAAACATCTATCTTGTTCTTCTCTTGACCTTAAAAATCTCACATGGTTTCTTGCTGGATTTTGCTTCTCTAATATCCTGGCCTAATCTTCATCTGGGCCTTGTAGATTATTGGAAGCAAAAATTGTTTCTTGCACTTTGTTACAGGTAACTCTCTTTCTTTTTGAAGAATAAAAATAGGTTCTTTTTTTAGAAATTCTAGTATCTTCAATAGATTTGGGGGATCTCCTGTAAAATTATGTGGATGTTCTGAGAATCAAAGATTCATGGGTTTTCTAGTAAATTTGAAAATAGTTTCCTAAATATTTGGAGAGTTTACTTTTTATTTTTTTGAGGCAGAAGATTGAGCTGAGATTGCGGTTTGTAAATTTACCATATGATTTGTATGAATCTCAGATTCTTTTTTACTTTCCTGCTCAGATTCTGGCTGCTATGCCTTTATGCTCTGTTGGGTCTCCTTGAAATCTCATAAAAGAACAAAAATTAAACTTGAGGAGTATTTGAAAGTTTGAGAAGCTTTTGATCCATGGGAAATTGCTGTGCAACCCCTAGTACTACTTCCCAGAAGCAAAATGGGAAGCAAAAAAACAAACCCAATCCATTTTCTGCTGACTATGCTGCGGTCAACGGAACTGGAGGTGGGAACAAGCTCTGGGTCCTGAAAGATCCAACAGGCCATGATATCTCAGCTGATTACGAACTTGGCCGCGAGCTAGGCCGAGGCGAATTTGGGGTCACTTACTTGTGTACTGATGAGTCCAATGGTGAAAAGTATGCCTGCAAATCCATATCCAAGAAGAAGCTTAGGACTGCTGTGGATATTGAGGATGTGAGGAGGGAGGTGCAGATTATGAGGCATTTGCCTAAGCACCCCAATATTGTGACCTTGAAGGATAGCTATGAGGATGACCAGGCTGTTCACATTGTGATGGAATTGTGTGAGGGTGGTGAACTTTTCGACCGGATTGTGGCGAGGGGGCATTACACTGAACGTGCAGCTGCAGCTGTTATGAAGACCATTGTTGAAGTTGTTCAGGTTGAATTTAAATAATTTTTTGTTGTGTTGGTTTGGTTAGATATTGTCATGGATTTTGATGCTTATGATATTGCACTGTCTTTTAGTAGCATGTTAAATTTTGGGCTTTGCTTGTATGGTACCACCTGATCTGAATCAGTTTTACAATGTGCTAGTGTTATAACATTTATGGTTTTCATCCTGCTGTTGATTTTGAACTTGGCCTTTTGATTTCAAAGTTTCGAAAAAAATAGTTTGTCTAATTGATCCCCCCTTTCTATTTTCAAGTCTAGGCAGTGTCACATGTCTGTCTTTGTTAATTGATCATTTTGAATAATTTTCTAGAGAGTTATATGATTATATGGCTAAAACCAGGTTACAAGTTTAATTACTATTCCGTCGTTTTGTCCATAATTCCTCTCACATTTGTCCTTAAAACATTATTCCTCTTGCCAGAAAACATTTCTTAACTGTTTCATTGTCTTCTAAAGTGTATGTGGTTTCTAACTTCTTTATGAACTGGTGCATTTTAGTACTGCAGGCTGATTGGTTGAATATGCAATGAATTGGCTTTTACTTTATGAATCTTAGATTTTCTGTTTTTGCATATATTTTCCTTGCCATCTACTGTCCCTCTCCCCGCCTTTGTGTTTGTGTGTGTGTGTGTGTGTTTCCCTCTATATGCCTATTGTGGACCAAATTATTTTCTGGCTCGGGCTGTACTGCTTTTAAAGATTTCTATGTACTTGCTGTTGTTGGATAATTATTCTCCTGTTTTAGTTCTACTTCATGTTTAGTAATCTGGTATCTTTATATGCATTTTCTTTGTAGATGTGTCACAAGCATGGAGTGATGCATCGTGATCTCAAACCAGAGAACTTTCTATTTGCAAACAAGAAGGAGACTTCTCCCTTGAAGGCAATTGATTTTGGGTTGTCAGTATTCTTCAAACCTGGTATTGCACTTTATATAGTCAATCAGTTTGTGAATTCCCCCTCCCCTCCTTTAGGACTTCCATATTTAAGTATTATTATCATCTTTGTATCTTTTTATGTTATATCTACTGAACGTGAAGGATTTTATTTTCTACAGGTGAGCGATTTAATGAGATTGTAGGAAGTCCCTATTACATGGCTCCGGAGGTTCTGAAACGCAATTATGGCCCTGAGGTTGATGTCTGGAGTGCTGGAGTTATTTTGTATATTTTACTCTGTGGTGTTCCACCATTCTGGGCAGGTTTGTTTCTATTATTGACTGTTCTATTTTTTTACGTTTGTATGTATATATGTATGTATGTACATGTTAGGTTTGAGTGCCTATGTGTAAAGTTAAGGGTGAGTGTAAAATGACCCTATTAAATTGTTTCAAATTTTCTACTATTGGTTGATATCATATCACGTGTGCCCAAGAGGGTAGCTTCTTCCTTTGTTTCTTGGGTTGTATCCTCATGAAGTACATTTTGTTTTTCAATCAGAAACTGAACAAGGGGTAGCACAGGCAATTATTCGCTCTGTCATTGATTTTAAGAGGGACCCTTGGCCTAAAGTCTCTGATAATGCAAAGGACCTTGTGAAGAAAATGCTGGACCCTGATCCTAGACGGCGGCTTACAGCTCAGGAAGTGCTTGGTAATGTTCTACTTCATAAGCTTAATGTGTTTCATATGTGCTGAGATTTATTCATAATTAAACAATTATCCGAATGCTGTCACTTGCAGATCATCCTTGGCTACAAAATGCCAAGAAGGCTCCAAATGTTAACCTGGGTGAGACTGTGAGAGCAAGGCTCAAACAATTTTCCGTGATGAACAAGCTCAAAAAAAGAGCTCTAAGGGTAATTATCTGGATTTCTTGATATATATTGTACACTTCTTATGCAAGAATCTAAGGTCCACTTGTGTTCTTTCTAGAACATTGTCTGTGTAATATTTATGACTTCATTATTTGATGTTTGAACTTTTGAGTTTTTATCAATAGGTGATTGCTGAGCATTTGTCAGTGGAGGAAGTGGCTGGCATAAAGGATGCCTTTGATATGATGGACACCGGCAAAAGAGGCAAAATAAACATTGAGGAGCTTCGGGCTGGGTTGCACAAGGTTGGCCAACATATTCCTGAAGCAGATCTGCAAATCCTAATGAACGCTGTAAGCATCATATTTTGTTTCTTATCAAGTACTTATCCTCCATCATCCCTGCACCTGTCCTTTCCCACATTTGAAGTGTATATTCACTGACAATTTAGCTCCAAATAATAATGTGAGAATCTGGAAATATTGAGCACCTAGTTTGTAGGGATATTTTTTTAGAGGCTGTGTAGGGTTATCTACTTTCTTCTCTACTCCTGCAACCCCTTCCCAAAAAGGGAATTAAAAAAAAAAAAAAAGAGATTAACATGATCTGTCTCCTAAATATGATGAAAGTATGTTTTAGTGAATTATTTATAAATAAAATAAATAAAAAGTATGTTTTAAGTGAATAATTGAAACTTGTTTCCTACAGGCTGATGTTGACGGTGATGGAGCTCTAAATTATGGGGAGTTTGTTGCGGTTTCAGTTCACCTTAAAAAGATGGGCAATGATGAGCATATACACAGAGCTTTTGCATTCTTTGATAAAAACCAGAGTGATTACATAGAGATTGAAGAGCTGCGGGATGCTTTAAATGATGAGTCAGACACCAACAGTGAGGAAGTTATAAATGCCATTATGCATGATGTGGACACAGACAAGGTTAGTATTGAAGTCTAAATATAGACTTAAAAAATCGTGTTCAGTAAATATGGCATTTTTACTCGAGAAAAAATTCACAGGAATAAACTTACTGTATGATTTACTAAAAATCATCATATGCTTCCACTAGCTTAAATCGCCTTTTCTTTCTTGTGGCTATTCTAAGGCTTCAAAATTACAAATGTATTGCTATTTGCTGGTATCAGTCATGTTACTTTTGTGAATGACCGTATCGTGTTAGGACATTCCATGCCTTACCACCTGTTGATGCTACATATTGATTTTCTGGAATTGTTATGTTTGAGTTTTACTTGAACTGCTCATTTGTTTTTTGTTTTTTGTTTTGTGTTTTTTTATTTTTTGTTTCCCTGCATGTTCCTTTATGTGAAGCATGACCTATTCATGTAAAATTTCTCAAGAAATCTCCATTTAGCTGTGCATAAAATCACCAATTTCTTAACACTCTAGAATTGCCCATCCCCTTCAGCTATTTTGATAGTATCATATTTTACTTCACTTTTATTCCATGTCCTCCTGTGCAATAGACAATTGGGCAGTGTTGCAGATAGTATTCCTCTTGTGCAGTTATTGGCCAAAGATTTTGTGCACCACCAGGCCATTAATTATCATTATAACTTAACACTTCTTAGATAAAATCTTATTTAGCCGTATATTTAAACCTTGTGAATTTCTCGTTTAATCTTGCAGGATGGGCGCATAAGCTATGAGGAGTTTGCTGCAATGATGAAGGCTGGTACAGATTGGAGAAAAGCATCTAGGCAGTATTCAAGGGAAAGATTCAACAGCCTCAGCTTGAAGTTGATGAGGGATGGGTCATTACAGCAACCCAATGAGGGTAGATGAACCAACAATCATTAGAAAACAACCGATGCTCGTGAAACAGGGAAAAAAAAAGTATTTTTTTTCTTGGGTTTATGCAATCATTGTCATTTTTTAATTTTATTTCCTCATGAGACCTTGGGATAGGTAGATCAGCACGAAGAGGGGTCTTAAATGGCTTTGAAATAGCCATCTTTAGGATTTGTTTGGTCGGAGGTAGATGCAGGAGAAAGAAGAAAGTTTTAGTGTTAGACAGAATTTGGTCAAGTTGTTCTTGTGAAATTTGTGGTTGTAAATATGTTGACGAGGCCTGTAGGCCCTTTTCATTAGAGATATAATTTCCAATTTGTTGTTTAAATGCTTCCCATGTATTGTTGTCAATAACACAATTTATCATCCCCTAATTCTTACATTGGAGGAATCTTTGGATTTTGAAAGGTTTGGTTTTTAGCTAGAGTTGCTTTAATTATTACTTAGATATTTACACCAACCGCACCACCCCGTTAATTTAGCTGTGGACTTTTTTGTTTGGTGGTACCCAAGCTAAAGATGCTCTAAATCATCATTTTTTTTTTTTTTTTTTTTTTTTTTATGTTACTATAAATGGTATCATCTTGTCCTAAATACACCTGTGATTTGTTGCACCATACACTTACTATATCCTGGGTTTTATTCTTTCACCACTATCCATTTATTTATATTTTGAAATTGATTTTTTTGATACAGGATTATTTTGAAATTGATTCTTATCCCATCATCATTAATAATTTGTAATTTATATAGGTCTTATCCATTTATTTTGAAATAAGTGAATCGATTTTCATTGCATCATTAATAATTTATATGAAGTGTAATGATACACTTATCATACATACACAATCATGTGAGTTAATATTGTATTTTGAAAACATAATTTCAAAATAAGTGTATATGGAGTGTGCAATAACAAGTGTGTAACAAGATTTTTCCTTATATAAATGTAAAAATAGTGATGAAGAATGTTTATTTAAAAGAGATGGACAAGGATTTGGGAAATGTATGGTGAAACTGTTCAGTTCTAAGTCCATTTGGTTGAAGGAATAGAAAAGTAGAAGGATAAAAGAAATTTTGATTTCTCTCATTCATGTTTGGTTGGGGATGAAAAAGTGGAGAGAGAAAAAAAAAACGAGTGTATAAATTTACTTATATGTCCGTGTTAAAAAATAATACCCGATTAAAAAAAAAGAAAGGCAATGACCTAAATTTATTATTAAAAAAAAAAAATCATTCCCATTAATTTTTTTTAAATCCCAAAAAAAAATGAGAAGAACAAAACCTCACCCCAAAAAACAGTGAAAGAGTCCACGCCTAGGAAAGCAAAGCAAAGCAAAAAAAAAAAAAAAAAAAAAAAAAAAAGATAAAAAAATTAAATAAAAAAAAAAGAGTTAAAAAACAACAAATAGGTTCACGTAAGAGACTAAAAGGAGTATTATTCATCTCCCCTATATTTTCTTCCCAAATTAGGGAGTGAGAATTTTGGTGGGCTAAGGGAAAAGCATCTGGCCTCACCAATTTTACATCCTCCATTCTCTCCGACTAAATATCCATAAAATCAATTTTATCTCCACTTTTCTCTCCCCTATTTTTTATGCATCAAAAAATAAGCTAGAGCACAGTCTTAGCTCAATGGATTTTTCATTTTGTTGTGCAGCTATAACTTTCAGTAAAGTACTGGAATGAAATTTTTCTAACGCAAAAGCTTAGCTTAGCTAACCGTGACAGTGAACAATCTTTGTTAATTAAGTGCAGCTATAGTATTATTACTAATCAGTTGGAGGTTATAAACTGGCCTTCCTTGTATTGGCTGTCCACTCCATAATGATTTTGACAGGTCAATCTTCTCAAGTGAAGATTTTGAATTTGTACTTTAACTCAATTTTATCTAATATGTAAAAATATATGAGTTGGAGAGATGAAATCAAAACTCAATATTTTAGTCTCTAGTTTTTCTTAAATTTTTAAGCCATTTGGCATACCTTGTAGTTTTTTTTTTTAATATAAAATATAGGATAAAATTGAAGTACACTATTTAAGTATTGTTCCTTAAATTCCTCTCTTCCTTTTAAAATTCAGCCATATAATTTTTATCTTATGGAATGGAAATGTACTTTTAGTTAAGTACGGCCACATAACTGAGTTTTAAAAGAAGAACCTAAGAAATAACACCTAAATACTGCACCTAAGTTTTGTCCTAAAATATAAACATTCTAAATCATAAAACTTAACTTTAACATGTTGAAACACTTTTCTAAAAATTATATATATATATATATATATAGAAAATTGTGGCATTTTTTTAGTAGTGTTTTTAAAACATGTTTCCACCACTTAAAATCAAAAACCTGGCATCGTCACATGACACCTTCAAGGTTTAGTGAAAGAGGATTTGGATTTTATTTGGAAATTAATTGTTTTGGAAAACTTAGAAGCCGTCACTTAATTTAATATTTTTTAGGGATTTTTTTTTGGATATTATTTAGCTCTATGAGGGTGAAATGGTTCACGTTTCACTACGGACAAGTTCGAAAGTTAAAGTTACGTTGCTGGAAGACATGAAACACCTACAAGTGTTGAGGGTAATTATTGGTAAGAAAAAATTGATATGCGATTGAATATTTAATGAACACAAAATCATATTATATATAATAAAAATTGGGCTTAGACGTCGTAGTTGTACCATTTGGCTTCACCAAATTGCAGAAATTTTAATAAATTTTTAGATTTTAAGAATAGATATATACATATTTTTTGGATAAATATGATAAATTAAGTAATGAAAGAAAGTAGTATTTAATTTACAACTATAACAGTTGTGTCTATCTAAAATGTTATCAACAAACCCTAAAATCAATAGAATAGAATTATCTAAGGATAGAATTTAAATAAAAAAGAGAGATAAAACTATGCTAAAAAAAAGAGGTACATCCACTTAGAAATTGAAACTCCCACTATTGGAAAAAGAGCTTCCGTAGTATATTGAAAGCATATATACAAATTTGCATGAAAGAGGTCTAATACATCCACTTAGAAATTGAAACTTCCACAATTGGAAAAAGAGCTTCCATTGTGAGCTTCCGTTGTATATTGAAATCATACATACAAATTTGCATACGTTTCTTAAAAAAACGTAAAAGAAAAGAAAAAAAAAAAGATAGAACTTGCATTTTTTTTTCCTACGTTTTTTTTTTTTTTTTTTGGTGGATAAATTTGCATCTTATGTCATCTTTTTCCTAATAATTAAGTTAAAAAAAAAAGTATTTGAGTTTCACCTAAACTACTTCTTTTTGTTCATATAGTCTTATTCACAATCTAAAATTCCCACTATATATACATACAGTTTTTTGGTGTTTCATTATTTCTACTACGTACTTTACAATTATTTGCTATATTCTTCATTTCTTCTCTCTACCCTACCTACAACCTTGCAGGTAATTTTTTTTTTTCTTTCATCAAATTGAATAGATTTTGTGTATTTGTTGCCTTTATATTATATATAATATGATTTTTACCAACAAGTTTTATAGATAAGCTGAAATTCTATGTTTGATCACACCTTTTAGTGTTCTTTTTAGAAGTCAACATAGCAAGCAATGTATTTGTATTTTTTAATTTCTTATTACATGATTATTTGTTGTTGACATCAATATTTTATAATGGATTTAATTTGTTATGGTTTTGTTTGGTGCTTTGTTCCATGTAATCTATATTCTTTAATTAAAAGCAAAATTTGCTGTCAACCATGAAATTGGATACGAGAGAATCCATATGTTCAAATTTCTATGTAAGTTTATCTTTACTTAACTCCGTTTTTTATTTTTTAAGTTCAAAATTTTGGATATTTTTTCAATTATTGAATTCATTATTTTTTCATGTGTAATATTAATATCTATGTTTTTTTTAATGATAAAAAAATAATATATGTGTTCTTAAAGGCTAAAACACAATACAATTACAAACATTCTTTAAGTTAGGGTGTTATATTTATTTATTGGTTAGTTAGAATGTTACGTTAAGTTAGAGTATTATATTTTTATTTATTATTAATTTAGAATGTTACATGTGGATACATATGCTGGTTTAAGATTAATATAACTTATAACCATTTGAATGAAAATCAACACTAAAACAAATGATTTAAATATCAAAATAAGAAATAAAAATTAAATTTCTTTTAAGTGTACAAGTACAATTTATTTTTTAATCTTAAATTTTGAATTAATTCTTTTTTCATTTTATTTATTATTAAATTTAATTATATTATCAAAATATTTTTTATTAAGCCGTGCATCGCACGGGCATAATACTAGTTATTATATAAATTTACTACAACAACTCAAACAAGTAGAAATCTTTATTTTTGTGGCATTGTGGCCTAAAAAGTTAAGTAGGCCATATAATGATTTATGAATCAATAAAAAATGACATGATAATAATATTTAAACCAAATGCGAGCAAGAATTTTATTATGTGATGCATGAAGTTAATTTGGGATGATTGTTATTTGGACCACGAAAAATAAATTTATTTTTCTTTAGAAGAGTTTTTTGTTGTAAAAGTTTTTTATTTTTTTAGTTGTTGTTGTAAATGTATTGAACTGTATTTTTATAAGGAATTGGACCTCTCCTATAAAATTTATTAGGTTTGGGTTTATTAAATTCAAGTTAAACCATTACTTGGTCTGTGTCCAAAAAACTTTAGTTTTGTTGGATATGAGCATTCTTTTCTTCACCTTATCAACTTTTTTATAAAAGTCCGGATCAGCAGACTCCCTTTAAAATGGCCTCTAGGCCTTGTATTTTTAATAGCAAATCAAAACTTGTGGCCCAACCCAATTTCATATAATTAGTGTAAGAAGAAAATTAGTAATTTTAAGTTTCAAGAAGCATCTGAGATCCTTGCAGCTCAAATGGTATCTTTTGATGTTTCCAGTGTTCAAATCTAACCACAACTATTAAGTTTTATTAAAAGTTTACTGCGAGTATAACGCAATAGAATATTATGGTTGTTCATTGTTGCACCTTTTATGAATTATTTATGAATTAGTGCAAGTGTGTTTATAAATTGAGAGTCACTCGTTTTATTTTGTCATATTTTTGCATTAATTCATGAAGTCATTCAAAGAGAGACACACAATTTTGATTGATGTGTAGAGAGATTGTTTGTGCTTCTTTTGTGTGTGGTTGATCATTGTATTCTAGGATGCAAATGTTTAAGTCTCAAAACATCACTAAGGAGATAGTGTGAGAGGTGAAATATGTTTTAAGAAGATAGTGTCAAACACTAGCCTTAATAAATTTTGTATTAACTTTGCATTCATTTGATCAGTGAGTATATTAATTATTAGTCATTATTATGCATTTAATAGGCTTTATTTTGTTTGTTGTTCTTGTTCATAGATTCATTAAAAGTAAACTATCATGCATTATACCCTACACTAGTATCAATGTTGGTCAATGGAGGCATAGTTGATAAAACGTGAATCGATTTTTTATTTTTTTTCATATCGTGAATCGTATCGTATCGTATATCATGAGATACACAAACACTTAATAAAATTTATAAAAAATTATAGATATACATATAGAAATGGTATATTCATTATAAATTTTAAATATATTTAACTAATCACTAATTTATTCATCACTTATGTAATAATATTTAACAAGCTAATTAAATAAATCAAACTAGTATGTGTTTATAACATACACATTCAAATTGCTTAAATTCAAAAGTGATAATCTATTACAAATGACTCAAAAATAATAATTTATACTCATCATATTGCCTAATAAACCCCATCTAAGTCAATGCTATCATCATGTTTATCATTTTGCAAACTTATTTCTTCATTAAAATTTTCTTCATTGTCATTAACATTTCCCTTCTTGTTCTTTTTATTTTAATAATTAATATATATATATATATATTTCTTATTGGCATTATAGTTTCTTGGACTTATAAAAATAATGACAAGAATAAAAAATAATTATATTGTCAATTAATATCTTATTCATAGTATAGAAAATAAATTAATATTAAAGTGAAGTGTAAGTGTGTACTGTATAGTCCAAATTTTATAAGAGAAAGAAAGAGGAAAAAAAACTTATGAATATATTATTTTATTTGGCCAAATTAAGTAACCTAATAATTTTGTGTTAAAAAAAAATCTAACAACTTGTTAGATTCAAATAAACGTACAAATTTTAACAATAATGACAACGTGTATCGTACGATTTATGAGCACTTACAATACACCGATACAATATAGAACTTTTTACACACAATACGATACGTATCGCGTATCGTACGATACTGACAACTATGAATGGAGGTAGTAATATTGATGACAGTGGGTGATGGTAGATTGGTAGTAACAGTAGTGGCAACAAGGGTGGTGGTGTGAGATTTATCATTTTGTGTAACATATTACATGTACTCATGTAACATCATTTCATATGGGTTTAGATACTAACAACTATGAATGGAGGCAATAATATTGATGACAACGGGTGATGGTAGATTGGTAGTAATAGTAGTGGCAACAAGGGTGGTGGTGTGAGATTTATCATTTTGTGTAACATATTATATGTACTGATGTAACATCATTTCATATGGGTTTAGACCCCTACAAGTGTGGGATACACTCTCATATGAGTGATATTGCATACAAAAGTTATACATAATGGTGTGGACACATTTAAAAAAAAAAATAATAATCCGACTCAATTGGTAAAGACAAATGGCATAATATTATTGGATGGAAAGACCATTGGACATTGTTGATGTAGTCCTCTGGGAAATTATTATGTACTCTCGGAGTACTATAAATGCGTATTCCCTCTTCTCACATGAATGGTGGGTCTCACTAATTAAATTCATAGTGGGACCCACTATTTATGTGAGAGGAGGGAGTACACATTTATGGTACTCCAGGAGTACCTAATAATTTTCCTCTTTTGTTGAATAATTTCTCTCCCCTCATTTAATTTATTTTCCTTTATATTTAGTAATTTAGTACTCTCTCTCTCTCTCTCTCTCTCTCTCTCTCTCTCTCTCTCTCTCAATTATCTTAGGTGTCAAAATGGTAATTAAGTCATTTTTATATTATGTAATTTAACATTTACTTTCCTTCCATAATATGGTACTCAATTGAGATTATGTAATACAATTTGTTATGGAAATTTATTAATTTCAATAAAATCTATATTTGCTTTAGTTTTGTCCATTAATTACAATTTTTCATATGCACATTGACTCAATAATAATTACATTTTTATGACTATAGAAATATAGGTCTAAGTTGTCAAGAGCCTTCTAACTTGGTTAGCACTTTTTGATATTTCCAATAGAAATATCCGGTGTTCAAATCTCTACTTCCCCCTCCTCTTTAGTAATATTACAATTTGACAACACGCCAATAGTAATGAGAGTAATTCTTTTATCAACATGACTTTCATAGCATTTCTTCAAAAAAAACATGACTTTCATAGCTATATTTTCTTAAGATTAAAGTTCAGATTGCTTGACTAGTAGCTTACTAAACATATAATTAACAAGTTGTAATCCCTTTGGTCTTCTTTGTAACGGAAAATAAAAAGTATTGAGAAGGTTAACCACTATAATCATAGCTAAGTCTCTAGGATTCCATTTTTATTGCCTTTTTTTTTTTTTTTTTTGGGGTGATGGTAATTAATTGTTAGATGTTGAATGAATTTTAACAAAGTGTTGTGATTTGCAAGGATTTTTTTTTAATGATCATATACCGGAAAAACAATGTATTTAATGTGTGATGCAATGATGCATTTTTTTCTTCCTTTTAATATATAACGTCATGAAATCTCTAATATTTCGCCAAGAAGGACAATTTGATATTTGCTTTGCACTTTTTTTGGGGGAGGGGGAGGGGGGAGTGTCAATGAATTTTAACCAAGTTTTAGTCTCGAAAGTTTGTTTTTTTTTTTTTTGTTGTTGTTTTTTTTTATTATAATTATATACAAGTGAAAACAATGTATTTAATATAGGACGTGTAATGATGGCCTCTTTAATATATATACGTTACAAAAACTCAAATATTTCGTCGAACAAGGAGAACTTGATATTTGCTTAGCAAATTTAGCTAATTTCACTTATTTCTCTCTTGCTTGAAATGAACAACTTCATATTTGGCGTTGCAGTGTTAGCCTTTTTTGCTTCTCGATCTCTCTTTCTCACTGATAAGTATTGTCTACCCTCATCAATTCCATTGTTTCTCCTCCCGATCATGATATGTTCATCATTATTTTTCTCCTATTATCGCTCTTTTTTTTTTTCATCTTGAGTATGAATTAATCATGGTGAAATTTTAAAGATCAATATTTAATATCTTCATTATAATTGTCATAGTGAATTTTAACCAAGTTTTAGTCTCGAGAGTTTTTTTATTTTATTTTAATTTTTTTAATTATATACGGGTGAAAACAATGTATTTAATATATGACGTGTAATGATGGCCTCTCTAATATACATACGTTACAAAACTCGAATATTTTGTCGAACAAGGAGAACTTGATATTTGCTTAGCAAATTTAGCTAATTTCACATATTTCTCTCTTGCTTGAAATGAACAACTTCATATTCGGCGTTGCAGTGTTAGCCATTTTCGCTTCTTGATCTCTCTTTCTCACTGATAAGTATTGTCTGCCCTCATCAATTCCATTGTTTCTCCTCCCGATCATGATATGTTCATCATTATTCTTCTCCTATTATTGCTCTTTTTTTTTCATCTTGAGTATGAATTAATCATGGTGAAATTTTAAAGATCAATATTTAATATCTTCATTATAATTGTCGTAGTGTTTTTTTTTTTTTTTTTTTAATTTTTAAATTTTCCTTTCCTTTTGCAAGACATTGATTTCAGTGAATGATTGATCAAATTATCATGGTCACAATAAAATATTTTTTTCTTTTGTACATGTTAAACATAATTATTTTGATCTATCGATTAGATCTAATTAGGCAAAAAAAAAAAAAAAAAAAATCCTAATTGTAATATATCAATAATTTTGTCTCTTTTAATTTAAAATTCTATAGTTTTATTGGAAATCAAGTTGATCCATTGTTTTGATTTATGACAATTGTTTTGATTTTTGCATATACTTTTACCCAAATTTATATCTAAAGAATAAGCTCCTCTTAATGAAGGATTTGATTTTGAAATCACAAAAAAAATTATTCAAAGTGGTGTAGCAATTAGCTTAAAAGAATCGAGCACACTTTTTTTTTTGAAGTAGTGTAATATTTAAATTAACATAATTGATCACACATGTTTTACAATTTGGTGATTTAGAAATCCCAATATCATATAATCCATTAAGGCATAAGTTGTGTACTTTTTTTATTGTCCAATAAAAAAGAGTGAAGGGGACATTAAACTGTGTGTACCCTACTTGAACATAACCATACTAGCTCCTCTAATCATTGAAAAATCAATGTCTCAAAGGCCTAGATGGGAATTAGTAGTTGCATGCACTCCCTGTGGTGAGTTGGGTAATAATATGAGTGTTTTTTTTTTTTTTTTTTTTTAAAGAAGACAGTATTATTATGAGTTGTGTATTTTCATATAGAGAGAAAAAAAATTCGGTGATTTGAATAGTTGTGTAATATGATATCATTTTGGGTGATTTGAACCTCATTTTTACCTCCCACTGTCTACCTAGAAAAAAAATCGGACAAGAATTAGAGTTGCACATTGTATTAGGGTATATATATAAAAAGAAAAAAAAAATCAAAAAACCCTTAATTGGAGCTACTTGGATTTGAAGAAACGTGAGGAACAAGAAGAGAGGATTCTCCAGCTCATAGCATTCAATCCAAACTTGATGAGAAGGAAAAGAAAGAAGAAAAAGAAGTTCCTTGAAGATGTGAAACGTTGCTGTTTGGGTATGGTATGTACTATTAACCTTTCTCTCTTTCTTATAAAAAATGATTTTATTGTATTGTATTAAGCATTATGGGGAAAATGTTTTCAAATATTTAATTTATTTTTGTTATTATTAATAGGTCTCATGATACTTTTTGGTATTATTTATGAACCTTATTGTATTATTTCAGTTAACTTTTACTTTTATTTACGGTACTTTTAATAAAAAGTTTTCGATTTCAACAAAATAAGCGGATTCGAAAAAGACTAAGGGTCCGTTTGGATACAGCTGAAAACTGAAAACTGAAACTGAAAACTGAAAAACACTGTAGCGAAATAATTTTTAAATGTGTGAATAGTATCGTGGGACCCATTTTTAATGAAAAAGTTGCTGAAAAGTGAAATTTGTGGGTCCGTGAACAGTACACGATGTGCTGTGATTGGTCAAAAAAATTTGAAAAGTCAAAGTTTGCGGCTACTGTTCATTGAACAGTGCATGAACAGTTAAAAAAAAAAAAAAATGAAAAACGCAGACGCAGGATTGGGCGAAAACGCCCAATCCAAACGCACTCTAAGTATCTGTTTGGTTAGCTTATTTTTTGTCAACTTATTTTATTATTCAGCTTATTTTTATTATTATTCATATGTCTTACTGCATTTTTAGTAGTTTTATTGTACTATTTCAACTAATATTTACCTTTATTTATAATACTTTTAGTAAAAAAAAATTAATTTCAACAAAATAAGTAGATACAAAATGAATTTATCAGTATTACTTTTTTAATTTCCGGTTAACTAAAAACCAAATCTTTGCCTGAAGAGGAAGTGAGGGGCTACTGTTCATACTTTAATGTAGTCAGTTTTAGAATGTCTGTCCAAACAATATTTTAAAATTAAACCGTGGGGCTAGTGCATGTGCTTCTAAATTTAACTTGGTCACGTTGGTTTAATAATAATTTGATATATATATATTTTTCCAATGAATATTGACGTTTTTCTGTTGTTGAGAAACAATGAATATTGACGTTGGTTGTGCCGTTGTGGTGGTTAATGGATCAGAGATTCAAAGAACCCAATGATGTGACTTGTTTGCAGGGAAACAGAGGGACTTTTAGTCTTGAAACGCCCAAAACAAAAGAGCCACCAGGACCACTCACCAATGCAAAAAGTAGGGTCTCTTTGTGTTGCTATCACAACCTTTATTATACGTGGTACACATTATGTGTGTTTTTACTTTTTGTTGTTTGATACTTTGATTTGATTTTAGTTCTCAAATACACAAAATATAAAACCCCAATGTTGCACTTTGAATTTGGATTTTTAAATTTTAAAGTGATTAATTTTAAATACTTTAATTCAAAATTAATAAATATTTAAATGTTATATGAATTTTTAAATTTTTATAAATTTAGAAGTTATTTCAAATTCAACAATTTTAAGATTTAAAATCCTTGACGGTTTTGTCAAATTCAAATTATTGACCATTTGTAAATGATCCAAATAATGTATTTAGATTTTAATTATCCAAATCCAAATTCTGCCATCCAAACACACCATTGTAGGATTCTTCAAGTCTCAAGATATTCACTATTAGGTGTTGAATTTGAAAATGTTAACTTACATGTCAGAATTACCTTTAAATAATAGAAAAAGTTAACAAATGTTTTAAGGACATAATTTTAGCATGTGTAGTCAAAAGCTTTATAAATTGTAATTCAATTGGAAATTTTTAATGTTTCTGCTGTAGATATTCAAGATGTAAATCCTCTCTCTTCCATTGTTAAGAATCAATGTTAATTAAAGGATTATTTTATTATTATTATTATTCATATGACAGAACAATAAGAAAGACAATCATATTAATTTGTGACATAAAAAAATGTTTTGTTTGGTTTTACTTGCTGGTCTGCTGCCCATGTTTCTAAAGACATCAATTTTGTGGTTCACAATGTTACTAGACTGGGTGGAATTTGCAGTGTAATTAGGTGGGGAACAATCCCCTTCTTATTCATTCTAAATTCTAAATTCGGGTTCTTGTGCACAGGAACTAGATAGAATTGATTCTCCCAATCCTTTTGTTTCTACTATTCTTCAATAAAGTGAAGGAATCATACCAATTCAAGGTATTCTTTATGAAAAAATGTGTATGTTTTCTGAACCGAATCATAGTAATTTAAGGTATTAATATGTATGTTTATCAAGAATGTGTATATTAAAATTAGCCACTCTCCACTCCACCATTCCTCTTTGTTTTGTAAAATATAATTTCATCAAAACTTTATTTTGGTTACAATTTAGTGCATAAAAGTCGTAGTCATACAATATAATATATGATGTAACGATTCTTTTACAAAAGGGTTGTTTCATGTTTATAGGGTTCACCACTATGTGAAGGGGATGATTACATATATAATATCAATCTGTCTAATTCAATGGAGATTGAAAAAGGTCATTGATTTGAACCCATACTCTTAGAGATGGGTTCTTTGATTTGAACCCATGATATATGCTTTTGGACAAAAGATTCTTATTATCACACCAAAACCTGATCACAAATTGGATGAGTTTTGGGTCAATTCCTTTGTACTAGCTAAAATTTATTAATAATATAGATTATATGATTACTTGTTGCAAGTTTCAATACCACATGCATAAACTTTTTTCTTTAATCCATTACAAAAAGAGGAACTTTTTTTTGTTTAATATTTCATATTTGTCACAAAGTTGAATTTTGCATACATTAGCTTAACCAGTAGCCACACAAGTCACACTTCCACTAGTACCCCAGGGAGGGGTGAGCTGCCACAGCATCCAACCTAATACAGCCACGTGTCACTCCCAGGAATATTTCCCGCTCATTCTGAAGCTGACATGGCATATAGTCAGTGCTGTGATTTGCTATACTGCAGCTCTACATGCTCTCACCATTAATGCCCAACATAGCACATCACTGCCACCGTGACACTCAGCCACTCAGGGCAACAACAAGTACACACACACAGACTAGTTGGCCTGACTTGGGTTCTTTTCTGGGTTAAGGTACAATTATACAATCGTACCTTGCTATTTCTAATTTCTTTTTTGGTCCTCTTTGTTTTTCTTGATGCACAAGTAGCTCCAAATTTAGGCTCTTTTTTCAATTTTTTTGTTGTTGGGTAATTACATGAAGGTCTATTTGGTCCACTTGTTTAGCAAATTTAGGAACTTGGTTTTGGTTAATTTTGTGCCAGCATTTCAAGTTTGGTTCTTTTTTTTTTAAGGCCCCAAGTAGCTCCAAAATTAGGCTATTTTTTCATTTTGTTTTACTTTTGGGTGATATATAATGGTCTATTTGGTCCACTTGTGTAGCAAATTTAAGAACTTTTTCTGCTTAGTTTTGTGTCAGCATTTCAAGTTTGGTTCTTTCTGGAAGGTCCACTTTGGCTTTTGGGGGTTTTCATGTTTTCCCTTTTCAAAATTTAGGCGTTATTGGGAGAATTTAGACGTTATTGCATGCCTCAATTTGACTTTCTTCCTCATAATTTTTCATATCTGGGGTTTCTGGTGCCAGATTATAATTTTGAATGTGTTTTGGTAGTATTCAATTGAATTACTTGACAATTTCTTCAAGAGGCATAATTACTAGGGTATCTGGGTTAGAAATTGGCAAATTCATTATTTACTTTCCATTTTCTAGGTGTGGTGGATGGACCATGGAGAGCACTATTTAAGGAGTCACTCTCAAGGAAAGAAAACCATGGTTCATCTGCAAGCTCAGTTCAGCAATTGGGTTTCCCTGCATAGAATTCTCTATTATAATTGGTAAAGTGTTTAGAAACAGTAGAGCTTGGCACAAGTTTCTTCTTGGCAACAACGGGTCTTTTGATTGAGCTTGTTTCTGACAGTCTGTAGCAGTAGCCCCAAGAATAAAGCACAAAAGAGGTACCCCAACTAAACCCTTAAGAGCAATCCTAACTCATTTCTGTTTCCTGCTATATATTATTATGTGACTTCCATTTGACCTTTGGTTGCTCCTGCATATCCATGGCTTTCTTATGATTTTGGGTTGCAGGTATATTTCTAGGCTTCAATTGTGATGAATTTGGTTGCTTTGACATCAGTATTGAAGTTTTGGTGTATGGGTTTTTCTTAAATCTTTTAATTTTGCCAATTTATGATTCTTCATATGTGGTGTTTTCTCACTATAGTTGAGGTTGCATATAGTTTGCTAGGATTCTATTGTGATGAATTTAGGTTTTCCAATGTCAGTATTGTTAGATTTGGTTTCTCAAATTCTCTTGAATGCTTTGGCCAAGAGCTTTGTGGCTCAACTGGCACCATCCAAGGTTCAAATCCCCCCACCCCCAATATTATCGAATTATCAAAAATTTCTCTTGATGCTTTGATGTCACCAATTTAGGTTTTTCAATTTCTTAACTTGTGGTAACTGAGAATATGATGAATTTGGTTGTTCTTTGGTGATGAATTTTGTAATTTAAATATCAATATTGAACTTTTGGTGTATGGGTTTTTCTTAAATCTTTTGATTTTACCAAGTTATGATTCTTCATATGTGGTGTTTTCTCACTATAGTTGAGGTTGCATATGGTTTGCTAGTATTCTATTGTGATGAATTTAGGTCTTCTGATGTTGGTATTCAAGTTGTTCAATTTGGCTTCTCAATTTCTCTTGAATGCTTTGGCCAAGAGCTTGGTGGCTCAACTAACACCTCCTGATGTTTCCAACAGAGACATCTAGGGTTCAAATCTCCCCACTCCCATTATCGAATTATCAAAAATTTATCTTGATGCTTTGATGTCACCAAGGTTTCACAATTTCTTAACTTATGGTAACTGGGAGTATGTCTTCAAATAGAATAGAAGGGCGGAAAAGAATATATGTGGCTGACCCCAAATTTTGGGATTAAGGCTTGGTTGCTGTATTTTGTTTATCATTTACCTGTTTGGGTTTTCTCAGCTGACATGAGATAAGATAATTACAATTCTGGGTTAATTGTAGCAGCTAACATGGTGCAATTAATTAATTGGAAGTCTTTCAATTGGGATGAGTTGGTGCTTGTTTGTGTCTGGGAATCTTTTTGAATGCTTTCATTTTAGTGCTCTTATTGAATTTTGTCATACAAATGAATCCAGCACAAATTGTCAACTAGCACAAAATGCAACCACCCACCAACTATTCTGAAACTCAATACTCATTCCTTAAAACACACAAAACAAGAAGGAAACTTATGAAATGGGATTACAGAGGCAGATAAGATTAGTGGGTGGCATATAGCTTGACAAGTTCTAATTTCATATGAATGGTGATTTGATGATTCTTGGACATAATCTCAATCTAGGAAGTTCTAAATCTAATGAGGTAGGGACTGAAACTTATCTGTTATTAATGCATTCTGGGGTTTGGAATCTCTTGAACCAGAGGCTGAAATGGGTAATGGGAGAAGTAGCTTCTCAAGGCTTTTTTTTCATGGAGGACACATGGATTTTGTTTAAAATAAACCAGATTACCAATTCTGACTTTTAAAAATCAATGTAAATTATCTGAGCTGCAACTGCAAGGCTTTTCTACAGTACATAAATTCATGAACTTTGTGCTAAACTGGCTGCAAATGACAAATAAGTTTGCTAGTATTTTGGGGTTTTCTTTTAGGTTGGAGTTTAGAGTCTTCATCTCTCATGTATGTGTCTCATCTGTTGCAATTTATATCTTTTTATTTTATTCTTGTTATTACATCTTTTAACCTCCTGCCTTCCATTCTGAAACTTTTGCACAATTTTCTCATCTTTAATTTGTTTGTAACAATCTTCTGATTACTCCTTGATTTTTTGCAGGATTTATATTTAATCCGGTGCTTCATTGCTGGGGCTGCCTTGACAATTCTTTGTATTAGGAGGTTTGCTGTTTGTGCAATCTGATTTTTCGATATGGCTAGGAAAGGGAACAATAAGAAATCAGGACCTGTAGCTCGAAAAAATACCAGAGGTAAGAGCAAATCAGATGATGCTTCTGTAGATAATATGACAATAAGGGCTCTGAAGGACGAAGTAATGAGAAAGGCTGCTGGTAGCAAGCCTAAGGTAGAGAAATCTGTGGCCAAACAGGATAGAAAATCAAATGATGTTACTGTAGATGATGATCTGATAATGGGGGCCTTGGAGAATGAAGTAAGGGGGAAGGTTGCTGGTGATAAGTCCAAGGGAGAGAAATCTGTGGCCAAACAAAGCAGCAACTTGAAAGACTGTGATGTAGATGATAATCTGAAGATAGGGGCTGTGAAGAATGAAGTAATTGGACAGGTTTCTGGTGGTGAGTTAAAGGGAGAGAAGTCTGCAGCAAGAAAAAGTGAGGCAGGTGGGGTCAAACTTATTGCAGAAAAAATTGACACACATACTATCATGATGGAAGAGAGTAAACAGGACATGGCTACTCCAGTGAAGCGAAAGAGGGGAGCAGATGGGGAGATAGCACAGGCATTTTGGTCGTCCCCGGTGATAAGTTTGTCTAGGCTTCGCCCAAGAAAGGAGGTGCCTGCTTTTCGGATGGTAGATTTGGTTGATGATGACAATGAAAGGATCGTTGGCAAAAGAGTTAAGGTTTATTGGTCAGGGTCACGAAAATGGTTCATTGGATGCATCAAAGCTTTTGATAAAAAGAACAGGCTGCATAGGATTCGGTATGAAGACGATGAAGACGAGATTGTGGATTTGAAGAAAGAGTTGTTTGAGCTTGAAATTAAGCCTGCTGATGGTTTCAAGTTGAAAACCAAACCCAGTTCTGGAAAGAAAGTCAATGGCCTGGATGGTAACAAGGGCAGTACTGAAACTTGGTGTGGAAATGTTGAAATGGTGGATGCTCAGAAAGTGGAAAAGCAATCAGAGCCAAAGGATAGAATGGCTCCCATAGGTGTTAAGAAGAAAAGGTCCAAGTCACAGAGCAGGAGAAAAGGCAAAGAGGAGGACCTTGATGCAAATAAGGAAATTGTTTCACAACATGATGAAACTAAGAACAATATAGTGCACGGTGATATTGATTTTGACAAATCTGTGGAAATTAATAATCAAGAGGGGGATGAGGAGATTGATTCTCTTGCAAGGGAAGCATGTGAAGAAGAATGTGGAATGTTGGCTGAAGCCCAATGTAAGAAACCGGACTTCAATGCCAAGAAGAAAGAAGATGATCAAGTAGAAAAGCAGACTGAGATAGAAGATATAATGGCCTCCAAAGATGGTATAACTAGTTTGAGTTTAAGCTCAAATCCTCAAGGTGTGAAAAATGATATGGACAAGCTGGCAGCAAATGCAGAAGTCTCTGGTCTTCCTAATAAAGTTGAAGAGAAAGTGACAGGGAAACAAATCAATGTTGAAGGGCCCAGGGATGCTGATACTGTGAAAAGTTGCGATGGGACAGAAATTCTTCTGAAAGCAGCAAGTGAAGGGGCCTGTGAGTCGTCTGATGGTGCACTGCATATGTTTCCAAAAAATCTTGGAGAGGAAGATCCTGAAACTCTGAAGGTTAAACTGGAAGTAGGGAACATTGAAAAAGGTATATGTGAGGAGGGAAACTTGACTGGCCAGAAGACTAAGGATAACAAAGAAGCCGAACCAAACCTGTCAGAAGGGAGAAAGCCATAGTTCAAACATAGTGGGTATCATTTTTTATTTCCTGATGAATCTTTTATTGGAAGTGGAACTGAACATACATGCTTTCATATCTCTTGCTTAATAACCATGTTGCTTTCTGGTTTACATTTAGTGCAAAGGATGGGCTTTATGACCTCATTACATGTTTGTTTCATGCAGATATCTTCTCTATTATTTGGTAACCTTTTTATGCTCTATGTGCCTGAGCATGCACTATGTCTGTGTGGTTTGAAAATGTCATCTTTGCATTATTTTCCTATAAAGAGGCTTCACTCACTGTTCATTGTGCATTCTCAATTGGTTGCTTTTAGTTTGTAGGAGATTGGTCTGAACTTATAGACATGGAATAGTTGCTTTGTGAATACATTGTCAACCTGCTTGTAGAACAGGAATTCATATTCAGATTTCTGTATTAGATTAAGTTTATGCCCGTAAAATGAACATTAGTAGCTGTCTGTGTGGTTTGTTAGATTGTTTATATATGGTGATGAACGGTTTAGAATCTCCCTCTCCTTGGGTCGATGCATGACTATTTTAGGTTATTTGGTGATATTTTAGTTTGCACAATTGCAAAAGCTAGTTTAGCAATCAGAACTGAGGTTAAGAGATTGGTTTGGTCCTTTTTTGTATAAGCTATAAACAATATAAAACAAATAATTCTTATAAAGGGGCCCTGACATATGAGGGACATGCCAGATATATGGTAATGTTTTTATTAGAAACATTTGGCAAAGGTAACTGCACTTAAATATGATTTGTGTGAAAATAATAAGGTATATGTTTAAGGTATATGCCAGATATATGATACTAGGGAAATGTCCAAGGATATGTGGGGGATACAGAAGGGGTAAAAATGTTAATAGAAAATGTTTGGGAGTTGATGGTTAATTTCTAAAAAGCACACAACTATATAAAAGGGGCTAGCACTCTCTTTCTTCCTCCTCTTTACTTCTCTTCTTGTTTTTCTCCCTTTTGAGGTATTACCTTGATTGTATCAAAGAGAGAGTCAGATAGAGGGAGGGAGGGAGAGAGAAGGGCCTATGGCTCATTCTCATTTTCCTCTCTTTCCATATCTTCTTGCTCCTCTTTGTTCCTGTCTTGCTGTTTTGGCTAAAATCAAAGAAGACATAAAGAGATCCACAGTGGCAGAGACACTGGGAGAGAGATGACTTGAACAAGAAGAAACCCAACACCAGGTTTGGTACCATTGAGTTTGTACTTGCTTCAAGCTTTGTTTGGCTGATAAGGATTTTATTTTTTTCTTTTTCCCAACTCAATTTCATTGATTAGAAAACCAGATTTTCAACTTTCTTTAATTTAATGCCCATTTTTCCTTTTTCATCTGAGGTTCCTTATAATTTATCCATGAAAGGAAAAAAGTTAATTTTGGTCCCACAACCCAAACTCATATGAGAGTGGCGTTGTATGTAACCGTTACACAAGATAATAAATCCTGAGCATTTTTGTCTTCATCTTTAATCCTTTTCTTTAAATAAATTGGAGATGATTTTGGCAGAACACTAATGAGATAAAACCGAAGAAGCAGTTGGGTCTGGGTTGGCAAAAATGCTTTGGAAGGAGTGAGAAAGTTGAGGTGTTTTTGGTTTGAAGTCAATAAATGGACCTTACATCAGTTTTATTTATTTCTTTTCTTCAAGGTGATTTTGGTAATTGATACTAGATTGACAATAATTACTTTTGCATGCTGAAGAAAACATCCATTGGTTTTTTCCCCTCTCTCTCTCTCTCTCTCTCTCTTTACACGCATATATCTTAATTTTTTAGGAATTACCACATCCAAATAGTTGTATCAATGCTAAGTAGGCTTGAACTTCCATTTTAAAGTTTGTTTTGATGTATTGTCTGATTAGGTGAAATGTTATGTGATCAGTGGAAATGCATCAGTTTTGTACAACAAAAGTATCCTCCAGCCTTGACTTTGAAATTGATGTTTGTTATGCTGTAATAGTATAAATTTATACTGGCCACATAATATTTATTTCTTACATTTTTGTTTTTTAGTCTATTAGTGCTTTTCAACAAACTCATATGTTTCCTTTAATTGTTACTTAGTATATATATATGTTATCGCTTGATTCGCTTCCCATGGATGAATATTTTACATATGACTCAGTTCCTCTCTGTCAATGAGTTATTAAGGTTTAGTTTGGCAAAGATGAGAAATGTCAAAAGGTTGATTTCTGGCAGTTCTATTGGTCTCTTACTTTCTATGATACCTACTTCAAATCCTCTTTGTTGTTTGTTTATTCAAAATGCCAATGTGACTTTGGTTACTTAATGAAATTCTGAGAGCTCAATTTGTTCTGCTCTTTGGTACTCACCTAGTGCTTTGGCATATTTCCCCTCAAAATCTTGTCTACTGATCACTGCTTACAGTTCTAGACAACTGGCTGAAAAGGCGAGTTTTGTATTTTATTTACCAAAGAGTCCAACAGAAGTTTCTTTCTGTCTCTTAAACAAAATATGTCCTGATTACTCCTGAATATAAAACTGCGATAGTTACATGCACCATTATTTGGCTGTCCCCATCTTTATTGCACTGTAATTTCAGCACAATGCTCTATTTTTTTTTAAAAAATTTTTTGGTCCTGATGAAACATGATTATGATACCTTTGCCTTCTTCTGATTATTACAGGTAATTATCTGGTGTTTTGAGGTTGAAGCCAGCTTTTGACTGCAAGAATGCTTTGTATCCGAGCTTGATTGGTGACTTCAATCTTCATGGAAATTGATGGCAAACGTGGGAAAATGCTTTTCTTTTTTATTTCTTTTTTTCTTAGTTTTTTCTTTCTTCTTTTGCCCCTTCTCTTTCTAATCAGAGAAGTAGAAACTATGTGAACCTTTTATTCAGAGCATGTCCTCTGAGTTATCTATAAGAACTTTAGCGCTTTTATCATTTACATGGTCATGCTTTATATTGTGGTGTGTTCTTAAGCTTGATTTTTCAACTTGATGGGTTATTGGCAAAACTCTACGGAGTTGAGTTGAACTAAAAAGATCTCTGGCCAGAAAGCTCAAAACCTTGCAACTAGCTTCGCATATCCTTGGACTTGAAAGTCGAAAAAGCTTAGCGTGTAATGGAACCATTGCTTTGCTTGCTGCCTCTTGTTTGACATGTTTTGATGTGTTTGTTCTATTTTTATTGTTACCATTTAAGCCACAGTACATGTTAATCTATTCTGTATCAGCCTGAATTGCCCGGTTAGAATTTATCTAGATGCCATCTATTTTGGTGGGACAGTCTCTTTTCAGTGGTTCTGAAATTTTAGAATGAAGGGCTCATTCACCCTTACATGGGGGATCGGTGGTATTTTAGCTTATTTTTTGAAAGTCCAAGGTGCACAAGGTGTGACACAGCTGAACCTTAATAAATATTAGTTGGGTACTGCTTGAATTTGGGGCCAAAAAAATTGACTGCTGCTTAGAAGTTAGAAGCTATCTTTTTCTCTTTGTTTTGATTTTTAGGCACGAAGAAGTTATCAAATTGATACTTTATATCTTTTTTATACTTCCCTCATTTAGGTTAGGGAAAGCATAGGCATATGAGTCAAAAGCCGAAGGTTCTGGGAAAGTATTTTTGTCTTGAAGTTAAATCAATGTTCCAAAAATACTGTTTTTAAGATTGAGAAAAAGATAGACATCAATTTCCCTATAGGACTACCAAGCAAGTTGTTTTCACGACTTTAGGTCAACAAGGTTTATGATTGGGTTTAAGACTATCAAGTTTTGTTTTGCTGCTAATTTAATTTTAAAAGACTAACTCACAATAGGAAGTTATTTAGGCTAGAAATTCCACTATCTGTTTGGATGAACTTATTTGGTTAACATACAAATATTTAAAGTATCATTATTTTTTAGGTAATACTCGTTTTTATCCGGTTAATCTTCTAAGCAAATAAGAAAGAAAATATGCTCATCCAAACACACATGCACAATCTACCACAAATTTTTGAATCTTGATATTGGAGCTAGGAGTGTGCATGAGTCGATTTGTGAGATTTTTTCAATCCAACCCAACCCACTATAGTGGATTTAAAAAAAATCCAACCCAACCCAATCCATCATAGTTGTCCAACCTAATTCAATCCATCATAGTGTCCAACCCAACCCACGTAGATTGAATTGGATTGGGTTGGACAATTTTTTTTTTAATTATTATTATTAAATTGAGTATTAGAATAACACCACCACAAATAAGAACAAATTTATAATCAAATAGTCACGATTCATGAACATAACACCAAACTATGCGAAGAGAATTTAGGGTTTGAAATTTATTTAGAAAAAAGATGGGTAAAAAAGTAAATAACAAAATTGTATAACATATTTTAAAATATATGTGGGCTAGGTTGGATTAGGGAGATTTGTGAATCTTATGATTCGAACCCAACCCAACCCATTATAAGAAAAAAATTTCACAACCCAACTCAATCCATTAACCCAAAAATTTGATCCAACTTGACAAGTTGAGTTGGATTGAGTCAGTTTTGGCAGTTTGACTGCATACCCCTACTTAGAGCTATATTTAAGATAATAAATTTACATGGTTAACAAACAAAAAGAAGAGTTGGTTATTTTCTGAAGTGATATAAAAAGACCATAGGATTACATTTTATAGAATAAATAAACCTTATAATTGATGAGATTAACAAATTACATCATATAATTTTAAAAATACTAAAAAAATTAAATCGTAAAATGTAAAAATTTATATTCTATAATTTCAAAATTAATATATCAAATTTAAAATAAAACAAATTAAACATTGTATTGAACAATTGTGGCTCTATTTAAATGGATTTAATTTGATATTTTTTGTTTAATTTTTTTTCCCTTTGAAGCAATAAGTTTAATGTATTTTGAAAACCTTTTATTGGTTAGTGTGATATAATAAACATTTCCCTTGGAAAAAAGTGAATAATAATTATAATAATAAGTGAGTGAGTCCTACTTGTACTCTCCTACTCCTTGTCCCTACAATTAAGGCCTGTTTGATATAGTAGTTTAACAATATAGTTTTAATTTTTAAATAATATTATACGTATTTTCACATATATATATTCTCAAAAAATACAAACAATATTACTAAAACAACGTTATCAAACGGTCCTTAAAGTACTCTAATATATATTATCGGGTTTTTGACTAAACAAACAAACAGGCCTTCTAGCAAGTTGCAAGTATGGCAAACACGAACTGAATTTGAATCTCTCCACTTTAGTTTAGATCAGAATCTATATAAGGTCTTTGAAAAATCTACCTGACCAGACCAGACCAGACCAGACCATGGTAAAATTAAAATACTAAAATCTAATCTAAAAATATTGGACCAAAGCAAAAATTGGTTTTGGCAACGTGGTCGTTTCTGTCCAGGTTCAATGTAGTAAGGAATCCAAATTTGTTTTTTGCATGTCTGTCGCTCTATTATATGACATATGTTAAATATTGATAGCTCCACGCGCTTTTACCCCCCTCCGTATCGGCGTCTGGTTATATGGGTTTGTGCCCAAAATTTTATTAATCAAAATTTGTTAAATTGTCAGCAAATATAAATTCTTATTTATTTGTTGTGCAATTAATTAAACCTCATGAGATCATGCTAAACAACTTTACATAGAGTCCAAATAGTATTTAATTAATTAGGTATGAGATAGAAGATTTGAACGCCTTTACATATTGAATAACTCAAAAAATAACATTTGTTCATTTAAAAAGTTTTAAAAATTACTTATGTTCATTTAATTTCAAAAAGGATATCCATCAATCATCAACAAAAATTGGTTTTAATATTAACCATTGATAATAAATCCATAAGTAATTTAAAAAGTAATAATAATAATAAATTCATAAAATTCTAAGAAAAGAAATCTATTATTATTAATAAATATTTAAAATAACATTTTTATATAAGATATAAATTTTATTCCAACCTAATATAAATACATAAATACATAGTAGTCAATATCAAATATATTTGACACATTGATAATCATAACTAACATAACATACGTCACTAACATGACATGTGTCACTTATGCAATTGTAAAATATATATGGTGGAAGAGAAATGGTACATGTAGCAAATACCTGTTGCATTCCATCACTAATTAAAAATGGACTTTTTTACTTGATAAGACTAAAAGTGGACTGTAGCTGTACAATATGTGACTAGAGAAAAATATGATCTAAATTCTCAAATTCAAATATATTTTCAAAGAAAGCCGCTTTTTGGAGCAACCACATTGAATACGGCGCGTGGAGGCTATCCTCATAGATACATCATATATCATATTAAAGAATGCATGCATGCGCATGACAGGCACGTGACCGGCGCACGTTAGCCTGTACCACTACCAGGTACATAAAACATATTAATATATAAAAAAGGAAAGGAATTTCAAAAGGACACCACTTCGCTTTTCCTCATACCAGCCATTCAATTTCAATTCAACAACAGCCTCTCTCTCTCTCTCTCTCTATTTACTCAACCCTTTCTCTCATTCATTCACTCTCTCATACAAACACACACACACTCACAGTGCTTCTTTTCTTTTTCTGAGCGAGAGGCCCCATGACGACGTCGTTTGGAGCTGCGAACACGGTTCTGCTAAAGGACCCAAAGCTTCAGATTCCGAGCTTCGTTCATGGCGGCCTTCTCAGGCCGTCTTCCAATTCGCTTGCTCTGACGACAGCAACAAGAAGACGACACACCCACCTGCTCTCCTCTTCCAGCTCTTCTTCGCATGTTATCAGAGCCGTCTCCACGGTTCGATTTTTCTTTCTTTTTATTTTGTTTCTGAAATTTGAATTCTCTCTATGTTTTCGATTCTGTTCCTGTTTTTGTGAGTTGTTTGGATGCCGAGAAAGTGCAGGAAATGGAAGCTAAATTTTTTAATTTGGTTTTTATTATTATTTATTTTTGGGAGTTTGTGCTGTTTGGATGCGAAGAATGTGCGGGGAAAGGAAAGAGAAGGGTGATGATAAATGAAAGTTAAATGCTTTAAGGAATGAGATTATTTTAAGTGATTTTCGTATATGGTTTCTTCTCATTGTTGTTGTGTGTTTCTGTTTGTGAATACATGTTTGGTTGGTGAGAAAAATGTAAGTGTAATTTTTGGCTGTGGAATGATGAAACTCCTCTGTTCTTTCTGAAATGTTTCACCATTTGGATATGGAAAATTTTGTCAAAATCTCTGATTTGAAAGTGAAAAGGAAAGATTTTGAATTTTTCAAGCTCACAATAAAAGTTCTTAACATCTTCAAATTCAAAGAAAGAAATGGAATTTGTTTGAGAAAAGAAGTCATTTTTGTAGTTGGCTGTATATTTTTTTCTCATTTGTTCTAAGAATCAAGGTGAAAAATTAGTGGGCAAGGCTGCCTGCTAATGACCTCTCCCTAAGTGGGAGTTTTGTGCATTGGATACGACCTTTACGTGTTCTAAGAACCAAATTAAGGTTTTTTATTTAATCAAATTCCTTAAAAAAGAAGAAGTTATTTTTTCTAAGAATCCAAAGTAGTTTATGTTTATTCAGATTGGTAGTAATCATGTGTGGATGGTTGAGAGAATTGGTACTGCAATGCTAGACTTCATTAGTTCATGTACTGTCTTTTGTGTGAAGCTGAAAAAAGGGTAATAATCTTTGTGCAATTTTTTGGCTTTGTATGCATGCTGATGTGCGAATCTTTCTTTGTGATAGGCAAATCATTTTATGGTTGGTTACTCTACATAAAACTATTTTTTTTTTTAACAGGATATGTATTTTTCTAATTATTTCATTTCCCGTCTTTTTCCTATTCTTCTGTTGTTGCTAGAAAAGAAACATGGTTTAAACAAGCAATAAAAAAAGTTCCCTCAAATTAGCATATGTGATTATTTCATAATTGAGTTCAATTTATTACTTATTTGTTATTAGCAAGCATAGGCTCAAATGTAACTCCTTTTGGTGGATGCTGAATGCTAGATTGATATGTTTCCATTTTTAGGAAATAAAAGTACTTGTTTTTGAAAACTTGTGTAATCTTTTTCCTACAGCCAGCAAGGCCCAGCACTGCTACTGAAACTAAGCGTAGTAAGGTTGAAATTATCAAAGAACAAAGTAATTACATTAGGTACCCTCTTAATGAGGAATTGCTGACAGATGCTCCAAACATAAATGAGGCTGCCACACAAGTGATCAAGTTCCATGGGAGCTATCAACAGTACAACAGAGATGATCGTGGTGCAAGGAATTACTCATTTATGCTTCGTACTAAGAACCCTTGTGGAAAAGTGTCAAATAGACTCTACTTGACAATGGATGATCTTGCCGACCAATTTGGAATAGGAACACTTCGTTTGACCACCAGACAAACATTCCAGCTCCATGGAGTTCTGAAGAAGGACCTCAAGACGGTTATGAGTACCCTTATTAAAAACATGGGCTCAACTCTTGGTGCATGTGGTGATCTCAACAGGAATGTTCTTGCTCCTGCTGCTCCATTTACAAGAAAAGATTACCAATTTGCACAGCAAACTGCAGAGAATATTGCTGCACTCCTTACTCCTCAGTCTGGTTTCTACTATGATGTGTGGGTGGATGGAGAGCAAGTGATGACCGCAGAACCTCCTGAAGTAGTGAAGGCTCGCAACGATAATTCTCATGGAACGAATTTCCCTGAATCAGCTGAGCCTATATATGGAACTCAGTTCTTGCCAAGGAAATTCAAAATTGCAGTCACTGTACCTACAGACAACTCAGTTGATATTCTTACAAATGATATTGGTGTTGTTGTTGTTACTGATGATGAAGGGGAACCTCAGGGATTCAACATATATGTAAGATGGGCATATGTTAAATGTATCCATGTTTAATTCTATGGCTCATAATGGATAGTTCATTAACATTTCTGTTTCAGGTTGGTGGCGGTATGGGAAGAACACATAGGTTGGAGACCACTTTTCCACGTCTCGGAGAACCTTTGGGTTTTGTGCCAAAAGAGGATATATTGTATGCAGTGAAAGCTATTGTTGTTACACAACGAGAACATGGGAGAAGAGATGATCGGAAGTATAGTAGAATGAAATATTTGATAGACTCCTGGGGTATTGAAAAGTTTAGAAGTGTTGTTGAGCAATACTATGGAAAAAAATTTGAGTCTTTTCGTGAATTGCCAGAGTGGGAATTTAAAAGTTACTTGGGATGGCATGAGCAGGTATGTTCTGATTGATCTGGACATCTTATCTTATGTCTTTAGTATGGGTTTGGATTAGCTTTTTGTTGAAAGCTTATGATTGCTTATTTTTTGAAAGTTAACAAAAGTACAATTGTACTAAAGAAAATGAGAATATGAGCAAATAAGCTAAAAGCCTGAAAGTAAAAAAGGCTAATCCAAACTCACGTTAATTAGTTCTGTCTTCAGGTTTTGATTATGTATTGCTTTCTCAAATCATACCTTTATGCTAATTGTGCCTAGTATATGCCCTTTATCCAACCATAAATCTTTTTCACAGGGTGATGGCAGTTTATTTTGTGGGCTCCATGTTGATAATGGCCGTATTAAGGGGAAGATGAAGACGACATTAAGAGAGATAATAGAGAAGTATGATTTGAGTGTGCGGCTTACACCAAACCAGAACATCATCTTGTGTGATATTCGCAACTCATGGAAGCGTCCCATCACTACTGCCCTTGCTCAAGCTGGTCTTCTGGTAAGATATTCAATATTTTCAGTAGATATCAATGGTGTTGTGGCGATGTACTTTCTATTCTGTGAAAATTTCCATCAGTATTGAGTCGAACATTTCACCAAAGTAGGTTATGTGAATGTATTTCACATAGGGTCAAACAGAAATGTATATGAGAATTTCATCTCGAATGGCTCAATTTGACTAGACTTGATTCAAATCCTTGACATTATGTGCTCGATTAATTTGTTCAAAGTTTGCAGTAGTCATAGAATGTTGTTAACTGCTTGAATATATAATTGTTTTTATTGCATGGGAAATCATGTAGGTCCCACTAGATTTCAAGGGTTATTAGCTTCCTTTCTGCTTCTTCACCCACCTCCTCCTTTTCTTAGATTGAAGGATTTCCATTAAACTTTCTGCATTCAAATGTTCATCAAAGTTGCAACATGTTATGGTTAATCAGGCCTTTCCTTTTTGGCTCTTCATTATAGAATTTGTTTGTTTGAGCTTATTTGTATTTTTTAATATATTTTTTTGGATCATACCCTGTTTTGTATGTGAGCATTTATTCACTAGTTTTAGTTGTCTACAGCACCCAAGGTATGTAGACCCTCTCAACTTAACTGCAATGGCATGTCCAGCCTTCCCACTTTGCCCACTTGCAATAACTGAGGCTGAACGAGGAATACCTGACATACTTAAGCGGGTTCGAGCAACATTTGAGAAGGTATACGCTAATTCAGAGTACTAAATACAGCTGGAAGGTCAATACTACGTCTATATAGGGATCAGGAGTCAGGACACATATTAATGGGTAAAGCCTTTGTGATTTCAGGTTGGTCTCAAGTATAGTGAATCTGTGGTTATAAGGATAACTGGCTGCCCAAATGGTTGTGCTAGACCATACATGGCTGAACTTGGACTGGTTGGTGATGGTCCGAACAGCTATCAGGTATCACAATCATGTGCTCAACCCCCTTTTCTCTTTAAATTATGTCTTTTTGTTAAGTTATTCAATTCCATTTCTAACGTGTTAAAATACAGATCTGGCTTGGTGGAAACCCCAGTCAAACTTCATTAGCAAGAGCCTTCATGAATAAGGTTAAGCTTCAAGACCTTGAAAAAGTTTTGGAACCTTTGTTTTATAATTGGAAACGTAGAAGGCAATCTAAAGAATCATTTGGCGACTTCACAACCCGCATGGTGAGTAGCAAAGCAACTAGGATTCTGTACTTATTATCTATTGGGCTACTTGTGGGAAAATTAGTTGGTTGTCTAAAATTTGTGTGGTAAATTGAAAGTTTTGTTAGGTTAATGGCCAAGTGATTGATGTGGAATGCAATTGTTCTTTGTCAGGGATTTGAGAAACTTCAAGAGCTGGTTGACAAATGGGAAGGTCCAGTGTTGGCACCATCAAGGTACAACCTGAAGCTTTTTGCTGATAAGGAGACGTATGAAGCCGTGGACCAACTTGCAAAACTGCAGAACAAGAATGCTCATCAGTTAGCCATGGAAGTCATCCGAAATTTTGTTGCTTCCCAGCAAAATGGAAAGGGTGAATGAGTTGGCATGGAAGTCATCTGCAATTTTTTTCCTGCCGTGTGGGATGGCTAAGGTGAATGTGGAACGATCTTCTCTCCAGTCTGTTACTCTTCGGTAACAGCAGGACTGGGTGATGCTGGTATTAACCGTATTGTATGAAATTTTTGTGTGTTTCAGTTTTTCTGCCGCACAATTTGTGTAATTTCCCTAAATTTTGGATCCCATTTTCCATTTGGTTAGGAGAGTTTTTATTTATGGTTGCTTAATAAAATTCAGTTCCATGCATTAATCAGAAATATCTATTCTAAGACTTGTGTATGATTTGTTGTTTGATGCGTTTTCTGATGAGATATCCAGTTATTCAATTTGTAGTTCTTAAGTTTTATTATGTTGAAAGGGTAAAGATGCCTGGAAATCCTCAACTTTGGTTGACAGGCAACTTCACAAATCCCACCAAAAGTTTTTGTATGACCTTGAACTGGCTTTAATTGATCCAAACAAAGCACCCTTGGCTATTATAATTGGGCATCGGTGCACTTCAATCCGAGGCATGGTGAATTTTGATTGATTCCAATTCTCTGAAGATTGAATTCCTAGCACAAGGGAAAACCCAATAGAGAATTCCAAATTCTGGCACTAAAACCAGTCAAAATCATGCACAGACAGATGGCAAGGTCCTCCTTTTGTGTCATCCTAACTCTTCTACTTATAATTCCAATTTTCAATGACATTTCTGAATTTTTGATCCTAGCCTATTTTTAGTTAGCACTCAAAACATTGATAACAGCTTGGGTTACATATGCTTGGAGTAGGCAAATCAAAAGGGAGGAAAAAAAAAGATTGATAAACTACCTTAAACTCAGTATTACCTTTTCTAAAACTATGATAAACTAATAGTCGTTAGAAATGGCAAATTTAACTGTTTAACCATTATTCTAATAACAAGGATACACATAAAAGCATGAGTTACATCTTTTACATTTCTCTCAAACCAACCATAAACAATAACCAAGAAAACCAAACACCCTGATCACTTGATATTGTGACAGATACGTGCAGTAGGCATTGTGGCACAAATAGGTGCATACTTCTTCCTGGCTTCTGGGGAACCTTTCCTTGGCTCATCAGCAAGAGCAACCTTTGCAACAGAGAATGCTGCAGCAGCAGCAGCAGCAAAGACCAAGTCCCTCCTCCCACTACTGCCTCTCTCTTCCTTGCTGTTGTTGAATTCCAAGTTGGTTTTTTCTCCTTCTGAGGCCTTGGCCACAACTAGGCCACGGCGAGCTGAGGAAGAAGGGTGTTGTTTGGTCACGGTTGAGGTTGCACCAGCTAGGAGTGAGGCAGTCATGGTCATGGAAGCCATCTTTGCAGTCTGATACTCTAATCACTCTCTTTGTTGTTGTCAAAGTAATCTTATATATGGAGTAGTGTAGGAATATTATTTGCTAGATAAAAGTGCAAATAGCATATGGTGATCGCATGTTTACAAGGCCTTCATAGTTCATATCCATTTCCTTATCCTAAGAGATGTTTGGACAAATGGGTTTTGGCCACGTGTTCTTTTTATCTTACCGAAAACTTTTTGGTAGAACAAATTGGTTTTATATGTACTTTCATTTGCTTGAACTTGTGGCATCGAAAAAGGAAAAAGAAAAAATAATTAGTGGCAAATATTAGGGATCTCCCCCCGCGCCAAAAAAAAAAAAAAAAAAAAAAAAAAAAAAAAAAAAAAAATCAGGGCCCTATTTACAAAATGAAATCATTATACCAAAACTTAAGAATACATTATCATTATACCAGCATATTGGTAAATTAGCAAAAAAGAAAGGGCAATATCTAAAGATTAGTACAATGGATGTAAGATAATACTGATGGGATCAATAATTCCTGCACCGCTGAAATTAACTTAAAAACACAAACGCAGCAATGAAAATTCCAGTAATCAGTATTGCAAACAAGTGAAATAGTTTATTTTTTTAATACCAAACAATTCAAATGCTTGGCTTCATTTAAATTTTTTATAGCTTGGAACATAAGAAATAATAGGAATTGTATAATTGTGCGTTTAAAAAAAAATGTTATCATGTGAGATTGTGAAGGAGAGCCTATTGTAGCTATGGTGAAGAAGAAACAGGAGTAATGAATGCCAAATGCATAGAAACTATATCAACTAGCAGTAAGGTTGTCTAAAAAAGAAGGATTTTGTTAATGGGTGTCCTTAGAGTATTTGCTAATAGACTATTTTAAAAAAGTTTTAATACCATCACTTTCACGAGAAAAAAAAAAAAAAACTGTCAAAAAAGCTAGTTACATTTTTTTCTTTTTTATAATTTTTTTATAAAAATAGTTCCTAAACCAATATCCTTAAGTATTTGTTAACTTTTCGCTAAAAAGAACTAAATTAACTAGAAAGCAGCAACACCAATATAAAGAGAAATAAATCTCACTGGCTACTAAAGTACAACATAAAACAACAATTTAAAGATAAAAAACATAGAAGGGATCCTAACAACATAACATCTTTCATTGAGCATTGTTCTTAACCTTAGTTTTAGTTGCTAATCTAGCTGTTACAGAAGTAATACCTTTCATAAACTCCACTTCACCTCTCATTTTAGCATTGAGAATGCTTTTTTTTTTTATTTTTTTTTTTTTATTTTTTTTTATCCCTCTAGATATGATAAATTGTAGCCTTACAAGCCAACTTACTTGCTGATACTTATAAATGACTACTTGTCACCATTTGCTTGATTGAAAGCCTTTTTTTTTTTTCTCTGGATAATCTGCAATGCATTAGTTAAAAACTGAAAATACAAGGGGGATAATCATCCTTACAAGCAGGCAACAAGGCAGGGGGAAGATTATCTTTATTGAAGAAAAAAGAGATCCTAGAGAAAAGAGCAGATCTAGCTGCTTTTTACAATGCTGAGATTTAGATCTTTGACCACTGCATGCATAACTTGTAAGAGACTTGACATTTATACTCTTTGCCTTCTTTGTTGATGGCGGTAATTTGGAGGTTTTGTGGGTACAAAACTATCAGTAAGATATAGGATTCCCACTGTTACAAAGAAGCCAATTGCGTATCCAATTCCCAGTCCTTCCCATGAGAACCATGTTTCCTTATTTTCAACCCTTGGTGGTTTTGTTGGTGGCAAATCTTCTGGACATGGCACTCGAATTTGCATTCCGCACAAACCACTGTTGTTTGCATAAGAACTTGGATCATCCATTGTATCCATTTGGTTACCAATTGGAATCTTACCTGTGAGTTTGTTGTTACTGACATCCAGAGTTGTCAGTTGTTGCAATTTTGCTAGTGATTGCGGAATTGAGCCCGATAAATTATTATGTGATAAGTCCAAACTCTCTAGGTTCTCTAAACAACCAAGACTTGTTGGTAACCTCCCATAAAGGTTGTTGTGTGAGATGTTGAGATGCTTTAGAGCTTTCAAATTGCCTAAAGAAGCTGGAATTTCACCGGAAAGTTGGTTCATTGACAAGTCTAACAAATGGTAGATGTTGAGTCTATCCAATGATAGATTTTGTTTTGACTTCTTCCAAATAATAGTCACATCATCTATGTTGTATTGCTCGAGTGCGATATCAAAAATGTTTAAAGACATAAAATATAAAAGATCATCGAAATTTGAATCATTGAGATATGAAAATTCGATGGTTGTTTCCATACTAACAAGATTTCCAAACTTTGCAGGGATTTCTCCAACAAGAAAATTGTTTGAAAGATCAAGAAAATGGATATTAGTAAGATTGGAAATACAATTAGGGATTGAACCATGGAGAAAGTTGTTTCGTAAATTTAGGGTACGAAGGTTGGAGATTTGGAAGATGAAGTTTGGCAATTCACCTGTAATTTTGTTGTCATATATGTCTAGGTATTCAAGCTTGCCCAGATGAATAAGGTTTTTGGACAGTTTGCCAAAAAAATTATTTTTGCCCAATGCAAGAATTTTTGTATGATTGGAAAAGTTTGTTGGAATCTCACCTGAGAATTCATTTGAAGATAAATCAATGAGTTGGAGGTGCTCATTAGCCCTGAAATCTGGCAAAGTGTTGCCAGAAAATTTGTTGTTCGACAAACATAATAATGTGAGTGCAGAAATATTGACGATGGATGCCGGAAGCTTCCCCGAAAAATTGTTGTCATCCAACCCAAGAATTTTGAGTGCAGTGGCATTACCAATGTTGCTTGGTAGTTCTCCATGGAAGTTGTTTTGAGATAAGTCAAGAATAGCTAAATTGTGAAAGTTGAAGAGAGAAGGTGGGAGAGAACCTGTGAGATTGTTATCTGACAACTTTATACTTACAACTTCCATTTCAGCAAGCCATTGCGGGAACGTTCCTTCTAGTTGGTTCTCACTCAAGTCCAAGGTTTTGAGAGTCTTCTGTGTAGAAATCCAGTTTGGAATTTCTCCTACAAGACCACAAGACTTCAGAGACAACTCAGATAGCATGAACCTCGGCACTATCTTTGCATTGTTATTCCAAGTGAGATGATTGCCTCCAAGCACAAGACTCTTCAAGCCCTTGATATTGAACAACCCGGACGGAATTTCTCCAACAAGCATGTTATTGTCCAAACAAAGTGTTTCCAACTTTGTCAACTTCTGTATAGATGATGGGATTCTGCCTGTCAACTTGCTGTCAATCAATAACAAATTAGTTATGTTAGATAGATTGCCAATATCAGCAGGAATTTCCCCTGACAATGAATTGTAGCTCAAGTCCAATATTTTCAATTCCTTCAAATTTAGAATTGAAGACGGAATTTTACCGAAGAAATTGTTTCCTCTAAGAGAGAATTCCTGCAACTTTGTCATATTCGTTATCTCCTTAGGAATCTCCATAGGGATATTTTCCGAAGAAAAAGTACCATCCAGTTGCAATACCCTCAAATTTTGAAGAGATGCTACTTCTCCACTTAGAGTACCATGGAATGAATTGTAACTCAAACCAAGATACTGAAGATACCTCAAGTGAAAAAGTTGAGAGGGAATGGAGCCATTGAAGTGATTACCACCCAAAGCAAGATGAACTAATTTGGTCAAATTGCCAAAGCCATCACGTGGCAATTCTCCCTGGAATGAATTGGAACTCAAATCAAGATATTGAAGATACCTCAAGTGAAAAAGTTGAGAGGAAATGGAGCCATTGAAGTTGTTATCCCACAAATCAAGATGAACTAATTTGGTCAAATTGCCAAAGCCATCACATGGCAATTCTCCTTGTATTGAATTGGAACTCAAATCAAGATATTGAAGATACCTCAAGTGAAATAGTTGAGAGGGAAAGGAGCCCTTGAAGTAAATAGTCTCCAAATTAAGATGAACTAATTTGGTCAAATTGCCAAAGCCATCACGTGGCAATTCTCCCTGGAATGAATTGTAACTCAAATCAAGATATTGAAGATACCTCAAGTGAAATAATTGAGAGGGAATGGAGCCATTGAAGCTATTAAGACCCAAATCAAGATGAACTAATTTGGTCAAATTGCCAAAGCCATCACGTGGTAATTCTCCTTGTATTGAATTGTTGGACAAGTCAAGGTGCGTCAAGCTTCTAATGTGAAAGAGCGGTGTCGAAATGGTGGAAGGTAACCACACTGGCTCCTGTGAATTTGACGTGATGATATCGTCCAAATATAGAGCTAGCACAGTCTTGGAACCAAAGTGAGAACTACAATTGACCCCATCCCAGTGGCAACAATCGGAGCTGGAATTCCATGAATCTAACCGATTCAATGTGCTTTTTGTTGAAGAAGTAGCATTGATGATGGAGGCTTTAAAGTGGAGAAGGGCTTGTTTTTGATGTTCAGGACAAGAGAGAGAAGTGGCGACGAAGGTGAGAAGTACAGGTAGTAGTAGTGGTAGTAGTAGGCTGAGTTTGGCCATTGTTGAGTGTTTTTCTTTCTTTGTTGGACTTGGAAGTTGGGGGAGAAGTGAGCCTGTGGGTGTAGAATAAATATAGGAGTGATCGTGGCCTAAGTCAAGTCAAGTTAACAATTTTTTTTTTTTTTTTTGTTAAAAGAAGTCAAGTCAACAATTAGTACATGCATGAAGCCCCAAAGGTCCACAAGCAAGTACAGCGTGACAGCGCCTCGTGACAAAAGTGAAAGTACATAAGGCTCCCTTTGATCCTATTCGTTGAAGCCAATCTAAGTGAGTACCACCAGATAGAATCTCTTCGTTTACAGGGACCCACATTTTCACATGACAATGAACACGTGGTGGATATTCACTGATTCTGATAGGGTTTGTTATCTGCTATGTCACAGACAAATCACCAGAGTGGATCTGAATTTCACCCGCGTTAACACGCCAAGGACGTGGACTGTCTTCACACACTTGTCCCACAACAAACTGCTAAGGTGATAATAATAATCTCTCAAGGAAGTTTCTTGACTCTTCACTAGGTTTTTTAAATTTTTTTAATTTTATTAATTAAAGTCTTGAATTTTATGAAATTGAGAATAAAAAACAAAATTGTGATATTGGTTGATGCCTTATAGTGTATTTAAGGAAAATATTCAAAATTCAAATAGTTCATTTTTCGACATCGAATTATCAAGGATTAAAATTATGAAATTGTTTTAATTTGAAGGTTTTATCCATTTTTGTTATTCAATCTGGATTGTAATAAAGTAGAGAAAGAAAACAAAATTGTTGATATAATTTTTACACTACATTTAAATAACTACTTTTGGCAGAATGAATTTTCTTATTTTCTCTTTCCGGCAAAAATAGTTCTGGGGCCAGAGAATTTGTAATTTCGGCCCACTTTACATTAGGGCCCAAGGCCCGTGTTGAGGATAGACGTTGCTGAGGACATGCAACGAAAGTCCCAATGGCCTAGAGATGTAGCCGAGGACGATCCTGTCCTCGGCATCCCAAAACCTAGAAAGAAAGAACGGCATGCCATCAAAGGCAGCCCCCAGAGCGCTTCCAGAAGAAAGGGCGAGTGCAGTAGGACACGCACAGGGGTACGGTGTAGGAGCGGTTTAAGGAAAAGTTATCACCTCCGCATTGAATGCGCCAACAAACGTCCTGGCCGCATTAATGGGGAAAAGACCCCTGAACAGTGTGGTTTCGGTTACTTCAACTAACAGAAAGTGGGGGAAGACGGCTGATGGGACAAGCACTTGAGTAGTTACCTGCTTGATCAACAGATAGAAGGTCAGGATCAACTGAGAAGGGTTATATAATGTAAGAATTCATCCACACCAAGAGAGAGGAGGATGTATCGTCTCTAGGATCATTGTAACCTAGTATAAAAGGTATAATAAGAACATTAAGCTCCTCGGATGAGGTCCAAGGACCGGAGCCACCCAGGCCGTGCTAAGAAGAAAGTCTTCCTAGATAAGCTCAGTTTACCTCTGTGCGGTCATCATGAACGCCATGACTAACGATTGTCCATTCACCAAGGCCTAGCCTTTTAGCTCACTTTTTACAAATTTATTATTTGAGCCTTTAACGTTCGAATCTAATACCAATTTAGAATCGTTACAAATTGAGTCCTTACAATAGTCAAATACTACTATTTTTCGAAATTATTAGTGTTTTACCATTATTTGAGAAATATTTAATAATGTATTACTTTTTTGAAATTCAAGTTTGTGAAACTTGAGTTTGACATGAAACTCGAATTTACAAAAATCAAGTTCTTAAAAAAAATTTACTTGAAAATCGAATTTAGGGAACTTGAGTTTTTTGTGATATATAACTTAATTGCTTGTGTTTCAAACTCTTTCGCTACTTTTTTTCACAATCTTTTCTCACGTGACCTTGGTAAAAGAAAGAAAAAGGAGAAACTCATAGCCACAATTGTTGACTGTGTGAGTACAATCACACAGCCACAATTGTTGACTGCGTGAGACCGGTGTGAGTGCAATCACACAGCCACAACAGTGGTAGATCACTGAGTATTTTTTTTTTTCTTTGTTGGACTTGGAATTGGATGCTTATAAAAAGAAAAATGAAGTTCGGGGAGCAGTGGTCTTGCTGAGTTGTAGGTGTGGAATAAAAATAGTAGCGATCATGGCCTTAGTTAAGTCAAGTCACCGGTTTAGCTAGAAGGTACGATGGTTTGGCTTGTGATCTATTTCCAGTTCTAGAAAGAAGCAAGTTTGTCAAACCAAAAAACTACACTAATCCCTGAGTTTTTTTGTTTGAAAAGAGGATCTTGATACGTTAAAAGAACCGTATGTGATCACGTCAGTTTGATAAGTAGGTCTACACTAGACTTTAGAGGGATTTTAATGGGCAGTGAAATCCCGGTAGTTAGGATATTTCACCTCACAATCACATTCCCTCCTATGGCTCCTTTAAGCCCATTAAGTTGGATATCTTCATTTTCATTTTCATTTTTTTTTTAAATATCTACTTTTTTTTTTTTTTTTGTAATTCAATAGTTAGGAGAGAGAAATTTGAATTGTGTAGGTTCCCATTGAAAACATCTAAAAATGTTGACTAGTTGAATTATAAGAGTCTTAGCAGAAAAAAATATCTTTATTCTTGTTTCCTTTATAACGTTTCGTTTTCTTTGTTAATAAACTAGTTGTGATCTTCAATAAACGGCAGTAATGAATGCCGAATGCATAGAAACTTTAACAACTAGCAGTAAGGTTGTCCAAAAAAAGAAGGATTTTGTTAAAAAATGACCTGAGAGTATTTGTTAATAGACTATTTTAAAAAAGTTTTAATATTACCACTTTCATGAGAAAATATAAAAACACTATCAAAAAAGTTAGTTACATTTTTTTTTTTTAATTTTTTTTTAAATAACTCCTAATTCCTAAACCAATATCTTTAAGTATTACTTAACTTTTTGCCAAAAAGAAATCAAATTAACCAGAAAGCAACAACACCAATATAAAGAGAAATAAGCCTCAATGGCTACTAAACTACAACATAAAACAACAATTTAACAATAAAAAACATAGAAGGGATCCTAATGGCATAACATCCTTCATTGAACAGTGTTCTTAACCTTAGTTTTAGCTACTAATCTACCTCTTATAGAAGTAATAGCTTTCAAAAACTCCACTTCACCTCTCATTTCAGCATTGAGAATGCTTTTATTTTTTTATCCCTCCAAATATGAACTAATTTGGTCAAATTGCCAAAGCCATCACGTGGCAATTCTCCTCGTATTAGATTGATGGACAATTAAGCTAGTCAAGTGTTGGGAAAATTTTTTATATAACTGTGAATAAATTTTAGCAAGCACAGCGGAAGTACAACCACACAAGAATACAAAAATTTACATGGAAACCATTTTTCATTAAAAGAAAAAATCATAAGATAAACTCCGAATAATTTCACTATATTAAATAGATATTACAACACTTAAAGATAAAACTTGAATAAATTTTTTTTTTTTTTTTTTTTTTTTCACTCATTGTTCTCTTCTCACTATCTATCTCTCACAATTTTCTCTTAACTCTATCTATTTTTTTCTTCTCTTTTACTTGCTCTCACTCACGTAATCTCACTCGCTAGGACTTTTCCTCTTCTTGCTCACTGGCCGAATGGTGTACTTGATATTTTTTCATCCTTTTCCTCTTTTCTTCCTTCAACGTGTCTCACAAATTTAACATCACGTCTTCATTTATGTGACTTGACTTTTTTATATCACTTTATAAATGTTGCTGGACTTTTGTAGTCATTCTAGAGAAAAAGATGAATCCAATTCTTCTCTTTTGGTCAAGCTACTCCAGCAAAACCCATTTCATCATTTTCCTCTTTTCTTCCTTCAACGTGTCTCACAAGTTTAACATCACATCTTCATTTATGTTGCCTGATTTTTATACATCACTTCATCAAATGTTGCTGAACTTTTGTACATCATTATAGAGAAAAGGATGTATCCAATTCTTCTCTTTTGGTCAAGCTTCTCCAGCAAAACTCATTTCATCCTTTTTCCTCTTTTCTTCCTTCACCGTGTCTCACAAGTTTAACCTCACATCTTCATTTATGTGGCTTAACTTTTGTACATCCCATTTCATGCTTTTCCTCTTTTCTTCCTTCAACGTGTCTCACAAGTTTAACATCACATCTTCATTTATATGGCTTGACTTTTGTATATCACTTCGTAAATGTTGCTGAACTTTTGTACATCATTATAGAGAAAAAGATGAATCCAATTCTTCTCTTTTGGTCAAGCTACTCCAGCAAAACACATTTCACTTTGCTGACTTCTCAGCACTTGTCCAACAAGCTCATTTAATGAGCTAAGCAAAAGGTTGGGCTGGACATGTGGGTGTCGGCACCCAACATCAAGGTGCATCCATCAAACTGTTAATCATGTGAAAGAGCGGTGTCAAGATGGTTGAAGGCAACTACAGTGAATACCACGTGATATCGCTCAAATATAGAGCTCGCACGGTCTTGGAACTACTAAAGACCCTATACCAGTGGCAACAATCCGAGCTGGAATTCCATGAATCTAACCATTTCAATGTGCTTTTTGTTGAAGCAGAATTATTGATGATGGAACATACGAAATAGTAGGAATTCAAATAGTATTTAAAAAAAAAAAAAATACCAAACCATTCAAATACTTGGCTTCATTTAAAATTTTTTATAGCTTGGAACATGCGAAATAGTAGGAACTGTGTTATAGGAATTGTGTTATCATGTGTTTAAAAAAAAAAAAGTATCATGCGAGATTGTGAAGGAGAGCCTATTGTAGCTATGGTGTAGAAGAAATGGCAACAATGAATGCCAAACCCATAGAAACTAGAGCAACTAACAGCAAGGTTGTCTAAAAAGGAAAGATTTTCTTAATGGGTATTCTTAGAGTATTTGGTAATAGATTATTTAATTTTTTTTTTTTTTAAATAGTAAAGGAAGTTAGTTACATTTTTTTTAATTTTTTTTTAAAATAGTTCCTAAACATTTTTTTTTTCTTTTGTATAAATTTTTCTAAAAAAAAAAAAGGTTTCTAAACCAATATTCTTAGGCATTCATTAGCATTGATGTGAGTTTGTTGTTACCCACATCCAAAATAATTGTTGTAAGTTTGCTAGTGATGGTAGAATTGAGCTTGATAGATTGTTGTGTGATAAGTTCAAAATCTCTAGATTCCTTAAATCACCAAAATTTATTGGTATCCTCTCAGAAAGGTTGTTATGTGAGATATTGAGAATCTTTACATACTACCTAATAAAGCTGGAATTTCACTAGAAGTTGGTTCATTGACAAGTCTAACAAAGAGTAGAATCCGGGGTTTATCCATGGGAGACCTTGTTTTGATCGCTTCCAATTCACAATCACTATCATTTTTGTGATTTTCCTTGTCAAAACCACCATTAAAATACATATTGTTGAGAAAACTAATTATGCTAGGTGTTTCAATCATACTAGCGAAATTTCCAAACTTTGGAGGGATATCTCCAATTAGATGGTTGTTGGAGAGATCAAGAATTTGTAGTTTGGTGAGGTTCTTAATGCAATTTGGGATTGAGCCATAGAGAGAGTTGTTTCGTAAATTTAGGAAATAAAGGCCTGAGATTTGGCAGACACGGTCTAGAAACTCACTTGTTATTTTCCAAGTCAAGTCAGAATAAACATGGGAACTGCCCGTGACTTGACTTGGAAAAATAATACTTATTTTTGTCTCTTTCCATGCATGGAATTAGTTTAAACAAATTTTTTTTCTCTCAAAAAAAAAAGTTTAATAAAATTTTGGCCACTTATTTTTCAGAAAAATAATGGAGAAGCGTACAAGTCTGATTCAACACCTCCATCTGCATGGATGATATGAAGGTTTCGGTTTTGGCTAAGAAATCCTTTCACGGATGGAGGGATGTGGGTTTGTTTAAATTTAATAACTGGGTCTATCATATAATAATGTATTTTAATCATGAATTTGATTAATTAAATACATTATTATTATATAATAAAAGAGAATACCACATCGGTATACTTTTGAAATACTAAATAATACCATTGCACTCCCTTGGTGCGATGGTTACTCTATAAGTATAAGTGCTTGTGGAGTGTGGAGGGTAAGGGTCGGGATTCAAGTCTCCAGGAAGAAGTTTCACACACATATACATTTTGATTAGGCTAGAGTAGAATTTTATCTTATATAAAAAATAAAAAAAACTAAATAATTTACTCAATAATTACATGCTTGACTTTTCATTCCACAACAATATTCTTAACTAGACTCAAATCCATATGATGCATAGGAAATTTATTGATAATAAGATCTAACGAAATTTAGAAATAGGAAATTCAGTTAATAATATTTATGTTATAGACATTTTGCAAGATAGCATTTAAAAAATAAAATAAACGGTAATAATAAAATAAAATACAGTGGAAGGAAATATTTAACTTTTATGCTTTTCTAAGGTCTAGAAGTGCCATCTAACATAGAACGTTATTGGGTTGTTAGGGGAGATTTTTATAAACTGTTAATACCAGACGTTTGTTTATGTTGTCAACAACTCACTACAAGTGCATAGTTACTGAATCTTACAAATTAAGTAATTCACAATTCTTAAATTAATAAAGCAAAACTCCCAAAAGTTATATATATACACACATTCAGAACTAGTACCGATTGAACACATGCATATTGTACAATTAAGTCTTAATTTTTCCATCACCAGACTTTGAAAATATATACTGCAAAGATACAAACAAAGATCATAACATGAGGGAGATAGACCAAGCTTCAAATTTGAGTAGTAATATAACTTTCTTAGACTTGCTTAGTTGTAGTAATAATGATATAGACAATTCAAGACATGAAACAAAATCAAAATGACAACAGTTTATCCCATTATATCTATTATGTTGAATCCACTATTGGCAAGGAACTCAATCAATTTACTTTAATTGGTTTTAACTTGAGCACTAGCATTGAAAAATGCTAAAGGTATATTTAAGGCATTTTTGACATTTTAGAGGACAAAACCACTTGCATCAAACAATGCTAAACCATACTATTGCAAAAATTTTTGCAATAGTGCTACAGTACAATTCTATACTTAGAATTGTACTGTAGCACAATGCTAAAATAAAAATATATATTTTATTCAATCCGTTTTTTTCCTCACAGCCCACAATTATTTTCTCTCTCTTCCATCTCTTCTCTTTTCTCCATCTTTGCTCTTTCCTCTCTACGGACCCGACCCAAACGCAACCTCTGCTCTCTCTTTCTTCTCTCTTCCTTCTCTGTTGGGTTCGGTGTTTGGGTTGTGGTTGGGTTGTGGGTCCGGTGTTTGGGTTGTGGTTGGGTTGTGGGTCCGGTGTTTGGGTCGTGGTTGGGTTGTGGGTCCGGTGCTTGGCTCGTGGGCGACGGCGTGGGTGTGGTGGGTGTTGTTGATCGTCGAGCTGGGTTTGGTGGGTGGATCGGTTGGGTTGATCGGTGGGTGTTTCGGTTTGAAACAGTAGATTTGTTGATCAGTGGGTGGATCATTGGTAGTTCCGGTGATGATTTTTTTGAATGGGTTTGCTCCGGTGGGTTTCGAATAGGCTGGGTTTCAAATCGGCGGTGTGGATTCGGATCGGTGGTGGGTGTGGTGGCCGTTGTTGGCTTTGGTTTGATGGTTTGTGTGTGGGTCACTGTTGGTTCTCTGTTTTTTTTTTTTTTTGGCTATGACCGGTGCTTAAAGGGGTTGTGGGTGGTGGTTGGGTCCGGGGTTTGGTGGCCGTTGTTGGCTTTAGTTTTGATGGTTTGTGTGTGGCTGTGTGTGGGTCACTGTGTTGGTTCTCTGTTTTTGTTTTGTTTGTTTTTGTTTTGTTTTGTTTTTTTTTTTTTTTTTTTTTTTTTTTTTTTCTGGCTATGACCGGTGCTTAAAGGGGTTGTGGGTGGTGGTTGGGTCCGGGGTTTGGTGGCCGTTGTTGGCGGGTGGCCGTTGTTGGCTCTAGTTTGATGGTTTGTGTGTGGCTCTGTTGATGGGTCTGTGTGGTTCTGTGAGAGGAGCTGGTGCTAGAGGTTGAGGGAGGTTGAGGGAGGCTGAGGAAAAAAAAAAAAAAGAAACGGTTGGAAAGCCTAGGAAAGTAGAACTGAAAAAAAAAATTGGTTAAAAAGAAATAATAAAAAAAGATTAAATAATAATATTTTAATAAGAATAGAGTTTTACGATGTAAGAGGTATTGTAAAATAGGATGGTATAAGTAATAAAGTGGTTTTTTGGGATGGTATAATAGTATAGGATAGCATTTTTCAATGCTAGTGCTTAAAGAAAGTTGGCTTCTGCCATTATGGACTCTATAGCAATATGAACGTGTTGTATTTCCTCTAATTATCACCACGATTGCACTAAAATTATTTATTATTGAAAAGAATAAAAAATTAAGCTCATCCCCTCAAATTGCTCTGTTGTACGTTGCATGATCTGATAATGTCTAACCAAACTTTGACAAATGATATGTGTTACCTGAATATTTTCCTTGTAGTAAGGACAAATAGAATGAGACAGGTATTTCATAACCTTCAAAGCAAAAAATATTTCCTCTAGCCTAATCCCAATCCTCTTACCTATCAAAAAAAAAAAAAAAAAAAATCTCAAATCTGTTAAAATTTCAGAACAAAGGAAAATCCCATCAAGAAAAAAAAAACAAAACAAAATTCTCCCAATTATCAGATAAAAAGAATTGCTAGTGCTATTGTTAAAAGGAGCAAGAAAAAAAATAAATTAATATGTGAAAAATGTGGTGAAGGAAGTAAAAATTTCAAAATTGAACTACCAGAAAACAAATAAAAGATTAAACTATGGTAACTTTGTTACGTTGATAAATTATAATAAGGTTTAAATTTGTGAGACTTGCAAAGTTTATGTGTCAAAATTTTATAAGGTCATAAAAAGTCAAAAATTTGGCCATTGTTGTGTTTCTTGCTTCTTTGTTGGGTGGGAGCCTAGGAGGAGTGGGCTGTGATATAAATATAAATAAAGGTTCAGTGGTGCACTGCTGACTACTGAGTAGTGTTCACGGCATGGCCGTCTCTAGTCTACTCAACAAGCATTAGGAAAGAGGCTGGAAGTTAAAGAGCTTCAACTGCTCCACTACAGACCACGTTCGTCTCATCAAATAATGTAGTAAATGGTTAGTAGAAGTTTCTTTGAAAAGATGTTAGAAAGAATATAAATATAAATAAAGGTTCAGTTGTGCACTGCTGACTACTGAGTACTGATCACGGCATGGCCGTCTCTAGTCAACTCAACAAGCATTAGGAAAGAGGCTGGAAGTTTAAGAGCTTCAAGTGCTCCACTACAGACCATGTTCGTCTCATCAAATAATGTAGTAAATGGTTAGTAGAAGTTTCTTTGAAAAGATGTGTGGGAAAGAATACATTGACTTGTCTCTTTGGTTACTTTTTTTTTAGTATGTAAACAACGCTTCTGGGGAAATCCTTTCAGGGATGTGGTCATCTGCAGCAACTGCAGGCTCCATCAGATATTTTAATGGGTCCGTCGGTTGATTGAACTTTCTCAGTAGTTTTCATGTATAGGGCTGTGATGCTTCCTTCCAATTAAGTTATTCAATTTTAGTAACCAAATATAATTTTAAGGGTTCAAATTAATTTTTAAAACTTTAGGGGTAAAATTAAAATTACTCCAAACTTTAATTTTTTAAATTACAATTTAATCCATAAAAGTGGGTTTAAGTTTAAGTTTATAGTATATACTCTATGCTATATGCCTCTCTGTCCTTTGACTTGTCTTTTTGCACCCTACAACATTCTACAACTGCTGAAGTTATAGCTCAAGCCCAGCCAATCACCATGAAAGAAATGAGTAAGTATAAAAATGTAATAAAGACTATAAAGGTATATAAAAAAAGCCAGGTTGCATCAGAATGACGGCCAAATTAGGTTCAAATTACTTGAGTTGGCTATCAGCCTATCACTTCCATATAATTTATATCGTCTCAAACACCAAGTATTTCAGTATCTATAGTATTCTCTGTACATTGCAAGGGCAACTATTTAATATAAAAAAAAAAAAAAAAAACTATAGTAATTGAACTACAACCAATCATACCATCATATTTCAACAGTGCTTTTTTTTTTTTTTTTTAATCGATAGTTGAGGAGGAGAATTTGAATATTAGACGTCTTTATTATAAATATCAGGAGTTACCAATTAAATTATAAAACTTTTGGTATATTTCAACAAAGTATATAAATACCATTTCATACATAAGTTTTTTATTTTTTATTTATTTTTTTATTGGTAAGTTTATGCACATTTTAGTCTTAAACCAACCACCTTATTATTATCCACTCGTTTTTTTTTTTGTTTTTTTATTTATTTTTTATATACCTCGTATACTGTTTAAACTTTAAAGTTTAAACCAAAACATATTATTGTATGTACTTCCTTAAATTGAAATATACAATTTATTTTATACCATCAGTATTGAAATCATTAGGTATTTCGATAGTAAAATGACGTGATATTCCATCATTCTTATAGTAACGGTGAATCTCATCATAAATTTAATTGATAAGATTCACTACTATACGAGAGAAGAGTACTAAATAATTTTCTTCTATAAAAAAAATTTACTACATGATTTTTACATGCTTGAGTTTCCATTCCATAACCATATTCTTAATTACAACTTTAAGGTTTTTTCCAAAATGCACTTTGATGGAACCAAGAATTTTCAAATAGAAAATATGGGACTTGGGCCTGACACGGCCCAAGTTCAAAAATTGAACTTCCATAGCCTTTCAACCATGGGCCAAGCTAACGCAGGTGCACATCAGTAAGTGACTGCTATATAAATCATCAAAACTGATACCAGCCCATGCGTTATTAGGCTACATCGGTCATAGGTAATAGGTAGTTGCTTTGCAGTGACTAGTGATATCTTGCAAAACCACATAGAAATTTTCAATTTTTTTACAGTTCACACATCACATGTGATAAATTTAAGGACTAAACATATTTTTTGACAATACAATATATTTTGTCTTTTTTTAAAATTTTTTTTTTTTTTGCTGAAACAATATATTTTGTCCTTAAAATTTAGGTTAAGTTCTATTTTAATCCATTAGATTTGAAGATTTTCTTTTCAATCCTTAGAGCACTCACATACACATAGATAAAAAAAAAAAAAAAGGCTTGTTAATGGGTGTTCTTAAAGTATTTGTTAATAGACTATTTAAAAAAAAATTCTAATACTATTTTCACGTGAAAAAAAAAATGTCAAAAAAGTTAGTTACATTTTTTTCTTTTTTATAATTAAAAAAAAAAAAGTTCCTAAACCAATATCCTTAGACATTCGTTAACTTTTCGCCAAAAAGAAATCAAATTAACTAGAAAGCAACAACACCAATATAAAGAGAAATAAGCCTCACTCTCTACTAAACTACAACATAAAACAACAATTTAACAATAAAAACATTGAAGGGATCCTAACAGCAGAACATCCTTCACTGTACGATACCTTAATTTTAGCTGCTCATCTAGCTCTTGCAGAAGTAATAGCTTTCATAAACTCCACTTCACCTCTCATTTCAGCATTGAGAACGCTTTTATTTTTTTATCCCTCCATATATGATAAATTGTAGTCTTGCAAGCCAACTTACTTGTTGATACTTATGAATGACTACTTGTAATGATTTGCTTGATTGAAAGCCTTTATATTGCTGGGATTTAGATCTTTGACCACTGCACGCATAACTTGTAAGAGACTTGACACTTATATCCTTCGCCTTCTTTGTTGATGGAGGTAATTTGGAGGTTTTGTAGGGAGAAAACTATTAGTAAGATACAGAATTCCCACTGTTACAAAGAAGCCAATTACATATCCAATTCCCATTCCTTCCCATGAGAACCATGCTTCCTTTTTTTCAACTCTTGGTGGTTTTGTTGGTGACAGGTCTTCTGGACATGGCACTTGAATTTGCATTCCGCACAACTCACTGTTATTGGTATAAGAACTTGGATCATCCATTGTATCCATTTTGCTACCAACAGGAATTTTACCTGAAAGCTTGTTGTTATTGACATCCAAAATAGTCCGCTGTTGTAATTTTGCTAGTGATTGTGGAATTGAGCCTGATAAATTGTTGTGTGATAAGTCCAAACTCTCTAGATTCTCTAAATAACCAAGACATGTTGGTAACCTACCGTAGAGGTTGTTAAATGAGATGTTGAGAAGCTTTAGTGCATTCAAACTTCCTAATGAAGCTGGAATTTCACCAGAAAGTTGATTCATTGACAAGTCTAACAAAGAATAGAGCTTGAGGTTATCGAATGATAGACCTTGTTTTGACTTCTTCCAATTCACAATCAAATCATGAATCTTGGTATCTAGGATGAAACCATTAATTCCATTAATTCCAATATCAAGAAAGTACGAAAATACATTAGGTGTTTCAATCATACTAGTTAGGTTTCCAAACTTTGCAGGGATTTCTCCAACAAGATGGTTGCTTGAGAGATCAAGAATTCAGAGGCTAGTAAGATTGGAAATACAATCAAGGTTTGAATCGTGGAGGGAGTTGTTTCCTAAATTTAGGATTTGAAGGGTGGAGATTTGGCAGATAAAATCTGGTAATTCGCCTGTGATTTTGTTGTCATGGATGTCTAGGTATTCAAGCTTCCTCATATTAGTAAGAGTTCTTGACAAGTTGCCAGAAAACTTATTTTTGCCCAATGCAAGAATTCTAGTTTTATCAAAAAAGTTAGTTCGAATTTCACCAGAGAATTCATTTGAAGAAAAATCAATGATTTCAGGGCTTGAATACCAAAAATTTGGCCAAGTGTTGCCAGAAAATTTGTTATTTGACAAGTCTAATAAAACGAGGTAACTAATGTTGTTGATGGATTCAGGAACCTTCCCTGAAAAATTGTTTCCATCCAACATAAGAGCCATGATTGAATTTGCATTACCTATATTGTTTGGCAGTTCTCCATGAAAATCGTTTCGGGACAGGCAAAGAAGAACTAAATTTGAATAGTCGAAGAGACCAGGTGGGAGCGAACCAGTAAGATTGTTATCTGACATAATTATATATTGCATCTTCATTTCAACAAGCCAGTGTGGTAACATTCCTTCTAATTGGTTATCACTCAAGTCCAGAAATTCCAGAGTCTTATGCATAGAAATCCAGTATGGAATCTTTCCTTTAAGACCACAAGACTTCATAGACAAGACAGATAACGCAAACTTTGGAACAATCTTTGCTTTTCTTATTCCAGGTGAGATTATTTCCTCCTAGAAAAAGAGTCTCCAACCCTGTGATATTGAAAATCCCGGATGGAATTTCTCCAAGGAGTAAGTTGTTTTCCAATTGAAGTGTTTCCAAGTTTGTCAATTTCTGTATGGATGATGGGATTATACCCGTGAGCTTGTTTGTCTATCAAGCACAAGTTGACTATGTTAGATAGATTGCCAATATCAATAGGAATTTCCATGGATAATGAATTGTGACTCAATTCCAATACTTTCAATTCCTTCAAATTCTGAATTGAAGAGGGAATTTCATCAAAGAAATTGTTGTCTTGAAGACACAATTCTTGCAACTTTGTCAAATTCCCTATCTCCTTAGGGATATTTCCATGGAATGAATTATAACGCATATTAAGATATTGGAGATACCTCAAGTTAAAAAGTTGAGAGGGAATGGAGCCAATGAAGTCATTGCCAGTCAAATCAAGATAAGTTAATTTGGTGAGGTTGGCAAAGCCGTCACCTGGCAATTCTCCTTGTATTCGATTGTGGTACAAGTCAAGGTACGTCAAGCTTTTAATACGAAAGAGCGGTGTCAAGATGGTGGATGTCAACATCATGGGATCCTTCTGCAAGATGAGGTCCTCCAAATATAGAGCAATCACAATCCTAGAACTAAAGCTAGAACTACAACTGACCCTGTCCCAGTTGCAACAATCTGAGCTGGAACTCCATGATTGTAACCGATTTAATAATGTGCTTTCTGTTGAAGAAGTAGCATTGATGATGGAGGCTTTAAAGTGGAGAAGGGCTTCTTTTTGATATTCAGGACAAGAGAGAGTAGGGGTGAAGAAGATGACCAGTCCAAGTATTACTAGTAGTAGTAGTAGGCTCAGTTTGGCCATTGTTGGGTTTTTTTTTTTTCTTCTTTGTTGGACTTGGAATTGGATGCTTATAATAAAAAATAAAAAAAAGCAGTTGGGGGAGGAGTGGAGTTAGGTTAGCTGTGGGCGTGGGATAAAAATAGTTGTGATCATGGCCTAAGTCAAGTCAAGTCACCGGTTAAGGCACGATGGTTTGGCTTGTGATCTATTTCCAATTCCGGAGAGAAGCATGTTTGACAAACCAAAAAACTACACCAATCCCTGAGTTTGCTTTGTTTGAAAAGAACAGTATGTCGTCTACCAAGAAAGCCACTACTGCACTTTTTTTTTTTTTTTTTTTTTTTTTTTTTTTTTTATTATTATTATTATTATTTTTTAATTTAAAACCGTATTCACAAACCTCATGAGTCATGAGTTGTACTAGTATGCTGAATTTTATGACTCGTGATTCTTGTGTTTCTTTGTACTTTGTTGGGCTTGGATTGGATTGGCTGGGTTGGGGGAGGAGTGCGTTGCTGGGTGCAACACTGATTACTAGCCATGGTGATGAACGTCTAGTCAAATAAAGTTAATGGGAAGAAGGTTCACGAAGAAGTTAATGGGTGCAACACTGATTACTGACCATGGTGAAGAACGTCTAGTCCAATTTCACGTTGTGAGTGGTGGCGACTTCTTTTAATTTTAAAAAGAGAAACATGATTTAGAAAATTTAATTTAAAAAAAAAAATTAAATAAGGAGAAGCTTGATTGATTTTTTTAGGAAGTTTTAATTTATGACATCCACTCCTAATGATAGTTATTTATCATTAGACCTAGACATCAAAAAGTTTTTTGCGTAAGCGGATATTGAATCCCAAATCTCTTATTCAACTATCAGAGACTTACCAGTTGGGTTAATTGAAACCCACATAAGCATGTTTGATTTGACTTGTAGTGAAAGACTGATGCATTCACCTCCATAGTAAATAAAGGTTTTGGCAAAATCCTTCCACGAATGGGAACAAATTGTAGTTTGATATATCACCACTAGGGGTGTTCACGGTGTGGTGCAATGTGGTTTAGCTAAAATCATAACTACACCGCATCTTATTTTTGCGGTCACATGTGCGGTGTGGTACGGTTTAGAGTTTAACCAGAATCATAACCGCATCGCACCTCATTTTTGCGGTCACATGTGCGGTGCTATATATAATATGAGGTTTGAAGTTGGTATATTTTTTAAATTTTGGGCATTTCCTACCCATCCCAAAACTAATTTTTCCCTTTTTTTTGGCCAAGTTTTAAATTATTTTCTAGTTTTTCTTTATTTTGGGTTGGCTTTTCTAGTCAACACTTGCTAGGGTTATCAAACTTTTTTTTGAAAACTAGGGTTATTAAACTATTAATAATATATTTAATATTAAAAACAAATAAATATATTAATATATAGAGAGGGTGCGGTGTGGTGCGGTTTTCTTATTATAAAACCGCAAACCGCACTGCACCATGTGGTGTGGTGTATTGTTATTTGCGGTGCGGTGTGGTTATGCTATTTTGTGGGTAGTTTTGGTGCGGTTTTTGCAGTTTGTGCGGTTTATGCGGTTTGGTGAACACCCTTAATCACCACATAATCACATTCCTTCCCGCCTGGCCTAGGCTCCTTAAGCCCATTAAAGTTTGATATCTTCATCTTTTTTCCTTTTTCTTTTTTGGAAAAAAAAAATCTACTTTTTTGTAATTCAATAATTAGGGAAGAGGGATTTAAATGGTCCATTTCGATTAAGGGAGAGGGAGAGAGAATAGAGGGGAGTAAACTTCCCCCCCCCCCCCCCCCCAAAAAAAATTCAAATGGTTTCAGTTGGAAACATTAAGAAATATTGACTAGTTGAATTATAAGATTCTTAACAAAGAAAAATATCTTCATTCATGTTTCCTTTTCTTTGTTAATAAAAATACAACTATTAAGGGCGTGTTGGTTCGCTATGATGAGTTCTTAATGTGATGCACATTACGATGATATGACATTAAGGTTTCTAGTTTTTTTTTTTTTTTTTTTTCTCTAACATTACCATAATCTAAAACTATAAAATATTTCACATCACCTTCCTAAATAATGTAATGTTGTATTCTTGTTTTGAGATTACATTAATGTATGTTGGTGCAAAACAAAATAATAATGGAAATAAAACAAAGAAAAACTAAATAATACTTCTGAATATTATTAATTTGAAAAGAAGGAAAATACACACCTCCTCCCTTCACCTCCTCTTGCGCACGTATCTAACCTAATATCTAAATTAATTCATATTAGTTCATTAATTACCACAGTTAAAAAGAATGAAATAGCCTATCTCTTTTTCAATGTGAGATTAAACATTTTTATTAACTTCTTATCTTTCATATTAACTCCCACATTTTTACATTTATGTTGTAATATAAAATCATTTTAATTAATTAATATTAAAATATTTCAACAATGTAAAATTACAATAATATAATATTACAGTATAATGTAACATCACATCGAACTAAACGCTCTCTAAGTTTTTTTTTTTCTCCCAAAATGTCCCTTGAAGGGAGCAAAGAAATTTGAAATAGAATTTATGGGACTTGGGCTTGACACGGGCCTAGTTTAAAAACTGAACTTGCGTAGCCTTTTGACCATGGGCCAACCTAAAGCAGGTGCACATCAGTAGGTGACTGCTATATAAATCGTCAAAACTGATACCAGCCCACATGTTCTTAGGCTACATGGTCCATACAAGTGAGGCAATTAGGTAGTTTCTTTGTAGTGACTAGTGATACCTTGCAAAACCATATTGAAATTTTCAAAATTTTTTTTTACAATGCACACATCACATGTGATAATTTTAAGGACCAAACATATTTTTTTGGCAATTAGGTAGTTTCTGATTCCAATTGCTCCGGTGCTGGAGTGGTGATTCGTAACCATCAAGGTTTTGTTATTGCCTTTCTCTCGCAAAAATTTCACCAAGCCTTTGCCCCCCCTGGAGGTTGAGGTCTTAACTGCTGCATGGGCTTTAGAGTTTGCTGCTGAGTTAGGAATTATAGATTCTGTTTTGGAAGGTGATTCCCTGATGTTGATTCAAGCTCTGAAAAAAAAAAAATAAATAAATAAATTCAAGGCCCTATTTACGAAATGAAATCATTATACCAAAACTTAAGAATAAATTATACCAACATATTGGCAAATTAGCAAAGAAGAAAGGGCAATATCTAAAGATTAGTGCAATGGATGTAAGATACTGATGGAATCAATAATTCCTGCTCTGCTAAAATTAACTTGGAAACACAAACACAGCAACCAAAACTCCAGTAATCAGTACTTATGAATAACTACTTGTCACCGTTTGCTTGATTGAAAGCCTTACAAGCCACAACTGGATTACTTGTATTTCTTGGCCCCAATCCCATTTCCTGGTCTGCTAAGAGGCAGAGCACTGTGTCTCGTTCTTCCACAGAGGCTGAGTATCATGCATTAGCTACCATAGCTGCTGAATTGTCTTGGCTTCGTACCTTATTCAAAGAACTTCGTATTTTTCTTCATCATATTCCAGTGATTTGGTGTGACAATGTGTAAGCCATTGCCTTATTTGCTAATCCTGTCTTCCATTCTCGCACCAAACACCTTGAGGTAGATTATCACTTCACTCATAAGAAGGTTCTTCACAAGCAATTGCAAATTGGTTTTGTTTATGGCCGAGATAATTTTGTGGATATTTTTACTAAACCTCTTCCTGCTCCTCTGTTTCGTTTTCATTGCGCCAAACTGCTGGTTGATTCTTCCCCCATCAGTTTGAGGGGGGATGTTGAACACAGTTCCAATTCTAGACCTGTGAAGAAGAAGAAGGCTATTTGTGAAGAGGATTAAAACACACTGTTTCATTTAAAATTAAATAGTGCTGGGCAATCAAACGCACTGTTTTTACTTATGGGTTGACTCTCTCAGGTACTTTATCACTCTGTTTCAATTATCAGTTAAGTGATTAGCTTAATCTTGTTGTATATAAACCGCTCTGTAAGCATAAATGTAATGTAAGTGAAAATTCTCAGTAATTGAATAGAAGTTTCTTTCATTCTTTCCTCTCTCTCTCTCTCTCCTTAACTTTCTTGCACTTTCTCTCATTTTCTCAGACTTTCTTTTCCTGTGATTGTTTGTATTCACTTGTTCTCTCTGTGATCTTTACACAAGCTTAGTTCTCTGTTACTAAATCTTTCATCACTGAGGCCTTGGCCACAACTAGGCCACGGCAAGCTGAGGAAGAAGGGTGTTGTTTGGTCACGGTTGAGGTCGCACCAGCTAGGAATGACGCAGTCATGGTCATGGAAGCCATCTTTGCAGTCTGATACTCTAATCAGAGTACTCTCTTTGTTGTTGTCAAAGTAATCTTACATATGGAGTAGTCTAGGAATATTATATGCTAGATAAAAGTGCAAATAGCATATGGTGATCGCATGTTTACAAGGCCTTCATAGTTCATATCCATTTCCTTATCCTAAGATATGTTTGGACAAATGGGTTTTGGCCACGTGTTCTTTTTATCTTACTGAAAACTTTTTGGTAGAACAAATTGGTTTTATATGTACTTTCATTTGCTTGAATTAGTGGCATCGAAAAAAGAAAAAGAAAAAAGAATTAGTGGCAAATATTAGGGATCTCACTGCATTTTCAAAATGTTTACACGCCACCAAAAAAAAAAAAAAAAAAAAAAAGGCCCTATTTACAAAATGAAATCATTATACCAATATATTAGCAAATTAGCAAAGAAGAAAGGGCAATATCTGAAGATTAGTGCAATGGATGTAAGATACTAATGTGATCAATAATTCTTGCTCCGCTAAAATTAACTTGGAAACACAAACACAGCAATCAAAACTCCAGTAATCAGTATTGCAAACAAGTCAAATAATCTTAATGCTTTTCTAAGAGTTTCATATAAAAAATAAAAAACTTTTCTAATTGTGCTACAGCTGCTCCATTAGATGGGTTAAGCCATACCATCGTCTCAAACTCACCCCAAACATCAATGATTAAAAGGATTGGGTGTAAAACCTTATTACCTAGCAATTTTTTTCTCTCTAGACTTCGGTGAGGTCTAGGGGTGAAACCTTTTTGCCTTTAGGCAACTTCTTTCTCCGTTTGTCGGTAGAACTTAGAGCTTCCTCAGATGGAGGCAATCACAAACAAGTGGGCGAAACTCAAATTGTCGGAAAGAGAGGGATGTGAAGTAGATATAGACCCCCCAGGGGTAAACCAAGGCTTGGTGTTGGCTGGGAAGTTCTGCACCAAAAGAAGAGTCAATCTAGAAGCTATAGGGAGGGCATTAAGATCAGTATGGAGAACTAAGAGTGATTTTGAGGTTAGTGATATGGGTGAAAATAGAGTGCTGTTTTTGTTTCAGGAAAAGGAAGACCTGGACAGAGTGTTGTTGCAAGGACCGTGGTCCTTCGACAAGTACATCATTTTGCTGCATAAGCTTGAGGTGGGTGAGTCAATATCTGCACTAACCTTCCAAGAAGCTGCCTTTTGGGTTCAGATATATGGCTTACCCACTTTGAGTCAGACAAGGGAAGTGGGTATAAGGATTGGTGGAAGCCTAGGGAAGGTAGTCAAGGTGGATGTAGGGGATAAAGGATTTAGTATGGGTTGCTACCTAAGAGTTAGAGTTATACTGGATATCTCGCAGCCATTAAGCAGGGGCAGGATAGTGCGCGCTGGGGGATCGGATTCACGGTGGGTCGAGTTTAAATATGAACGCCTACCGGTGTTCTGCTATTTGTGTGGCAGATTGGACCATGATGAGAAGGAGTGTCTTGTGTGGCTGAGCAGTGCAGATCCGATCACTACAGAAAACAAGCAGTTCGGTCTGTGGCTGCGCGCCACCCCAAACCGGCTGCAGAAATCGCATGTGGTGCTCGGACAGCGCGCTGGGGAGAGTACAAGACTGGGCCAGTGGGGTGCGAGGCTGCCGGAACATGACCTGCAACTGAGACAGCAAGAGGTGGCTGCCGATGTGCGCCACAAGTCAAACAAAGAAACAGATACCAACGATGATAAGGCTGACGTGGAAAGCTGGACACGGGAAAGTGAGAGATTCAAGGAAAAGGTGCCTGGGGAAACAGAAAAGCCGAACTTCGAGGAGCAGCTAAGAGTGCTTGATGCAGAAATCTCAGGCAAAACTGACAAAGGATGTAACAGGGAGAAGGTTCCCATGACAAGGAAACTGGTTTCCGAGGTAGAGAAGTCAGCGAAACAGATGGATGGAAAAGAAGGAAAAGCTGATTTAGATTGTCAAGTTGAGAAGTTTAACATGGAAAGGGATCTGGGGTTTAAGGTAATGATGTCAGAAAGCAAAAAGGAAGTTAAAATAGGGGAAGACATTACGCAGGGGGTTGGGAGTGGGCTTTTGGTGAATGGGCCGAATAGAAGATTATGAAATAAAAGATAATGGACCGAATGGTGGGCTGGACCGGTTGGAAGGTATAGGGATAGTTGATAATAACTGTGGGCTAAATGGATTGCTAGACCGAACTGGAGGTCCTGGGCTTGCTGAGGTAGGGCCACAAATTTTCCAAGCTGGGCCTAAAGATTCGAGTGATGCGGAGCAAGGAATGAATAAAAGAACTAAGAGCCCAAACCGGAGAAAAACTCATGCACATGCAAGCAAGACTGGGAAAGAAAATATGAGAGGGGATACATCCAAGGCGACGGAGAAGAAATCTAGGATGGAGATAACATGTATGGAGGTGGAGGAGGAAAATGCAGGTGCAAAACGGAAAACCCGTGATCCATTGGAAGAAATCACAGAGATTGTTGAGGCTAGGAAAAGACCAAAGCTAGAGACGGAAGTTGCTATTTTTGGTAAGTTGCTAGCCACACAAATGGGATCGGCGGCGGCTGCGGTGCAGCCCCGCCGGGAACAATGAGTGCCATAGCTTGGAACTGTCGAGGGCTTAGGAACCTTCGAACAGTTGGAGCGCTCCAAAAAACGGTTATGGAGGAAGATCCCAACTTGGTTTTTCTCATGGAAACCAAGTTTAATGTTGAGGAAATGGTTGAAATTAAGCGTAAGTTGGAAAGAAGTCAGGGCATGATTGTTTCTAGTGTTTGTAGGAGCGGAGGCTTAGCGCTCCTATGGAAGGAATCGCAGACAGTTGATGTGCAAACTTTCTCTCCTAGGCACATTGATGCAATTGTTTCGGAAGACGGAGGAGATAGGAAATGGCGCTTTACTGGTTTTTATGGCAATCCTGAAACTAATAAAAGAGAGGAGTCTTGGGAGCTTCTTGTGAACTTGAGCACAAGGAGTGCGCTTCCCTGGGTCTGTATGGGAGATTTTAATGAGATTTGCCATAGGGGAGAAAAGGCTGGGGGTGGAGAGAGACCGGAATGGCAGATGAGGGCGTTCTACTCTACCATTAATAAAAGTAAGCTCCGTGACTTGGGCTTTGTGGGGCCTGAGTTCACATGGAGTAGGAGACTGGGGGCACGAGGGTGGGTACGGGAGAGGTTGGACCGAGCTTTAGTCTCTACAAACTGGACTTCTTTGTTCCCTCATGTAAGAATTTACAACGTGGCCACTCACTCCTCAGATCACAATATGCTAATCCTGAAAGCTATCCCCCCAAGGAGTAGAAATAAAAGAAGGAAACGTTTGTTTAGGTTTGAGGCGATGTGGATTAAGGAGGATGAATGTGATAAGGTAGTGAAGAACGCTTGGGAAAGAGGTCGGATCCTTGAAAGCCAAAATCAGTTTGGGAGGTGCTTGCTTGAATGCCGTTCCTCTCTACAAAGTTGGAACAATACAAAATTTGGCCACGTAGGCCGAAATATTGCTTCACTCTCAAAGAAGCTCCAATGGCTTGAGTGCTTACCAAGGGGTGAGCTCAACATGGCAGAGATTTATGCGACAAAAGTGGAGTTAAATAAGTTGCTCTCAGCAGAGGAAGTGATGTGGAAGCAGCGGTCAAGGAATTGTTGGCTACAATCTGGGGATAGAAATACTTCTTTTTTTCATGAGAAAGCCTCAAAAAGGCATCAACGGAACACCATCTCTAGGTTAAAAGACGCTAATGGTATCTGGCAGGATGAGGAGGAGACGATGGGCAATATTCTAGTTGAGTATTTCCAAGAGCTATTCACGTCCGCTGGCCCAACAGTCAGTGATGAGATGCTGGAAGCTATTCAACCTAAAGTTACTGACAGAATGAATGAGGTCCTAATGTAGGATTTTCGGGCAGCAGAGGTTGAGAAAGCCCTTAAGCAGATGCACCCGTTGAAGGCGCCAGGTCCTGATAGTATGCCTCCTTTATTTTTTCAGCATTATTGGTCCACTGTTAATTCTGTAGTCACTCAAACTGTTGTTGATTTTCTTAATCATGGTGTTACTCCCCCTAAATTTCATGAAACTCACATTGTGCTCATCCCTAAGACAAAAAATCCTTCGAGAGTCACCGACTATAGACCGATCAGTTTGTGTAACGTGGCTTATAAGCTTGCCTCCAAGGTGGTAGCCAACCGAATGAAGGTGATATTAAAGGACATTGTATGCGAGAACCAAAGTGAATTTGTTTCGGAAAGGCTCATCATGGATAATGTCCTTGTGGCCCATGAACTAATGGATCATATCAATAAGAAGAGGAAGGGTAAGGAGGGGGAAATGGCATTGAAACTGGACATGAGCAAGGCTTATGACCGGGTGGAATGGAGGTGTCTGCAGAAAATCATGGAGGGGCTGGGGTTCAATGAGCGGTGGATTCATATTGTAATGGAATGCGTGTCTTTGGTAACATATGCTATTAGACTTAATGGCCATCCTTTTGGGACGATCATCCCATCCTGTGGCCTTCGACAGGGAGACCCTCTATCCCCGTACCTCTTTCTCCTCTATGCGGAGGGTTTGTCGGCACTGTTGCATAAGGCAGCGCTGAGAAATGCATTGAAAGGAGTGGCTGCCTCGGCTAGGGGTCCGCGTGTTTCTCACCTATTCTTCGCGGATGACAGTCTGATATTTTGCAAGGCATCAGAGAAGGAAGGGGCGGAAGTGCAGAGAATTTTGCAAGTCTACGAGGCATCTTCGGGGCAGCAACTAAATAGGAATAAGACGGCTCTTTTTTTCAGCCGAAACACTTCCACTCATGTTCAGGAGGCTATTAAGGCTAGGTTTGGGGCCTAGGTGATCAAACCTCATGAATCCTACCTAGGTCTTCCTTCGTTGATTGGAAAGTTTAAGAAAAACACCTTTGCTCAAATGAAACATAAGCTTGCTTCAAGGCTTGCGGGTTGGAAGGAGAAGCTTCTGTCTAATGCGGGTAAGGAAGTTCTGATTAAGGCAGTGGCACAGGCTGTTCCTTCGTACACTATGAGCTGCTTCAAGCTACCCAACGGGCTCTGTGATGAGATGACCGGAATGGTGAGACAATTTTGATAGGGACAGGTCAAGAATGAGAAAAAAGTGGCTTGGATGAGCTGGGATCGTATGTGCCTTCCGAAGGAAAATGGGGGATTGGGTTTCAGAGACCTAAAGGCCTTCAATCTGGCATTACTAGCTAAATAGGGCTGGCGACTTCAAATGAATTCCTCATCCCTGTTTGCGAGGGTTTATAGGGCCAAATACTTCCCCAACGGGAATTTTATGAATGCTGAGGTTGGGAAGAAAGCGTCCTTTGCCTGGAGGAGCATAATGGCTGCCCAGCATATAGTCAAACGGGGCTTGAGATGGCAAGTTGGTGACGGTCGGAGTATAAGGGTGTGACAGGACCAGTGGCTTAATACCCGTAGTACCTACAGGGTAGTCACTCCAGAGAGACCTGGGAACCAAATTGCCATGGTTAAGGAGCTGTTGAGGGAGGACGGCTTGGAATGGGATACAGAACTGGTGTGGAACCTCTTTTTTCCACAAGATGCGGAGGCAATCCTTAGTATTCCGATTAGTGTGGCGACTACAAGGGACAGAATGGTATGGGCTGAAGAGAAGAAAGGAAAGTTTTCTGTTAGGAGCGCATGTAGGCTGGCTCGTGAGTGCATGGCAAAGGGGGGCAGCTTTGGTTGCTCGAACCAATCTATGGTGCATGGGGTTTGGAAGGGGGTGTGGAGCATGAATGTGCCAAACAAGATTAAACATTTTGTGTGGAAAGCATGCAACGGTATCTTGCCAACTAAAGATGCTCTCTATCGTAGGAAGATCACGGACTCCAAAATATGTGAGGCTTGTGGTAAGCAGGAGGAAACTGCCATGCATGTGCTCTGTTTTTGCAAACGTGGAACAGAGGTTTGGAAGGAAAGCAAGCTTGCCCTGCCCTGCGTTATCCAAAAGTCTTGGAGCTTTGTGGACACCTTTAACAGATTGAGGACTAGTTGGGACGCTCAACCGGGGTTACTGGAGAGATGGGTATCGATCTGTTGGGGCATATGGAAGAGTAGAAATGAGGTACGGCACGGGGGAAAAACTAGACCAGGTCGGGTTATACTGAGGAGCTTGTTGAAAGCCCTTGATGATTTTCTTGTAGTTACGGAGAAGACGTGCAGTCCGAAAGGCGATCACCAGGCCAGTATTGATTGGAAGCCTCCACCACCGGGTTCTTTCAAGGTAAACGTTGATGGCGCTCTGTTCTCAAGATTGAAACAAGTCGGCGTGGGTGTCATGGTGCGTGACGAGAAGGGTTCGGTGATAGCGGCCATGTCCAGGAAATTGGACCTACCTCTCGGAGCGTTAGAAACGGAGGCGAAGGCTTTGGAGATCGGTGTATGTTTCGCTGAGGACGTGGGCCTTAGGGATGTGGTGTTCGAGGGGGATTCGCAGCTGGTTATCAACGCCATCCACGGCATCGCTGAAGCTGAGGCTTCGGTTCAGAACATCGTTCTAGGAGTGCTGAGGAAAGCTCAAGGTTTTCAAATTTTTGATTTTTTACATGTTAAAAGGCAGGGGAATGCCCCTGCCCACTTGTTAGCTCAACATGCACAGAATGTTGAGAATATGGAGGTTTGGCTGGAGGACTGTCCCAGTCAAATAGCACATGCTTGTGCACATGATGTACTAGTCTTACAGAGGTTTGAATGAAAGTTTAGTATTTTCCAATAAAAAAAAAAAAAAAAAGTCAAATAGTTTTTTTTTTGTTTTTTTATTTTTTAAATACCAAACAATTCAAATACTTGGCTTCATTTAAAATTTTTTATTTTTTATAGCTTCGAACATACGAAATAATAGGAATTGTGTAATCGTGCATTAAAAAAAATGTTATTGTACGAGATTGTGAAGGAGAGCCTATAGTAGCTATGGTGAAGAAGAAACAGCATTAATAAATGTTGAACGCATAGAAACTATAACAACTATCAACAAGGTTGTCCAAAAAAGAAGGATTTTATTAATGAGAGTCTGTAGAGTATTTATTAATAGACTATTTTAAAAAAAAATTAATACCGCTTTCATAAGAAAATATTTATAAAAAAAACGGTTAAAAAAGCTAGATACATTTTTTTTTCTTTTTTATTATTTAAAAAAAAAACTATTTCCTAAACTAATATCTTTAGGCATTTGTTAACTTTTCCCAAAAAAGAAATTAAATTAACCAGAAAGCAACAACACCAATATAAAGAGAAATAAGCCTCACTGGCTACTAAACTACAACATAAAACAACAATTTAACAATAAAAAACATAGAAGGGATACTAACAGCATAGGATCCTTCACTGAACAGTGTTTACAAAAGTAATAACTTTCATAAACTCCACTTCAACTCTCTTTTTAGCATTGAGAACTTTTATTTTTTTATCCCTCCATATATGATAAATTGTAACCTTACAAGCCAACTTACTTGTTGATACTTATGAATGACTACTTGTCACCGTTTGCTTGATTGAAAGCCTTTACAATTCTGGGATTTAGATCTTTGACCACTGCATGCATAACTTGTAAGAGACTTGACATTTATACTCTTTGCCTTCTTTGTTGACAGTGGTAATTTGGAGGTTTTGTAGGGACAAAACTATCAGTAAGATATAGAATTCCCACTGTTACAAAGAAGCCAATTGCGTATCCAATTCTTGCTCCTTCCCATGAGAACCATGTTTCCTTATTTTCAACCCTTGGTGGTTTAGTTGGTGATAAATCTTCTAGACATGGCACTCGAATTTGCATTCCGCACAAGCCACTGTTGTTGGCATAAAAACTTGGATCATCCATTGTATCCATTTGGCTACCAACTGGAATCTTTCCTGTAAGCTGGTTGTTACTGACATCCAGGATTGTCAGTTGTTGCAATTTTGCTAGTGATTGCGGAATTGAGCCTGATAAATTATTATTATGTGATAAGTCCAAACTCTCTAGGTTCTCTAAACAACCAAGACTTGTTGGTAACCTCCCATAAAGGTTGTTGTGTGAGATGTTGAGATGCTTTAGAGCTTTCAAATTGCCTAAGGAAGCTGGAATTTCACCAGAAAGTTGGTTCATTGACAAGTCTAACAAATAGTAGATCTTGAGTCTATCCAATGATAGATATTGTTTTGACTTCTTCCAAATGATAGTCACATCATCAATGTTGTTTTTCTTGGTGATGAGATCAGCATTTAAATGTTTAGAATCAACGAAATATGAAAGATTGAGATATGAAAAATTGATGGTTGTTTCCATACCAACAAGATTTCCAAACTTCGCAGGGATTTCTCCAACAAGACAATTGTTTGAAAGATCAAGAATTTGGATATTAGTAAGATTGGAAATACAATTAGGGATTGAACCATGAAGAGTGTTGTTTCGTAAATTTAGGGTATGAAGGGTGGAGATTTGGCAGATAAAGTTTGGCAATTCACCTGTAATTTTGTTTTCATGTATGTCTAGGTATTCAAGCTTGCTCAGATGAATAAGGTTTCTGGACAGATTGCCAGAAAAATTATTTTTGCCCAATGCAAGAATTCTAGTATGATGGGAAAAGTTTGTTGGAATCTCACCTGAGAATTCATTTGAAGATAAATCAATGAGTTGGAGGTGCTCATTAGACCTGAAATCTGGCAAAGTGTTGCCAGAAAATTTGTTATTCGACAAACATAATAATATGAGTGCATAAATATTGACAATGGATGCCGGAAGCTTCCTCGAAAAATTCTTGTTATCCAACCCAAGAATTGTAAGTGCAGTGGCATTACCAATGTTGCTTGGTAGTTCTCCATGGAAGTTGTTCTGAGATAAGGCAAGAACAACTAAATTGTGAGAGTTGAAGAGAAAAGGTGGGAGAGAACCTATGAGATTGTTACCTGTCAAAAGTATATATTCTACTTCCATTTTAGCAAGCCATTGTGGGAACGTTCCTTCTAGTTGGTTCTCACACAAGTCCAAAGTTTTAAGTCTTCTGTGTAGAAATCCAGTTTGGAATTTCTCCTACGAGACCACAAGACATCATAGACAACTCAGATAGCATAAACCTTGGCACTACCTTTGCATTGTTATTCCAAGTGAGATGATTGTCTCCAAGCACAAGAATCTTCAAGCCCTTGATATTGGACAACCCGGATGGAATTTCTCCAACAAGCATGTTATTGTCCAATTGAAGTGTTTCCAACTTTGTTAATTTCGGTATGGATGATGGGATTCTACCTATCAACTTGTTGTTGCTCAAGACCAAACTTGTTATGTTAGATAAATTGCCAATATCAATAGGAATTTCCATTGACAATGAATTGTAGCGCAAGTCCAATATTTTCAATTCCTTCAAATTTAGAATTGAAGATGGAATTTTACCAAAGAAATTGTTTTCAGCAAGAGACAATTGATGTAACTTTGTCATATTCCATATCTCCTTAGGAATCTCCCTAAGGTTATTTTCCCAATAAAAACCATAATTCAGGTTCAATACCCTCAAATTTTGAAGAGATGCTACTTCTCCACTTAGAGTATCATGGAATGAATTGAAACTCAAATCAAGATATTGAAGATACCTCAAGTGAAAAAGTTGAGAGGGAAAGGAGCCATTGAAGAGGTTAAGACCCAAATCAAGATGAACTAATTTGGTCAAATTGCCAAAGCCATCACGTGGCAATTCTCCTTGTATTGAATTGTTGGACAAGTCAAGGTGCATCAAGCTTCTAATGTGAAAGAGTGGTGTCAAGATGGTGGAAGGCAACACTGGCTCCTGTGAATTCGACGCGATGATATCATCCAAATATAGAGCTAGCACAGTCATGGAACCAAAGCGGGAACTACAAATGACCCCATCCCAGTGCCAACAATCTGAGCTGGAATTCCATGAATCTAACCGATACAGAGTACTTTTTGTTAAAGAAGTAGCATTGATGATGGAGGCTTTAAAGTGGAGAAGGGCTTGTTTTTGATGTTCAGGACAAGAGAGAGAAGTGGTGACAAAGGTGAGAAGTACATGTTGCAGCAGTAGTAGTAGTAGGCTGAGTTTGGCCATTGTTGTGTTTCTTTGTTCTTTGTTGGCTTACTGTGAGATGAATATAAATAGAGGTTCGGTTGTGCACTACTGACTACTAATGAGAACTGGTCACGGCCATGGTCTAGTCAACTCAACAAACTTTAGGAAAGAGTCTGGAAGGAAAAGAGCTTCTTCACCTGCTCTACTACTGTCCATATGTTATTGGCTCATCAAATAAAGGAACCAACTAACTTCATTCATTTCCTGCTGCAATTGCGGGCACTTTAGTTTGACAAATCTTAGATATTTTTTCATTTTTCACCGCAATCCATAAAAATAAAGTACGCGTCTGGACTAGTGTGTGTTTGGATTCACGGGCATCTGGGTTTTCACTGTTCAGCATTTTCCTTTTTTTTTTTTTTCTTTTTCATGCGTTTCAGGAAGACAATTATCATTGTTCACATACTATAAATACTATTTACATATTCATAGAACCTACAGCCACTTTATTCAAAAAAAATATTTTAAAAATTGATCTCATGGCATTATTCATACATTTAAAAAATTATTTTGTTACAGTATTTTCAGTTTTCAGTTTTCAGTTTCAGTAAGAATAAGTTGTATCCAAATGGACCCACGTCTACAGAGGAGCGCGTCTGTGTGTGTGTGTTTTTTTTTTTTTGTGAAGCACGCTTCAAACATTAGAAAATGGGTCCAGTGGGTCTTGTGTACTGTTTACAGGACTCACAAACATCTTTTTTTAACAAAATTTTCATTAAAAATGGGTTTTACGCGTCTATTCACATATTTAAAAATTATTTTGTTACATTATTTTCAGCAAAGTGACCGAAGTGGACCAAAAACACTAAAGTGGAATGAAGTGAACCAAAACTACCAAACTTGATCAAAATGTCATGCCGACGTAGCTTAATAAAAGCGAATCAACAATAAATACTACACTTCAATTTTTAAATATTATATAGATATTAGTCTCTCTATCCTTTAACTCTCTTCTTTTGTACCATACAACATTCTATAGCTGTTCAAGTTAGTGGGCTTAAGCCCCGCCAATCACCATGGAATAATTGAGATAAGTACAAAAATGTAATAAAGACCATAAAGGTGTATGGAGAAAGCCTGGTTGCATCAATAATGATGGCCTAAATAGGTCCAAATTATGAAATTACTTGAGTTGGCTATCAGCACTTCCATATAATATATATAGTCTGAAACACTAAGTATTTCAGTATCAAAAGTATTCTGTATCAAAAGTATTCTGTATATTGCTAGGGCATGACAAATATTTTATTTAAAAAAAAAAAAAAACTATAGTTATTGAACTAACTAGAACCAATTATACCATCATATTTCAACAATGTTTTTTTTTTTCTTTAAAAAAAATGTTGAAGAGGGAGATTTGAATCTTGGACGCTTCTATTATAATTACTAGCGTAGACCCGCGCGTTGCGCGTGATAATTTTTTTAGAGTTATCTCATAAATATATTATTATTATTATTATTATTATTGTCTATGTAACTTATGTAAAATTCTTATATGCTAAAATTTTCCAAATCATATTATGTAATAGAATAATATTATATTTTTTATAATGCAATAGGATAACATTTAACAACCAAAGAGAACAAAAAAGAAAAAAGAAAAAAACTTAAAACACAAAACTAAATTGCATCAACTCAAAGTAGAGTTCTTAAAAATACAAAAAATTAATAACCTAAAGCAAAGATGCAAGAAAAAAAAAATCCACCAAAAAATTGAGAGAGAGAGATAGAGAGAGAAATAACCTTTTTGTGTGGGAAAATTATGCATAAAAATATAGGATAGAAAAGATAATGAAAAATTTATAATAGGAGGATAAGAAGAAGAAGAAACAAAATAAATGAAGATAAAAGGAAAGATGAAGAGTGATATTAAGGTAGAGGGTAGTGGGGAGATGAAATGTGAAAGGAATGAGAAATGTTGGAAAAAGTGTAAATGTTAAAAAAATTGAGTATGATTTTATAAGGAAATTTTTATTTATTTGTATTTAATTAAAAAATTGTATGTTTAATTTTTAAAAATTGAAAAAATGAGAGAAAATATTAATAATTTAATGATATGAAGGATATGGTTGAATTTAAATGGTTAATTGTAGAAGTGCTATTGGTGTTAGCTTGAATATATATATTTTGCTACATGAAAAATGATAAACCCTATCCATATAACTAAATTAAAGTTAGTTTATGATGTTGAGTTAACAAAACGAATTTGTGATTACCAAAAAGCTAAGCATTTTTTTATTATAAAAAGAATAAACTTGAAGCTGAACATGAATTGCCTTGTGTTATTACTTGTCATTTTTGTGAAATTGAAGCCTCGCATAAATTAATGGAGCCTCATTAGACCTATCAACCATTATAGCTCTAAAGAATACCAATAACAAAAACTCAGCATAAATCAGTACTTACCCTTTGCAAGTCAAGATGCTACACATACAATCTAACGTACATCATTACTCAACAATGTTTCAACTTACCACACAACAAAGTAATCATGCAAATGAACTTTAAAATATCCATTTGGTGTTACAATCGATGGTATGTAGCTTCCAGGAAAAAATATGTAGTTGTGGTAAATTAAACAATAATACTATTCAACTACTCAGATTTATCATAATATGAGGAGAACATGAATGCATTATGAACCCCTTTGTTCCTTATGGCCCATACAAAATTTAAACTATTGGAATTAAGAAGAAATAGATTTCTAAATTATAAATAGAATAGTTTTTGTTAGAAATCAATCATTGCACTCGAGGAGAGAAAAAAATATAATAAAATGAAAAGATAACATATCAAGTCTAAAAGGAATTTCGTAGAACAAATGTCATGTTGTACAAAAATAACATATATAGAACAACTAAATAGGTGAATCCAAAGCTACCCAAACTAAGAATTTAAAGAATAACACATGTAATAAAATTAATAATTAAAGAGAGAAAAAAAAACACTTAAATCACAAAACTAAATCGCATCAGCTCAATATAAGGTTCTAAAGAACACAACAATTTAAACCTAAAGCGGAGATGCAAAAAAAAAAAAAATGAATAAATAAAATAAAATAAAAAAACACCAAAAAATTGAGAGAGAGAGAGAGAGCCTTTTTTTTTTTTTTTTTTTTTGGGGGGGGAAAAGTATGTAAAGAATGGAAGATGACAAATTTATAATAAAAGGGTGTGAATAAGAAATGACAAAAAAAAAAAGGAAGATGAAGGGAAAGATGAAGAGTGATGTTAAGGTAGAGGATAGTGTGGAGATGAAAAGGTAAGGTAGAGGGTAATGGGGAGATATAAAGTGATATTAAGGTAGAAAGTAGTGAGGAGATGAAAAGATAAGAGATAGAAAAAGGTTGGAGAAAATGTAAATATTATTTTTTTTTTTTTAAAAAGAGTAAATGTTTTAAAATAAAATTTATAGGAAAATCATAAAGAAAAATGACGTGAACGCTAATGTGGCTCAACTGAAGTGTAACAACAATAAATGCTACGCTTCAGCTTTTAGATATATATAAAATATTGATTAGGAGTTGTCGATTAAATTATAAAACTCTCGGTATATTTCAACAAAGTATATAAATACCATTCAATGCATATGCTTTTTTACTATCCACTCATTTCTCTTTTTGAGAGATGCTACATCTACAACATTTTTACAACAAATTACAGGTGGTTAGTTGTTATTGGTTAAAATTTGAAACTAATACTAAGATTACTTTTTTGCCCTAACAATAACAACCAGTAATAATCTGCCACTTAGGATTTGTTGTAAAAATATTGTAAAAATGTTGTAGACATATCATTTCTCTTTTTATAAACCATGTATACCTCATTTAAACTTTAAACTAAAACTTATTGTTGTATGTACTTCCTCGAATGGAAACATACAATTTCTTTTATACAATGAAATTGTTAGATATCTTCTATAGTAGAAAAACGTGATACTTCATCATTCTCACAATAATGATGAATCTCACCATAAATTTAATTGGTGAGATTCACTGCTCTACGAGAGAAGAGGATATCACGTCACTGTACTCGTAGAGTACGAAATAAGTGCATGATTATTATAGGCTAGACTTTCCCTTCCATAACCATTTTTTTTAAATTACAACTTCAGGTTTTTTCCAAAATGCACTTTGAGGGAACCAAGAATTTTCAAATAGAATTAATGGTACTTGGGCCTGACACGACCCAAGTTCAAAAATTGAACTTTCATAGCCTTTCGACCATGGCCCAAGCTAAAGCAATTGTCGTCAGTAGGTGACTGCTGTATAAATAGTCAGCCCATATGTTATTAGGCTACATGAGCCATACAAGTGTGGCAATTAGGTAGTTTCTTTGTAATCATATTGAAATTTTCAATTTTTTTTACAATGCACACATCATATATGATAATTTTTAAGGACTAAAAATACACAATAGTTTTTTTATGAGTAAAAAAGCTTTTCAAATTTTAAAAATTAACAGTAGAATTTAACCCAAATAAATTTTTTTCACCTTTTTTTTTTTTTTTTTTTGAATGATTCAACAACTAAATCAATGCATAAATAAGAGCAGGTACCATAAGTCCATGAATGAAGGCCCAAAGGTCCACAAGCAAGTACAGCGTTACAGCCCCTCGTGACAAAAGTGAAAGTAGATAAGGCTCGCTTTGATCCTATTGGTTGAAATCAATCTAAGTGGGTACCACCAGATAGAATCTCTTGGTTTACGGGACCCACATATCCACATGACCATGAACACGTGGCGGATATTCACTGATTCTGATAGTGTTTGTTATCTGCTAATGTCACAGTCAAATCACCAGAGAGAATCAGAAAATAACCGGCGAGTAACGCGCCGAGGTCGTAGACTGTATCTTCACACGCTTGTCCCACCACAACAAACAGCTCAGGTGATAATAAAAATCTCTCAAGGTAGTTTCTTCACTAGATTTTTTTTTTTTTTTTTAAATTTATTAATTAAAGTCTTGAATTTTATGAAATTGACTCATTGTGAATAAAAAAAAAAAAATGTGATATTGGTTGATTGCGTGTTTTTAAGGGAAATATTCAAAATTCAAATCGTTCGTTTTCGATATCAAATTACCAAAGAATTAAAACTATGAAACTGTTTTAATTTTAATTTTTTATTCATTTTTGTTATTTTGGATTGTAATAAAGTAGAGAAAAAAAATTGTTGATAAAATTTTTTAACTTCATTTAAATAACTACTTTTGAGTTTCGATTTGGCCAAACGATTGTTCTTATTTTTCACTTTCCCATTGCAAACTCTAATTTTATTTGAATAAAAATATGATTTCAACTCCTTAATCCTTATCCAATGACTACCAAATTAATTTATATGCAAATCAAAGGTGAAATGTTCAATTTTAATCAATAATTGATGTAAAAAATTGTTATCTATCTATACTATTAAGTACTAATAACAGGATTTCCTATTTGAGTTTCATCATTTTACGTATTAAAATATTCTTATACAAATTTTTAAACTCTCTAAAATACTCATATCTTTCAGTTAAATAATTTTAAATTAAAAAACACAAACTAGTTAAAAGATTAATTTATTATTTTTTAAAAATTTCCTAAGTTTTAAACTTTTTCCTTTCGATCTCTTCTCCAATCTAAATTACCCATTTTTTTTTATTTTAAATTCAATTTTCAAACATTTATTAACTCTCACATAGAGAAAGATCCTAAAAATTAAAACACTATCTTAATCTCACATTTAAAAATTATGATACTAAACTCAAAATAAAAAATAAAAAAGAGCCTCATCGCTATAGTTTCTTCACTAAAAAAGTCATGTTAATATTAAGTCAAAATAAAAACTTCTCAACTCAACTATTATGAAAATTACTATATTAAACTTGTTTTGTCTTTTCCATTACTTAAAAAAAATAATAAAAAATAAAAAATAACTCGTCTAGTCATCTCCAATTGATATTCAATTTTTGGAATCACACGTGGTCTTGTGATTTTATATTCTTCTGCTAATTATTACTATTGGTCTTATGGGGCTTCTCTCTTAAAACAAATATATAAAATACTTTAAAATAAGTGCCAAAACAAAACTCTTATAAATTAATGTAACTAGTCGCTAACCCATGCGATGCACAGGAAAGCTATTAATAACTTAATATAAAAAAAAAATATATATATATATATATATATCATGGTATAAATTATATACCAAACCAATAAATGGTATAAATGGTTTGAAATTTTTGGGTGTTTTTTTTTTTTTTTTTTTCCTTTTTTGATAATGCCGGTATTTTTTTTAGTCTTAAATTTTTTTTTTTTTTCCTTTTTGATAATGCCGGTTTGAAATTTTTGGGTGTTTTTTTTTTTTTTTTTTTTTTTTTCCTTTTTGATAATGCCGGTTTTTTTTTTAGTCTTAAAAAGTTTTTTTTTTTTTAATACTGCGCTGACGTGAAAAATTGTGGGAACTTCAAAAGCTTCGGTTTTATATATATATATATATATATATATAGATAAGAGTAGTTGGACCTCCTTTGAAGTATTAGCCTAGTAGGTACAAATACAATCCACAAAACTTAAAATAGAGAAGAATATACTAGACAAATACATAACCTCAACCATGTATGACAAAACAATCTTTTGCTTCTGCCTGGACTAATTCTTGATGAATATAACATTGACTTGACTTGTACTGGATGCTTCTATTTGCAAAGTATTCCCAAAGTAATTTAATCAGAGAAATAAACAAACAATTACTTAAAAAAATGTATTGGAACTTGTGGTTTGTTAATTTAATCAAATATTAATTCATGTCTAGATTCTAATTGCATATATAGTACACCCCTACAACGATAAAATCATGAAATTGCGAGACTATATTGGAAAGGAAATAGTTATTTTAGACTACAACTTGATCAAAATACCAGACTTCGACGTAGATTCTTTTGCTTGGCATTGTGATATGAATTTAACTCCTTAATTTCGATTATTATAAAATTTACATGTGTACTATCTTATGCCAATCAATGGGTACGTCCTTAAAGTAAACCAAGCCAAGCCTATTGTGCATTTGTAATTCAAAAAAAGATATAGTCATGTTTGAACTTTGAATGATGGAGCTCAAATGTCATAATTACATAGAGAATAAATAAATAAAAATAAATTTTGAAAAAAAATTCAAAACAAATTAATGCTAAAGAGCCATGTAGTTAACTATCGATACCCTCCTTATTACTTTAACTATCGAATTATAATTTTTTTTAAAGTCCTTTTTTTTAGCATCAATGGAAGGTGTGGGTTAAAATAATAATAAATATTCACCAAAAAGAGTTAAAATTATAATAAGTATTCACCAAAAAGAGTTAAAATGAAAATAAATGTTCACCAAAAAGAGTTTAAATAATAATAAATGTTAACCAAAAAGAGTTTAAATAATAATAATAAATGTTCACTAAAAATAGTTTAAATAATATTAAATATTGACTAAAAAGAGTTTAAATAATAATAAATATTCACCAAAAAGAGTTTAATTAATAATAAATGTTCACCAAAAAGAGTTTAATTAATAATAAATGTTCACCAAAAAGAGCTAAAATAATAATAAATATTCAATTATAAGCATTAAGAAAAAAATGCATAAATACAACAATTCATTAACTAGTATACACAAATTGAAAGTGATGGTGTGTGTTTTTCCTAATTTGTGCTTATTTTTTTTAAGACATACTTTAATGGTATTGATTTAAGAAATACTTTTAAAAACTTTTTATAAGAAAAAAAATTCATTGGCAACTTTTTATATTTACTATAAAAATAATATCAAAACGTTCTTAAAGTGGCACATTAACAAATGTCTTAAAGTTATTAATTAACCAAAACATTTTTTTTTTCAAAAGCATATATAAAAATACATTATTATTGAAAGAAATGTTGAATGTATCTTAAGTTGAATTTTTTTATTTTTTTTAATCGGAATTTTGCTCTGCACCCTGCAGTCTAAACGCTAACGTATTGGTCCAGTTGTACATAAATCATAAATGTGAAACTGGCCAAGTTCTCCAGACTCACAAACAACCAAAATAAATGTGAAACTAAATGAAACCATGCAACCAAGCAATTCTATTTTCGGTAAGTGGTCCTTGAATATCCAATCCAACTCTTTGATTCAAACATGGTGCATGTTTCACTCCATAGCAAGAGCATTGATATCTATATTTAATATTGGCTTTCCAACAAAGCTGAAAGCTTCTCTGTGGGCTTTGAGTTTAGGGGGTACCATTGAAAACGATGATCAATTAATCACAAACAGTACTTGATTCGTGAGGACCGAGACAAAGAATCACACTCTTTTTTTTTTTTTTTCTTTGCAGAGTAAAAAAGAGAGATATGGGAGCAGAAGAAGAAGACTCAGGAATGCATAAAATGTCAGCAATGAAAATTACAAAACAAAACAAAACAAATCAATTCAATTCATTATTATTAAACAATCAAGAACCAAACACATGACACAACATCTTCAACGGCACGGACCACTTCATTTATTAATGTGAAGTAAAATTAGACAGTGACACTCACGTACCTTGTTTTGTGTGAGACTCTTTAAACATAAGCTGACATTCAGAGAGAAAAAAGTTGCTTTAATAATTATGTCTAATTATTAAAAAGTAGTGGTCATTCACACTCGGATTAGCATAAAGTTTTTATAATTATGTCTAATTACTGATAATTATGTCTAATTATTAAAAGTTAATAGCTGTTTTTTGGACAATTGTTAACAAATAATAATAAGAAAATTTTAACATCATTTTTGTTAGAAATATAAAATATTGTCAAAAAAATTAATTATTTGATCATTTTTCCATAATATATTTCTAAAATTTGTTCTTAAATCAATACCTTTAGAGTATTTGTTAACATTTCTGTTATCAAAAAGTTTTTTTTATTAGAGTGGTCACTCACACTAGGACTAGCATTAAGTTTTGATACCACCGCACGCGCGTAAGGCGTAGCTAGATAGTAGGAGTTTTGAATTGCTTCATTTAGTGAGTGGTTCAAGCGATAATACCATTAAAACTTTGGTGATATATATAATATTACTTATTACCGTTACATGACGTTGGGTCGACGAATCCACACTAAAGACGTCTTTATTTAGTAAAAAAAAAAAGCATTGAGTTTTGTCTAAATTTTTTGCAACTTTTATTTTTAAAATTTTCTGAAAATTAAAAATTTAAACTTCAAGCAATTGCTAAGAGTTAAAGTGGAAATTTTAATTGGTGAATAGTACAAGAAAATTAATAATGATTTTTATCCAAATGTACTCATGTTGTCATGCACGTACAAAACATAAATACAGTGATGGGAAATAGGGGCCATGAAATTAAGTTGATTGCTTAGGGAAAAAGGTTAGTAGTTTTCAAATTTCAAGTACAATTAAGTTGTTTCAGCAAAATAGGTAAAAAATAAAGGTACAATTAAGTTATTTTATTATAAAAAGCAGGTACAATTAAGCTATGAACAATATCAAGGATGATGAGGGTCAGATTTGTCACAGAATTACTGTTTAATGATTCCGAATGACTTATTATTTAAATATTCATGAATCAAAAACCATGTGCTAAAAAGTTACTAAACATTGGCAATTCCCCATTATACAAATGGGGTGTCAGAGACAAATATTTAAATTAGACAATGGGTACTAATTCTGTATATAGTCAATTCCTCTTTCATATAATGTCAATGCAAATAGAGTAATAGTTGAAAGTTTGAAACCATTTGTCACATGGTTTTTCATTCACAAATGTTGGAGAAAGAAATATAAAAATTCAACCCAAGTCTCCATCCATAGTTCTAATTAATTGAGATTTGGTGATACCCATTTTAAGTTTAGTTGATCACATGTGTAACTGGTGTAGTTGCGTTTTTGTTAAACGCGGTGCAAAGCCTGTCTATAGCCGCGTTTTTGTAAACGCAGCTAAGGGTCTGTTTGGATAGAACTTATTTTGCTGAAACTGAAAACTGAAAACTGAAAACACTGTAGCAAAATAATTTTTAAATGTGTAAATAGTGCTGTGGGACCCATATTTAATGAAAAAATTGATAAAAAATGAAATTTGTGGGTCCGTAAACAGTGCACGGATGCACTGTTCACACAAAACTGGTCAAAAGTTGCGGCTACTGTTCATTGAACAGTAACCGCAATAACCCAAAACGCGTGAAAACCAAAAAAAAAAAAAAAAAAAAAGGGAACAAAACGCAGCTCCAAACGCAACGCAGCTTTAAGTGGAAACCAAACATAAAAGCTCAGGTTTTTTGTAATGACAACAACTCTACTTTCTCCAATTCAAATCCTAAAATTGAAAGGGTTGCATCTACATCTTTCTTACAACTCCAGCCTACCACTCATTTTCCCTTTATCGAATTGAAAACCTGATTTGTTGGCTTGTTGCAATACCTACCAACCAGCAGCACAATAATTATAAGATACTATATATGTAGGGTTTGCCTCTGTTGGGCTTCTGAGCAAAATTATCAAATATATACTAGTGAGGAGTGACAACTTTAGTTTAGTTATTGAGGCGGGAATTTTCAATGCTTGTCTATTACAACATAGTGCTTCAAGATTGCCTGTGTGTGTTGTCATAGGGGTGTCAAATGGGCGGGTTTGGGTTGGGCATAATTGAGTTGGGCATATAAAACCCATTTAACTAATTATTTTTAACCCAAATCCAACCTAACCCAATTATTTTGGATAAACCCTAACTTATCCAATTATCCAATTATCAAAATTACCAAAATGCCATTAAAGTGAAAACCCATATGGTCACTATCACACAAAAAAAAAAAAAAAAAAAAAACCTATAGCATAGATCTAAATTTCCAAAAAATTAAAAGCAAGCAAATTCCATGACAATTCAAACAAACGCTATGTTTGTTTGTCGAGAAAATGCAGGAAACGATCAAAACAGAACAAAAATCCAGAATGCGAGATTCAAAAAAAAAAAAAAAAAAAAACCCAGTCTCAAACTCAACTGTACTGCTTTTAATGCGTCAAGTATATTTTCGGAGCTTGAAACTTTCTTTTTTCTTTCTCTCTCACTTTCTGAGCAACCAAACAGACACTACATACAAACACATGCACACACAAAGATCAACTTGTCAATATATGAATAAATACAATACAGTTTTTTACTAGATGATAAAATAGGTTCATGCCTTTTTTATTTTCAAAATCAAATAATAGATGCATCAATATTTAAAAAAAAATTGAAATCATAATGACTAGGACTATTCATGTTCCAACCGAAATCAACTGGAGTCGAATCGGCCGCAGTACTCTTGATTGTTGTCGACAATGAAAGGGTTTACAATCAATGTTTTTTTTAAGGAAACCACAATTCGGCCAGTGCGGTTGTTGATTTTCATTTCAAAATTTTGACAAAAATAGCACTGCATTGAAGGTGTACATACACACAATATTTAAGTAATTTGCCTTTCGCTCCTTATCTCTCGTTAGTCAAATATTTCCTTTCTTTCTTTCCCTCAAATCTTATTTCTCTTGGCTCCAACATCAAGCTTCAATTTGATTGTAGGTAGGGCTTGACTAAAGTTTTGAATTTCATGTTTCAGCTTCAAATTCTAACTTGATTGAAGCTTTGATTCAATCGCGTGTGGGTTTGGGTCAACTTTAATTTGATTGAAGCTTCGATTCGATAGCATGTGGGTTTGGATTAATCAAATAACATTTCTCTTTTGGATATATGATCTTTGATGTGGTTGGGTTTTTGGGATCCTACATGGCTAGATATGCTTTTCTTATGACTTTGGTAGTCAGCATTCGCATATTACACCAACCGAAATCACCATTGATGTAATTGCAATTTTGATCCTTGGTGCCATCATGGTTCAAGTTTTTAAGAGCACCGAAGAGGTCGGTGTGGTCGAAAAACCTCCCTAAAACTAGACCAACGACTCGAACCTATAGTGCACTTCCCAACAATGACTCAAAAAAATTGAAACAAGCTTGAATTAAAAAAGTGGTACTAAGGATATATCATACGGATAAAGCTTAAGTCCATTGCTCAAGTGCACTGTCCATATCACATAGCATATTGATTTGATGATAGCCAAACTAGTGGTAAATGAAATGGTATTAATAAGAGCACTAACGTCAAATGTTCTAAATGCTAAATGTTTAGTATTTAGCACATCAAACACCAAATTTAACCTCCATGGGATGTGCTAAATTTTTAAAAAAATATATAGCGCACAACTATAATCTATGGGCTAAATTTTTTTAATAATTTATCTCTCCTCTATACTAGCTCTCTCTCTCTCTCTCTAGTTTTACTTTTTTGTTTTTTAATAGATGATGGATGTTTTTTTAATGGGTGATGTGTTAAAATAAAATATTTGATATAGGATATATTGTAAATACTATATTAAAATAGATAGAGTAAATTTTTGATATGTTGAATAGAATTTTTTAGAACCATTAATGCTAATACTCTAACTTTGATTATAAATATTTTATAGGGTTATGTTAATGGGTGTCCTTAAGACAATTGTTAATAATCTAAACAAGAAATGCTAACGGATACCCTTAAAGCAATGATTAATAATCCATTTAAAGAAAGTTTTTATAGGAAAATTTAAAATAAAAAAAATAATTAATATTTTGACAATTTTTTTCATTTCCCATAAAAATGGTGTCAAAACTTTTTTAAAATAGATTGTTAACTATTATTCTAAGGGTACTCGTTGCCTTAAAAAAAAAAAATGATACTTGTTAGCATGACCCTAAACTATATTAGAAAAGTTTTAATAATACTTTTATGAAAAATTAAAAAGCTTGATTTATCATTTCCTTATAAAATATTTTTAAAAATAAGTTCTAAACAAAACAAAACGATCCGAACAGAACTGTGGATTTAAAAATGAAGAAGAAGGGCAAAATGGTCATGAGGGGAGAACAGACATTAACTGCAACTACTTACTGGTACAAATCTTTTTCATTTTCCCATAAACAAACAAGGTCCAAGGTTGGTAGTAAATTAGTATGCAAAAAGAAGAACACGCAGCTTTCATTTGAAATCCCTGTTCTTTCATTTCACGAGGTTGCACGCCTAGCACTCTCTTTACTCCTCAAGCTTCTTCTCTCTCTCTCTCTCTGTGAGCTTCTCCAGCGTTACAAAAAGACTTATTATTATGAACCTTTCTCTTTCAAACCCAAAAAAGATCAAAGTTTGAAACTTCGGAGTGCTATACTATAAGCCTAGCTATAACCCCTTTAAGTCCAAACTCTCACTTTCGTTACTGTTTCACTCTCTCATCAAACTATCCTACTATACATTGCAAAAACACAAAGCTTAATAAGTTTTTCTCTTTTTCAAACCAACCCAAAAGCTAAACAAAAGTTGGTGGCGTATAGAGAGAATGTCAACAACAACTACAGCATTTAGGAGAGCGAAATGGCAGTACCCACCACCGGCGCCAACGCCAAGAATCCTCCACTTGCCACGCCGACCTCGGCGGAGACAGCACCGCAACTCCAAGACCGTGGCTTCAAAACCCACCTGTGTGGAAGCCAGGCGTGACCGTATTCAAGGCAAGCTGGAGACACTGTTTGATCAAGAGCGTGCCTTTTCAAGAACTGGGATTCCAGTAGTTTTTTTGGACTATAATGGTGGTAATGTTAGTGGCGGTGAGAGTGAGAGGAGGAGAGCGAGAGTTGAGGAGTGCAGTAGCGAGAGTAGTGGCCGTTGTAGTGGTATGATGGAGGAGGAGAAGTGGAGGTTCCAAGCGGAGATGTTAAGGGCTGAGTGCACTTTGCTGAGAATGGAGAGAGACATTGCTGTCAAGAAGTTGGAGAGGAACAGGGTGAAGATGGAGAAGACTCTGAGATCCTCTGTTCAGACTCTTCTTTCTGTTAGTCTCTCTCTCTCTCTCTCTCTAGCTGTTTTGTTTTTGTTTTTGTTTTTTTTTTCAGAATACTTAATTATATGGATTTTGTTTGGTTACTGGGAAAATGTAGGAAAAGCATAAGAAAATGTAAGGACAATAAAAATTTTAAATTATCATGTTTGAACTTTAGAGCAATCACGTTTCAAGTAAGACTGCCTATTAATCACCTTTTCTAGTGTTAGCAGAAGTAGGAGTCTTGTGCTTATTATCACTTTTCAGTAAAGAACTAGGTGGTTTGGATATATTTACATTTATTTATTTATTTTTGTTCAGTCAGTGTCACGGGTGGAATTAGGATAGTGTTTTACAACTCTTGAGCCTGAAAAAAAAATCCTTGTTTGAGTTAATGTCACTATTGTTTTGCCAAGAAATTTTTGAAAATGAAAGAAACAGTATTGGCTTTTTGAAAGGAGCATAATTTAGAAGGCATTGGATTTGAAGTATTTTTATTTCCCTTTATTTTTCTTTTCTCTCAGCAACCAAACAAAGTGCAAACAGTTCTCTCGATCTGAGTAATATTGTTGATGGGAACTTGGGATATGACTAGGTTTTGAAAATTTTGGCTTAACCTTTTTTGGTTGAAAAGAATATTTTACTTGGTTCCTGCTTTTGTAACTGTTGGTATCAGTTTCTTGCTTGTCCTATTACAATAAGCAGATGGGTCATTTTGTCACCATTTGCATTTTCTTGATAAAATATATTTAGGGAAAGACAGGGCAGTTTGAATATTGAATCATCAGCTATCTAGTAATAGTCTGGTCATTTTGATTCTTTTTTTTTTATATTATTATTATTATTATTTTAAATTGTTCCACTTTGCCTAATTTAGCAAATAAGCTCAAGGCCTGGTCTCTTCTTTTGTTTTTCCTATAATGTTCTGCAATTAAACATAGATTATAGTTATTTGGCATCTTTTAATTGCTTAAATTGCATGCCAAATTTGATTAACATGAATTTAAACTGGTATCTTGGTTTGGTGATTTGTTTCTGCCTTGTAGGGAAGAAAGAAGATTTGTGAAGGAGAGGATGTGAGTGTGGTATTGGAGAAAGAGATCCTTGACTTGGCAGAGAAACTAGAGAAGTTACAAAGGAGCTTAGGACTAAAGGATTTTGAAGTTAGGAACTGTAGTAATTTTGATAAACAAGCAACTCTTCTTCAGAGACGGCTAGAGAAGTTTGGAGTAACATCGGATGAGATATGTGTGAAGGAGATACAGGAGATGGCAGAAGCAAGCTTGTCAATTAAAACAAGTTGTAGAGTTGATGATAGCTTTGTTTCAAGTGGCAAATGCAATGTAAGAATGATCTGCCTTTCACTAATTGGTGTCATCAATCCATATTTTGATACCCAATGATGCTATTCAATTATTATAACTCTTATCTTTGACTTCTCAAAAAAGAAGCTGCTCATAGTTTTGAATAAAATTTATAATGTTGTTGTGCTTTCTGAAAGTGAAAGTTATCCTTAATTGAGCACTATAATTTTTATTAGACAAATTTCAGTGGAGTTTTTTGTGTTCTCGAGGCCATCATGTGATGGAATATTTAAGGTCAATTCACTGAGTTATTCTCTTTTTGTACATTTTTTAAGCAACCAATAACCATGCATAGCATTTTCATTTTCAATTCGCATAATCCTCCTTTTGTTTAATATAATTAAGCAAAAGCATATAAAACAGAACTTTAAGCTCAATTAAGGGAAAGTGTGATTCTCAAACCTAAGTCTACTTTATTCTCATCATCATTATTATTTTTCTGAACTATTTTGAACATTGAATCCCATTTATTAATTGGTAATATTAATTTTCCAAGACTGTGCAGGTGGATATTCTAAGAAGGAAAATGGAGGGGTTGTCAAAGGGGATTTTGTTAAACAGAATGGAAGAGGAGTATAGATCAATGCTCTCTTCGGCAAACAGTTCCGCATCCTCTTCCAAGCGTATTGAAATTCATAATTCATCTTCTTCCTCAATAAGACAACCTGATCAGGCACATCCTTCTTCTACAATTACTACTTTCCTAGGCATTGCAGCCTCAACTAATGCAACATGATATGATCACTCTCTTTCCAAAATTTTATGTAAATACCTGATAAATAAGCATTAATGAAGCCAATTAGGTTCTTTAAAACTAAAGGGAATTATTTTGTACAATAGGTGGTTTTCTTTTAATTGCATCAGACCTGTGAATGCTCCATGCATATCTTTAATTTATTTTTCATGACAAACAAATAGGAAAGGAATTCCTGCTTAAAGTTGGAAATATTCTTCTACAGGATACAATGTCCCATGAAGACAACAAGTGCTCAGGACGTTGTAAGGCTATAGTGCGAAGAATTGTAGAGCAAGTTCGAGTTGAGACAGAGCAATGGTCTCAGATGCAAGGGATGCTAGGGCAAGTGAGGGTGGAGATGGAAGAATTGCAGGCTTCTCGAGACTTTTGGGAGGATCGAGCCCTCAACTCTGATCATCAAATTCAATCCCTACACTCTGTTGTAAGATTTCGTACAACAAACTTGAGCCAATTTGTCTTATGTTTTGTTTCATTTTCTATCCCAATATTCTTTATGCAAAAGGATCTTTTCTTTGCTTATGCCGTTCTGCTGTCCAATAATGTATTTCATTGGGAAAAATAACTTAAGATATCACAGCAGATAGCAAGTCATTCCTTATCACCAGATTAAAATAGTTTTCAAGATACCATGTTTCTTATCACCAGGTCCAAGAATGGAGACAGAAGGCTCAATCATCTGAAAGCAAAGCAAATGAGCTACAAGCACAAATGTCTGTGCTCCGTGGAGAACTTGAAAGGATGAGGAAGGAACAAAACACAGTAGTTACAAGGGCCAAAAGTTCACCAGGAATTACCCAGGATGCACAAAATGAGATGGAGAAAAGAGTACTAGTTTGTCGCTTGAAGGAAAATCATTTAGCCGATGATAATGCCGGTAAGGAGGTCTCAAGGGATAGAAGAAGAAAAGTACACACATCAAGTGGTGGATTCATGGCTCCAAAACGATCACCTTTTCGTGATATTGGCAACTCATCATTGTTGATGAGGCAAAATAGCAAAGCCATTTTCCCTCTGCATTCCCCCCTTGCTTCCAGTACAGAGAACTTTTTGAGAGAGTGATTCTCAGTAACTAGGATTCAGCTAGGAGCTTCTCTTCTTGTCTAACTATATTAACAGTCGCAATTTACATTAAAATAGTTAGCTTATAAGATTTTACTAGTAAACCCGAGATGGTATCGTTTGCAGGTAGTTTCTTCTTTGGTTGAATTTTTTTTTTTTTGCTTGTTGCCTTCTGATGATACCTACTGGCAATAGTAACCTTTCAATGAGCCAAGACCAGCAAGATAAGCTATTTTAACAAAATCCGTTAAATGTGTTTCACAAATGCTTAAAATTTTGAAAATTTTCTATCTCAAAACTGCATACGATTGCAATTAGTGAAGACAGCTGAAAGAAGAAAAACTATTACTAGTTTGGGTTCATATTCAAGATGTCAACTTTAAGCGAAAATGTACATGTATCCTTCCAAGTAGAGGTGTAATAAATTGTTGCAATAGAAGCATTTATTTACTCAGGCTATTACATGTAAACGATGCATGTGACCATCTTCACAATCTGCAAAAGTTGAACAAAGGACTACCGATTCATTGGCTAAATCTATGTTCTTCTATACTGAAACAAGTGATGATGATAATAACTTGGTACCCGTTAACTGGACCATTAAGGAAATTTGGGAATTTGGCCTCCATCCGTTGATCCTTTGATGCCACTTTAACAATTTAGTCCCTCAAAACTATTAACTATTTTAAATTTATTCCTCAACTTCCATAATCAAGTCAATTTCATCATTAGATTTAATCTTCATTTAAATTTTAATAAAATTGACGAATGTTGCAAATGAATCCTGTGTTATGTGAAAAGTGTGAAAATTTTAAAATTAAATCAATTCAACTATTTTCAGCAAAAAAAAAAAAAAAAAAATCAATTCAACTATTTTTTTATTTTTATAAATTGAATGGAGAGAAAACCCAAGGATGATATTGACTTAATTTTAAAAGTTGGGAGACTAAATTGACAAAATTAATAGTGAAGGACCAAATTAAACTGTTATCCAATAATTTGGGGACTAAATTAGCAATTTAACCTAAATTTTTTTAGTGTACCTAACATTACTAGAAAAAAAAAAACCACTGCAACATTTAAAATCTACCTTCTTTCACAATCAGGTTGCATGATATGGTTGATACATGATAAGAGTGGTACTAGTGACGAGCCAGTTCAAGACAAAACTCTTCTGGAAATATTCAAATGATGGAGAGTACAAGGTCAAAATCTGCATATGAGAGTTTGGTAAAGGACTGCTTTACTACACAGAGGCAAACTCAGCTTCAAGAAGAGGTGTGGAAATTGATTTGGGGTGTTAAAGTACCTCTGAAAATTAATACCTTTGCGTGGAAACTCATGCATGACAGATTGCCCACCCTTCTTAGCCTAAATAATAGAGGAATCACAACCTAAAGCTTGTGTCCTTTCTGCAATGCAGAGGATGAGTCTACCACACATCTATTTCTGTTATGCCCTTTCACAAGAGCTTGCTGGCATGGTTCAGCTTTAGCCCTTCACTCATCTGATTTCAACAACACAATAATCCAACAATGGCTGGCTTCTCTTCTCAATAGATATAAAAATAAAAAAAAAAAGAGAGAGAGAGAAGCACACTCTATGGAATACTTGCAGGCTATTTTTACAACTTTGTGGACAATATGGAACCATAGGAATCGGGTGGTCCATGAAGGAATAAATCCTAATCCTATGGATGTGATTCTAGCAGCACAATCTCTGTCTTGCAGGTACAAAGAATCCTTCTATGATCAGCCAACCTATAACAACAGTCCTGTCAGTCCAGGAAGACCAAAGGCAGAACAGCAACCAGCAGCAGGTCAATGGCAGTTAATCATAAAGATGGCAGGAGCAAGATGCAAAAAGCCAAAAAGATGTTCTTTTGCCAATGAAGCTGTTAATATGCAGGAAGTCAGTATTTTCTTTGGAGTAGCTGGTAGTGCAGCCACAGGTTAACATGTGGGGCAATGTTTGAAGCTATGGTGGAAGCTGACATCAGAGCAAGAAACCATGGGTTCCAACAAGTTTTGTTTTTAGGTGATAGCAGAAGACTAGTCCAAGCCTTTAGGAAGAAAAAAGCACCAGATTGGCTAGATAATACTAGATTGGCTGATCTAAATTTTCTAACTCAAACAGGACTTATCTGCAATATGTTTTTAGTGCCCCATCTCATTGTTAAACTTGTATGGTCTGTAGCTAAAATGGCAACTTGAGTGCCTATAAACCTTTGCTGGTACAACCCAACCTTTTTGTAGCTTTTGGTTCTATCTCCCTTTGTAACTTATCATCTCAATAACTACTAAAAAAAAAATTGTGTACTGAGAATTAATATTACTAGCTAATTACAAATGCCACCCCAACCAATAGGGGTATTTGTAGTACATACCCAAAATTCAAAATTTTTTAGTCAGCATTCTAATTTAATGTTAATTTGTATTAATATTCACCCAACATCTATATTACTATAGAAATTAACAGTTCGTCAAGCAAACATCCACCCTAAACTATAAGAAGGAACAAAAGAAAGTGCACCATAAATATAAACAATTTAAATATTATGGGTATGGCAAAAAATTCTGTCTTAAGTTGGTTCTCTCTCTCTCTTAATTTTTTAATTTTTTTTAATCTTAAATTTTTTTTTTAAACAAGATTGACAAGATGATAGGGATGGGGACGGACGGGGTCACGATTATTGGATTATAAAATATTTTTAAAAACCTTTTACTAAAAAAAAGAACTGATTTTAATAGTGTTTTTTATATTTTTTAAGAAAATAGTATTAAAACTTAAAAAAAAAAAAAAAAAAAAAAATTCCATTAACAAGCATGTTAGGTGGACCCTTATTCTTATACAAATCCCAGTCTTCATTTCTGGCTTCGAACACTCCCCCACTTTATAATTTCCACCTTTGCCTGCATCTCCGATCACACCCAGCCGTGATATCACCGGAAATTCCATCCCGGGTAAGTTAATTTCCATAGATGTTTGTTTTTCCGGGCATTCCGCGTGGATTGGTGTTGCGTGAGTTTGTTCCTGGTGTATAAGATATAGGGGGGAAACCTTGTTTTTAAATTATGCCTTGAACCTGTTTGTGAAAATGCCTGTGTGAAGCAGTTTGGCAAAAAAGCTTATAATATGCTTGTGTATGCGAGTATAACACAGACACTATGTAAGTTTCATAGTTAGAAATACAATACCACGGTATATGGAAATAAGCTTTATAAGGATAGCTAAGTAGCTAGCTTTAGAGGCTGTCAAATGGGCTGTGCCTTTACACTCTTCTCTCAACTGAGGAACATCTTATTCTGGAAGCAAGCCTCACATTTAGCATCTATAAACAGTCATTCACCAATAATAAGGTAGTTTAGCGTTTGAGAGAGAAAGAAATGCAACAAGCGGTAAAAGCTATAACCTTTGATTTCCCTATTAGACTGTCAATATTGAGCCTTTAAAGTATTGGGATTGGCTCAACTTTGTTTGCAATCACACACACAGAGATAATACTGACCTAGGCTTGTTGGCAATTTTTGGACTACTAGGACAAGATAGCTCTCAACTTTTATAACTAGGCACACCATGGGATTATGTTCAAGGCTTTTGAGCCCTAAATTTTTGTTTCCATTTAACAGCAGACCAAGAAAATGCTGCTCTCAGCCAATCTCATGGCCTTTTTTAGTTTGATAAGCATTATATAAAATAAGTCATTTGTATAGGATTCGGTTGCAGGAGACCATTAAAAAAAGGCTAAATGAGTTCATTTGATTATAATCGCAAATGAATTAACCTTAGTTTTTATTGTCAATGTCTTAACTCAGAATCAACCATATCTGTTTCTAAAACCTTTGCAAACTATTTCATTTGAGGTTCTCTCTCTCTCTCTTGTGGGTGGGTCGGGCCACCATGGGGGCAGGGGGGAGTGTGTTTCTTAGGTCTGGAGTTTTAGCACCTCTTTTTCCCTTTTTAGAATCCTTTCCCCCCCTTGTTTTTAGTTGGTGGGGGGAGATTGTCTTTTAAAATGATTTTTGATTTAACATTCAAAATGGCCCAAATTGATTTATAACATGGTTTTATGTGATTGAGATGTTTAATCTATGGCTAGCTAATGAATTAAGAGCTAGTTGTGTATGTAAATGAATTTGGACCTCATCAATGGCAGCCCCTAATTAAACTAACATTGAGATATCAGTTCTTCTAATAATTACTTTTGCTATAAAATTGACAGGTATGCCTCCAAAACTGAAAACATCATCTCTTCACTCACAGTTGACAGTGGCTCTCTCACTAACGCCCGCACACAGATCTCGTCATTTTCTCTCTCCGTATTCTATTTTATTCAAGCCAAACCTTACCACCTACCTTCAAACCATTATTCACCGTTTCTTTTCTGACCAATCATGGCTCTCTGTTCCTGGAAACCCCCTCATCAAGTGGCCCTCACAGTCCCACCACCCACACTGCCCTCCATCCCACCCAATCCCCAATCCTATTTCTATCCATAACCCTGACCCCAAATTTTCACAAAATGACTTCTCCACCATTTCTAACCTCTTTACTGACCCCAATGTCTCTCCTGGTCCAGCCTTTGAGGCTGCCTTGGACCAGACCGAGGTTGAACCAGACCCAATTCTGTTACAGGCATTGTTTGACCATTTTGATTCGTCTCCCAAGTTACTGTACACACTCTTTTTTTGGGCTGAGAAGCAGCCTGGGTTTCAATCTTCTGCAACTCTCTTCAACTCAATGATCAATATGCTTGCAAAATCCAAGAAGTTTGATTCCGCATGGTCACTGGTTCTTGATCGGGCTGCTTTGGTTTCAGGTGACACATTTGCTATCATCATCAGACGATATGCTCGTGCAGGTATATATATCTACTTTACTGCAAATGTTAAAAGATTGAACTTTCTATTGATTTGGCCTGGTTGATTTATTTGAATTGGTCATGTAATTTTCGCTAAGCATTGCATTTTATAGAATTAACCCTTTTGTACTGTATCTGGTCAATTGTGGATATGTAAATATTCATGTTCTTTAACCTATTTTTGTTATGATGGTACATATGCTTGATCTATTTATGAAATGTTATGTAACCTTGTATAGGTATGCCTCAATCTAAGAAGCATGGATACTCCAAACCCTCTTGAACATGCCGAGGACACTCTTGCATGCACGTCCCTAGTGTGTTGGGGGCAAAAAAAAAAAAATTCCTATGATTTTTAAAAATCTTTTTAAATATTCTGATAGTTGTTATTTTTTTAAGCTTAAAATAAAGAAAAAAATAATGCCTAAAAATAAATAAAATATACCCAAACATATGTATTAACTAACTAATTAATTATCTTATCCTCATTGTGCCGTGTCCTAATTTTTCAAGAATTGCATTGATGCTGTGTCTTGTGCTGTGTTGTGCCCACATTTATGCTTTTTTTAGGTCTCAATTTTCTATTTGCACATGACTTCACAAGTAATATAAATAAGGACACCAAATTGCATGCACATCCCTAGTGTGTTGGGAAAAAAAAAAAAAAAAATTTCCTATGATTTTTAAAAATTTTTTTAAATATTCTGATAGTTGTTATTTTTTTAAGCTTAAAATAAAGATAAAAATTATGCCTAAAAATAAATAAAATATACCATATGTATTAACTAACTAATTAATTATCTTATCCTCATTGTGCCGTGTCCTAATTTTTCAAGAATTGCATTGATGCTGTGTCTTGTGCTGTGTTGTGCCACATTTATGCTTTTTTTAGGTCTCAATTTGCACATGGCTTCACAAGTAATATAAATAAGGACACCAAATTTTGCATTAAATTTGAGTTGAGATTTTTGAATTTTTGTGTTATTTTAGTGGGGAGATTGATTCTGCATTTAAGAAAGGCTTTTATTGGTGACATTTGGTATATGAATTGAAATTGTAGCTGTTAGATTTGTGATCCTAATGTTATGGTAAACTTTTGTAGGTATGACCCAACCTGCAATACGGACATTTGAATTTGCATGTAATTTAGATCCAATTCGTGAATCACATTCAGAGATGAGCTTGTTTGAGATTTTGTTGGATTCCCTTTGTAAGGAAGGACATGTAAAGGCAGCTTCAGAATATTTAGATCAGAAAAGGAAGTTGGAACCAAGTTGGGTTCCATCAGTAAGGGTTTATAATATATTGTTGAACGGATGGTTTCGATCGAGGAAGCTTAAACATGCAGAGAAGCTTTGGGAGGAGATGAAAATGGATGATGTGAAACCAAGTGTTGTGACATATGGTACTCTTGTAGAAGGGTACTGTCGGATGCGATATGCTGAAAGGGCAATTAAATTGGTGCATGAGATGAGGAAAGAAGGAATTGAGCCAAATGCAATTGTGTATAATCCAATAATTGATGCATTAGGGGAAGCTCAAAGGTTTAAGGAGGCAATGCGGATGTTGGAGCGGTTTTTGGTTCTAGAATCAGGCCCCACTATCTCGACATACAATTCTCTGGTAAAGGGTTTTTGCAAGGCAGGAGATCTTGCAGGGGCTAGTAAGATCCTTAAGATGATGATAGGTAGGGGCTTTGTCCCGACTCCTACAACCTATAACTATTTCTTTAAGTACTTTTCTAAACATGCGAAGATTGAGGAAGGGATGAACCTTTATACCAAGATGATTGAATCTGGGTACACACCAGACCGACTTACTTACCATCTTTTGATGAAAATGTTATGTGAGGAGGAGAGACTGGACTTGGCAGTTCAGGTTAGCAAGGAAATGAGAGCTAGGGGATGTGATATGGACTTGGCTACAAGTACTATGTTGGTTCATTTGCTTTGTAAAATGCGTAGTTTTGAAGAGGCTTTTACAGAATTTGAGGACATGATTCGGAGAGGCATAGTTCCTCAGTATCTTACCTTTCAGAGAATGAATGATGCATTAAAGAAAGAAGGAATGATTGAAATGGCACAGAAACTACGGGGCATGATGTCTTCTGTCCCTCATTCAATGAAGTTGCCGAATACATATAGCAGAGATGGAGATGCATCACGTGCAAGGAGAACATCTATAATGCGAAAAGCCGAGGCAATGTCTGATTTGTTAAAGACTTGTAAAGATCCAAGGGAACTTGTCAAGTGTCGTAATTCATCTGAAAATGTTGTATCAAGTGCAAACCTGTTGATAGAGGATATTAAGAAAAAGGCCGACAAGACATGAATCTACTACTACTACTTAAAAATAAAAGCTAGCCTGAGTTAACTCGTGAATACACATGCAGTGAGATGAGTTTATATTTTTAATTGTTATAACTAGTTGGAGATCTTTTGTGGATAAATGAGATAGTGAAATTGGGATGCCAAAAAAGAGAAGAGGAAGGTCTCCCAACATGCTTTGTTGTCACCAAAAAAAGAAAAAAGAAAAAACCTATTCTGTGGCATTTGGAGCTTGAATTTCAAGAATACAAATTTCTTCCAAAATAAAAATAATAATAATAATACAAGAAGAAATTTATTTCCCGTTTCTATAAGTTGTCCAAACTTAAGATTTATGTTTCTTCAAATGGACCAAACCCACTACTTTATGTGACCCCTCTTTTTGTAACTTGGGTAGCACTTGGTTCTCAAGGCCATTGGGGATAACTCCTAGTTCTATGTCTAAACTTTGGGTCCTTAAGGATGGACTTACCATAGCTCAACAACTTGGATATTCATCCACTGTTGTGCAGCTAGATGTTGAACTAACAATACATTTGCTCAAAAGCATTTCTATTAACAATTCTATGATGGAACCTTCTTCTCACTGATTGTAAGAGTCTCCGGAGGCTCTGAGGACTTATCTCAATTCAGCTATTAAGCATATCTTTCGTGAAACTAATCAATATATGGACTCTTTCGCTAAATTCGGTGCGACACAATTTGCTAACTATATTGTATTTGGTAACTCATCGTCTTTGGTGGAATCTCTATTGGCTTTTAATTTAATAGAGCTTTTTTATTTTGTTTTTTTAAACAATAGAGCTAGTATTTTGTAATAGAATGATTTAACATATCTCTTTTGGTACCCCAAAAAAAAAAACTATTGTTGAATTTAAAATGTTGATTTAACCTCAAATTCCGATAATAATTATCACTTCCGAATACACAATTAAAGATAACTGTGGTGGGCCTTTTTTGGTTAAAGTGGACTGGGCTGCCTTCTGCGGTATTGGGCCCGAGTGTTCTGGGTATGGGAGTTGAGACCAGCCCAACTGCAACTTAACTTGGTCCAGCTTGTGCACAAATTATGCCTCGTTTGCCAGGAACACGCTTATAACGGGCAAAACTGTTTCAAGTGAGTTGCGGCAGGCAAATATGATAATAATAATAATATCAAAGACTTTGAGATCTTTATTAAGGTGAACAAATAAACCTTACTTAAGAAAAAAATAATCACAGCTTTAACAACAATTATTTTATAAGAAAAGTAAAGGGGAACAAGTGGGTAGCATGTGAGTTGATTGAGAAAATAAATAAATTAGATCAAGTCTAACCCGTAGGACCAAACTAGAGTAGGAAGAACACCTCTTCTCAAAGTGAATAATCTCTCAGGAAGATCCTACCGTGGAAATTAATCACTTTGAGGGAAGTTGACCTAAATGGTTGGTACACAGGAGCACCTTTCGTTTCCAGCAGAGGGCAAGATTTTGAGAGGGAGAGAAGGAATTAACCTATTGGTGCATTCCTGCCGTTCTAACCTTCTATCTTTTTCTTTCCTTTTTCTAATATTCCCCTTTTTCTTATCTTTTTTCTTTTTTAATCCTTGTTTCTATTTCCTGACTTTCAAGTTTTCAATACCGTGGTGCTTACTGTTATTTTTGTTCCTGTACACGGCAAGGGCCTCTTTATAATACCTGCTGTGACCGGATTTTATTATTTTAGCCCTTAACCACCTTTGTCTAATCTGGGTGTACCTGCCGACCATCACTGGTCCAACTGTGAGCCATTCTTCTTTACCAGACAAAAGAAAGCTATTTTGTTTGTTTGTCTACTGTGGCACCCTTTCCTACTACGGTGTGGGTGCCTTCTCTTTCCTTATCCCTTATGGCATGCACCTAATGGTTCCAGCTTAGTTTTGCCCGTTTGGGTGGTATGTCATCCCAGCAGAACACTTCCCCCAAAAGAGCCATAACAGGAACCTCAAAATAGGTTTTCCTCTCTCCCCACCACCAAACCATGCCCTTTTACCATTGACCCGTGACCTCACTGTGTCCTGTATTGGCTGGGTACAGGCTGGTAAGGTCTGGGCCTTGGGCGTGCCTCTCTTCCATATATGTCCAAAATTTACTTACTGCTCATACATCTGCCGCGGTTGGTCTGCACAGTCTGCCATCCATTCTTGACCATTTTCTGATTTCCCTTTCCTTTATGACTTGCCATATTCGAGCCTGGGCCTTACTTGATGGTGGGCTTTGCTTTTTCCTCAGCCCATCCTTCTTCTTGCTACTATCTCCTGTCATACCACTCTATCATTCCTACTGCGAAATTGTTTTGTTTCAATTTGGTTGGGTCCCTTTAGGCCTACCGTTTATTCTTCCCCTAATGGCCCAACAAGCCATTGGTTCTTGTGTTACATTACTAGCGAACTCCTGTGTCCCATTTGTTTTCCCTTGGACATCCTGGGCCCGTTTGCTTTCCTTGGGCTTCCTTGACCCTTTTTCTAACTTCGCATTACCATGGGCTTTTACTAAATTCTTTGGGCTTCTCCAGCCCAATTACGTTATTTCTCATCTTTGGGATTAATGGGCTTCCCATTAATCCCTTACTTTCTTTGCTTTCATTACTTTGGGCCTGCCGCGATCCATTCTTACTTTTCCACATCATATATTGCCCATGATTTACTTTTTCTCTCTTTCTGAGTTCCTTTTAGATCATTTACCTCTTCAAAACCCATTTGTCTATCTCATGGGTCTGTGATCCATTATTCCTCCCGCTTGAACTTAATGGGTTTTTTATCCGTTTGCCAACTCCTTTCTGTCCGTATTGCTGGGCTTCTCCCTTCCACTTGGACTTCCGAAATGGTCATCAACAATAACAATTAATTATCACTTTCGAATACACAATTAAGGAGTTATTTGTTAGAGACTTTTTAAAATTTATTAAGAGGTATTCGGGAAAAAAAAAAAAAACATTTTTGAATGAAAATTGAGGAGTTTATTGTTCAGTTTTAGAATTTAGAAAATTATATTATAAATCGACTAAAATTATTAAGGTTATTATTATTAATATTAATATTATTTTTTGTAATTTATCCAAACGAATACTCTTTTTTTTTTTCTTTTTTTCTTTTAAATTTTTAGAATTACCCAAAAGGAAAAAACACATTTATTAGGTAGGACTGTACCAAACCGATTCGCCACGTGGTCGAATCTGATTGGCCAACTTAGTTCTGCATTGACAGCTTATAAAAAGGGTCGTGAATAGCTGAGCAACCCAGACTCAGCCCACAAACGTTGAAGCGCAACAGGTTTCAGATCGAAAACCAGTCACAGTGAGTTCATTTTCATCCTGGGATTTCGATTCTCAAACTCTGTCTTTCATTTTCTCTCTCTGGGTTTTCTTTTTTGGCTCTGTCTAAATATAAGCTGCCTTTTTTTCTTTTCTTTTTTTCTGGGGTTTGATTAGACACTGGATTTATTTAATTTTATGGGTTGCCATCAATTTTTGTTTTTGATTGCTTGTATGCATTCAAGTGGTTATGGTGTGAGTTGAAATGGGTTTTATTTGAATTTATTGTATTGTGCTTTATTCGGGCAAATAATTATCTGTTTGGTTGCTAAGAAAATGTGAGCAAAGAGAGGAAATTGGGTTTGGGTTTTTACTAGAAAATTTCCAGATGGGTTAGATTCATTTTGTCATATTTTGCTTTCTAGTATTTTATTGGTTATAAATGGAGGGCACTTGTTTTTGTATAATTTGTCTGGAGTTCTGATTAAAAAGCAATAGTATTTTGTTGTCTGTGACAAATATATTGTTTACCACAATAAGTTGAAAGCATTAATCTAATAATCTCTGGTTATTCTTCCTCTGTTCTTGGGGGTTTTGTTGAAATGTTAGTCATGCTATGTTGATTGATGCTATTAGTATTGGAGTATCTAATTTTAGACATGGGGATAGATAAGACATGGTATTATTGGAGATAGAAGGTGAACTCTTATGAAGCTGGAGAAGGAACCTAGGTAGAGATGAATTTAGTAAAGAGAGAATAAAAATTAGGGGGTGGGAAGTTTGTGAAGACGGGTTAAAATATTTCAATATTGTGAACTTCTGGATCATTGCTTTTTGGAGAAAAGTGCTTATATGTTCTACAGAAACCAATTTAAAAAGATGTATGTGTGAAGCTGGAAATTCAACATGAAACAATGACTTTGTGACATAAACACCTTTACCAACTCCAGGTCAACTGTTTGCTGCAAAATCATATCCTCTGTGATTTCCTTGACTCCTTGTGTATGTTATTAGATGTGCCTCATTTTAAAACCATTTTCTATTTAACTGTACTGCATGTACTTGCTTCTGTCCTTGACATGCTGTGCGTGTATGTGTTTTTTTTTTTTTTTAATTATGAACTTTACGCCTTTTCCTTTTGTGTAAAAGGGAAAGAAGAAATCTTTTACTTATTAGATTCAAAATGAGCCAAAAATTGATTTATAACGTGGTCTATGTGATTGAGATGTTGAATATGGCTTCATGATTCATAACTTAGCAATTTGTATATGATTGAGCTGAAGGGCTATCAAGTTGGATTAGTTGGCTCTTCATTGAACCAATTTACACTCTTCAAGTTCATATATATAGAACATGTGTTTGAACTATTGATCGCATTTTGAAATTCGAGGGATTTTTCTTTTTTCTTTTTTAAAGCCAAACTAAAAACTTGTGTATAAGCGGCTTTGATCAAAACTAATTTACATGTACAAGCCATTGTGTTAACTTTCTGGTGTCTTGGTTATTCACATCTCATTTTGCTCTTTCATCTTTTTATAGAACATTCTTGTATGCTAAAGGCACAACAGCTTTTGCCAAAACCTTGAATTATGTTTCTTTTATCTGACTTTCTCATCTAGATATTAGAACCAATGTACTCCAATCTTATGTGGTGATTTCTGGCTGTTCAACATTTTTCTTTCTTTAATTGTATAGTAAAATTATTTTTGGAGCTTGTTTGATCATTACTTTTAGTTTTAGATGTTTTAAGTCCAAGCTATATATATTAAGTATGAGCAAAACTTAGGTACAGTACTTAGGAGTTATTCCTTAGGTTCCCTTTTTAATATTCTGCTATGTGAATTTTTCTCATGAGATAGAAGTGTATTTTTTAGTTAAGTAGCCACATGACTGAATCTTAATAGAAGAACCTAAGGAACGACACCTAAGGTACTGTAACCAAGTTTTGTCCATTAAGTATAATTAATATAATACACCTGTTCTATCTTGAAAATGGGTTATTAACTATCATTTTAAAAAGAGATTGGATGAAGGATAGATGGCACCAATTTGCATTAGCATCTTTCTCCTTTTATGCATTATTTTCTGTGTGTGTTCAACCTTTTTATTATGTTCAGTCATTCTTAAAATTTTAATCTTGTATATCAGCACTCACTTTTATGCTTGACTGAATGGGACTGCTGGGATTCTGTCTTTGGGAATTATCTTCTTTACGCATTATATGACTTGTTTGATTCTTAACTGGTGCAGTCAAAACATGGCAGCAAACATGGCAGCAAAGATAACAGGAGCTATTGCTGGAGCCTTCGCAATTTCATATGCTTGCGACTATCTTGTGGCTGACAAGAAGATATTTGGAGGTCAGTTTGGGTGATGATAATTTCTTGATAAATTAGTTCACAATCTATCTTCATTCAGTTTGATCAAATCATTAATTTGATAACCAGGTACTACCCCCTCAACTGTTTCAAACAAGAAATGGAATGAAGAAACTGATAAGAAGCTCCAGGCTTGGCCTCGTGTTGCAGGGCCTCCTGTTGTGATGAATCCCATCCGTCGCCAGAATTTTATTGTCAAGGCCCAACCTGAATAGTGAAGCACATCGTTTGTTCATTATGTTTCCCTTGTTAGGCCTTGCAAAGCCATGCTTATAAATTCTTCTGTATTCCATTAGATTGTGCACTCTTATATCTGGTAATTTGGACTGTGTTTCAAATCTTTTCTGATCATAATAACCACTGCCGGGGTATTTCTTTGGCAGAATGATCTTCTTGTTAATGTTATTGGGTCTTTGATAATTGATTTTGTAAGCCAAATTGCTTCAAATTTCAGGATATGTCTATTACATAGGTTGTGTTTTGACCATCAGAAAGTATTATTTTCCTATAGGATGTGATTTTGTATTACCTTTTAGCTTCAAATTTCAGGATTTACTAACTCCAACTTGAGCACTATTATTTACAAAGCTGGATAGGGAAATTAGGGATTCCATTCTTCTATTGAGTGGAAGCATAGAACTTTATGAATTGAAAGTAATTAATTTCATCCATCCAGAACTTTACCACATTACATGTACCCCATTTTTCCTCTTCAATATGTTATCTTTTAGCCCTGCATGTGCTCTTTGTTTAGGACATTCCTCTATCCAAGCAGTAAAATCATCTAGTCTAGTAAGAGCCTCATTAGCTAGTGCACGGCTAGCTTTGTTGCTATTATTTTGTGGGTACATTAAAACACAAACTTCTCGCTAGCACGTGCTCTTATTCTATATAGTCTGAGTTTATGAGTACCTGAATAGAATAACAAGTTGTGTGGAATGATTAAGCTCCCAACTGCATATCATGGAAATATGATACCTACGAGCAAACACTCAAACGGGATGTACCAATTCGTATTACCTATGCTCTTCTTTTGTTCAAATTATTCATATTTAGTTACACCTGATCCCGCTCTCCCATTCGTTGTTTCGGGCCAAACTTGGAGTTACACCATCCAAGGCAGTAATGAAGTCATTGCATTTTGCATGCGACAGTGATACAGTGTTAAATGGCTTAGAAGTCTCTTAAGGGTGAAGCAGGTATTCAATTTCTTTCACCCTTTGAACCCATAAATGAAAACACCTGTCTGTTTATATAAAATTTGAATGTGTTTGGGGTCAATTAGCATGTTTTCCATACATTATGTGAGAGATATTGCATCATAATTATGGACTTGCGTAGTACAATAAATGTTAGCATGCAAGAATCAATTTTCTCTGCAAGAATCAATTTTCTCTCCACTTTTTCCTCCCCTTTTCCATTCATCCAATTTTCACCCCAACCAAACACAGTGTACAAGTCTCCAGACCCAACGATTTGTTGAGGTGCTACAGCATATACATGCCAACATCTTGTATTGGTACGCATTAATTTTAAGGAATTTTCCATTGGAACACAACCTCAAGAAAAGAAATAGAGTAAATTCCAGAAAGATGAGATAGAAGAGGGAGACTAGGACCCACAAGAACAAGTGATAGAAACCTGTGGTGTGGAGACTTTGCCGATGCTAAAAAGTTTGTGATTAGGAGCTGTATCAATTTGTTTGAACGCATGGCATTATGTTATTGAGTGGAGGGACCATTAGACATTACTGACATGGTTCTCTTGGTGTACAAAATATTTTCTCCAATCCATGATTGTGCATATTTGTAAATCTGAATATTTATTTATTTTAATTTGTAATGTGTATACCTCTGCATCCATAAATGTTCTATTCAATCTTCTAAAGAATTTTCTCATTAGGTATAAATTTCAAGTTAGTCTAATACCTAATAACTTGTTATTGAGTTGGACATATGAATTAATTTTCTCTAACTTTTTCTTTAATCATTGAATGTGCATTTGTAATGAGTTATTTATATAGTTGAAGGTGCCTTGGATCCTCTGAATTTACTAGTAGTGGAATGTAATAGTAGAATGCGTGTAATATACAACTCAATCTTCTGTTGAATATCTCTGATATAAGTATAAACTTTTAACTAGTCTAATTTTTAAGTAATAAATTTGGTCATTTCAATTTTAGTGAAACTCACTAAAACTTCAATTAACATATGTTTGTGCCCATTAGTGATTTGGCATCAACAAGCTAATACTCTCTCTCTCTCTCTCTCTCTCTCTCTCCCCCTAGACACCGACAGAGAAAAGAAGACAGAGACTACTACTAAGGCAAAGAAATACATTTGTATAGTATTGTGTTCCGGGGTAAATAAAACATATATTTCAAAACGCGTCTCTACATCTAAATTTACAGCACCATAAATCTAAAAAAAACAAAAGAATAATATATATATCTAGAAGAAATAAAAAAAAATTATACAAGCAAAACGAAATTCAACATAGCGTAAATATTAAGTACCATTTCAGATTCCTAATTTAATTGTACCAACCAGTTTTTTAAAAACATCATTAATTTCGCTAGTAGATCATGCGAAATATTCAAACAAACAAGTACCTAGAATTAATAAAAAGAAAATGAAACCAAATAAATGTTCAAATAAACCATTCCGAAATTCCTAAGACTCTCACTAACTAATCTCTAAGAATGTTTTAGTTAGCTAGCTAGTATCATACTAAACATTCAAAGAGACACTAATTAAGTTGCTAAATAATCATTTTCATGGATGATGATCATCTGTATTCTTCATACGCTTATTTGGGACACTATCATCCATGTGATAATCGTCGAATAAATCCATAAGGTTTGAAGTCTCTTGATATCCCCTCAGTTCATTTTGAGGAAAGTCTGAAGGCATCAAATCTGAAGGCATCAAATGCATGTATCCGCTCAATTCATTTGTAGAAAAGTTCGACTGCCCAGAAAAAGGCATATTGGGAAAGTGATCAACCATATTTGAAAGCGGCTCATCATATAGAGGGTACAATGGTTCTCCCATCTGAGGAAGAGTTCCATAATTGGTAGCCATTGGTTGAAGCTGAGTAGGGAAGCTAGGAGCTTGAGGAGGATTTCCATGATTGCCCGCCAATGCTTGAATTTCATTAGAGAACCTGCTTGGCATATGAGCACGATGAGGAGGACCATAATTATTGCAACCCATTGGTTGAAACTGATTAGCCAATCTGCTGGTCATATGATCAAGATTAGGTACATTTTGGTGGGACTGGTTTATCATTGCCTCATTTCTAGCTTTTCTATCTCCATCTTGAGAAGATGTGGAACAAATCTCATCTTGAGATTGTTGAGGTTTGCTGGATTTGTTGCTTTCACTTTTCCAATAAATCTTACACAGAACCCATTTATCCAACTGGATGACACAAAATTCAATAGTAGTTAGATCAATAATGGAGATGAAAACAATGATAATTGGAAAAATAAAATACATAAGCTTAAAGAATACATAATTATATAAATGCTAAAACAAAAAGATAAGTTCTACTCACCCTCATGTCATCTGGATTCCTTTTAGTTAGAGGAGGATGATTAATCCTATACTCATGCATAATCCAATTGGTCTTCTCACCCTTTGGAGGTTTTCCTCTGTAGAAAACAAGTGCTTTCCTAAACCCAATTAGGATTCCTGTCTTGGAATTGATTTTCTTGTCAGCTCCAGTGGCCTTCCAAAATCCATCACCAGCTGCTCGATTTGGACGAATTCCATTTTTATACTTTCGCTCCCTCGGAGTAAAAAAATACCATTCATGTTTTCCATATTGCGGATATTGTTCTGTTAATCGTCCAAAATATGTTATACTTGTTCTTTTAAATATGGTGTCAAAAATTAAAAGCAAGCTAAAAATTGTTCATGTAAAACATTAAAAAAAGAAGAAGAGAATTTCTTATATGAATATAACTTTTTTATAGTACCAAACATAGAGTACCATCTCTTTACAATATCAAAACGCACATCAATTATTGTGATGCAAAAAAAAGGAGTACAAAAACAATGGGAATTCAAGGAAACAAATCTGTACCAAAAGGTGGATGCATGCAAAAAAGAGAGTAAAAACAAATATCAAAGCCATGAAAATCATGCAAATCATGCAACATTACTAATTAGTTCATCAAATATGGCAGTTTAGGATGATAACAATTAGCTAAAGAAACTTAAACATCATGTAATGCAACATTCAATTCAAAACTTCTAAATAAAAAAAAAAAACAAAAAGAACCTGTAAGCCACTCAGGGCTGTGGTTATATAGTTCAACATCCATAATCTTATTCCAAGGAAGGCGTTCTCCCAAGATCTTCCTCTTTAAGTAAAATATTATGAGCTCGAACTCACTTGGGTCGAACTTATACCCAGGTGGAGGATCAAGATCATCAAAACTGCAGTAATTTAGGTTTGGATTGTCATCAAGTTGAATCAAATCCTGAATGCTACTACTGTTTACAGCAACTTCCTCTTCCTCGTCTTGTAGTTCTTCCTCTTGCTCTTTATCATCGTCAGCATCAACCACCGAGTCACTTGCGTTGCTCCTTGGTGATTCTGTTGCATGGTTTATATTGTGTATTACATTGCGCCTTGGTGATTCATGGTTTATATTGTGTATTGCATTGCGCCTTGGTAAGTCTGTTGCATGGTTTATATTGTGTATCACTTGGTTTGTTACACCAGAAACCATCGAAAGCGGCTCATTTTGCTCATGATCAAGCTCCCTAACGCTCTCTGGAGAAGAAGACATTGCTACCAAAACGTAACTATGAAACACTCTCTCTTTCTCCTTTTTATATCACTAAAATAGGGTTGAGAGTCTCCTACCTAGAAAAGAACTTTGGAATGATAGTATTTCTGATGATAAAGTGATAATCCCACATTTAATTCAATCTCCGTATTCTTAGAAAATTTCGGACTTATTTATCTGATAAGTTCAAGTTTAATAAAATTTGGATAATATTTTAAAAATCAATATATCTATCTATCTATATATTACTAAAATTTGAAGAGTAGCGTTTAATATTGTTGCTATCACGTTGCGCCATATCAGCTGTCACATCATTTTATATATATATATATATATATAATTTGTCCAACAATTTTAAAATGGTTTTTACAATTTTCAGCCCTATAAATACAGTCAATTACTTATTTATTTACTTCTACTATCACCCTATAATAAATTTATATAATTAATTCAGCCTACCTGTTAATTATTTAGTTCCACTATCAAGCCCAATCCGAAACTTTTTTGTTTAGTTTTAGGGTTTTATGTGAACCTTTTCAGCTTTAAAAAAAAAAAAAAAAAAAAAAAAACATTAACATTTAAGCCTTTCAAGCTTTAGGGTTTTTTTTTTTCCTTTCCAATTTTCCTATAATTATTTTAACAATTTTTTTTTTTTAATATTTACACTTCTACAATCTTTCTCCCTCCCTTACCATTTCATCTCCCCACTACTTCTACAATCTTTCTCCCTCCCTTACCTTTTCATCTCCCCACTACCATCTACATTAATATCATTCTTCCTCTTTCCCTTCATCTTCCTTTATTTTTGTCTCTTCTTATTCACACTCTTTTACTATAAATTTGCCACTATCTCATCTATTCTATGCATAGTTTTCCCTCACAAAAAAAATGGTTCTTTCTCTCTCTCTCTCTCTCTAAATTTTTTGGTGGATTTTTTTTTCTCGCATCTCTACTTTAGGTTGATAATTTTTTATATTCTTTAAAACTCTATTTTGGGTTAATGCAATTTAGTTTTGTTTTTTAAATTGTTGTTTTGTTTTTTTTTTTTTTTTTTTTTTTGTTAATTATTCTCTTTGATTGTTAATGTTATCCTATTGCGTTCTAAAGAATTAAATATAGCATATAAAAATATAATATTATTCTATTACATAGCATGATTTGGATAATTTGGTATTTATTATATTACATATCATATTTTTTAAAGTGCTCAATTTAGATGTTAGACTATGAGACTTTACTAATTTTTGTTTATTTTCTAATCTTTTGTGGTGGACAAAATACTCTTAATAGTTATATTAGAAGTACTCTATAATGTCATTCATTTAAAGAAAAGTAAAGGTTAGCCAAACAAAAATAATTGGATAGGTGACAAATTTTTAACTTTTGCAAATTTATTTTTATTATTATTATTTTATAACAATGCATGTATATAAATTTAATTCTTAGATTTTGCTAATAACTGTTTATTTGATAATATGTTTTGGGTGGCCAAAATTATAATTTCTACAAAGAAAATAACCTTAATAGATTATCAAAAACAAAATTTTATCCTAATATTGGTTCAATTAATCATTGTTAAGTTTTTTTTTTTTTTTTAGTTTACGTTTTTTTTTCATATTTTGGGATTGTTCTCATGATAAATAAAGAATATAATAGAAATACATTACTCATTACTAAATTAAGTTTAAATTGTAAAAAAAATTTAATAAAACCACCATAAGTGCCAACGTCGCGGGATGGACTGAGTATAATTTTAAAACTAAAAGTAAGCATTTATTATTGTATTCCTCTTTTTAAGCATCATCAATTGTAGTTTTCAGGTTGAATCAGCCGGGTCCTTTCTACTTCATAAGTGGAGTATCCGGGCACTGCGAGAAGGGTCAGAGGATGATCGTAAAAGTGATGTCACATGAGGAAGAGTCTCCATCTGGTGGTGGCGGAAAATCATCATCTGGTTCCCATGTTGCAGTTTCTTCACTTGGAGTCTCTGCATTAGTCTTAATTTCTTCAGTTTGTGTTGTCATTTGTTGCTTCTAATGTTATATAGTCACCCTAGTGTTATGCTAGGTGGGAAGTTATTTAGTTCTATTGTCCAGTTTTTGAATTTTTAGGGTTTCATAAGACTAAGTTATTTTTTTGTTCAGAGATGTTATTGTAAATCTAACGTGGGATTTGTTTAGACCTCTGATGATGGAATCTGTCTTTTCTTTAATTTTTCATGTGCTTTGCTTTATAATTATATCTTGAAAAATGTGATATATAAAAGGATAACAAGTTAAGGAGACTTCAGGAAGTTACCAATACAAATATAATATGATTGTTTTATAAGAATATAATGTAAAATTTGTGATTAAAATAGTGCATGTATTATTTAATAATATTTTATATTTTTATAAATTTTATGTAATGGAACGTATAATGTATTTTGCATTTAATAAAAATCAACAAAAATACAATGAAAATTTTAATTTATTAAAAAGATTTAAATTATATAATTATATTATTTTTTTATATAAATGGAGAAAATGTTATTAAAAATGAATTATTCTTAAATATATCATAATTAGTTAACTAATTTGAACATATCTAAGAATATTAATATATATATACACACACACCCACCCTTATTCCATGGAATATAAGTAACATGTTATATTAATCTACAAAAAGAATCAATTTAAGGCCCAAATAGTCCAAGGTGGACTGATTTAAATTGACATGGACCGAATAGACTAAAGTGAATTGGATTAGACCGAAGTGTAATGATATGACCGAATGGACTGAATATGACCGAAGCAAAACGAAATTAAGGACCGACCGAAGTGGATCAAATTGGACTGAATGGACCAAAATACTACATTGATGTGCTTAAAAAGAGAATAACAATAATAAATGCTACGTTTTAGTTTTTAAATATACTAGTCACGATCCCGCGCGTTGCACGTTATGGTGGTTTTATTAAATTTTTTTTACAATTTAAACTAATTTAGTAATGAGTAATGTATTTCGTAATTATATTTTTATTTATTATAGGAACAATCCAAAATATAAAAAAAAAACGTAAACTAAAAAAAATTAATAAAACTTAACAATGACTAATTGAACCAATATTAGGATAAAATTTTGTTTTTGATAATCTATTAAAGTTATTTTCTTTGTAGAAATTATAATTTCGGCCACTCAAAGCATATTATCAAATAAATAATTATTATCAAAATCTACGAATTAAATTTCAATACATGCATTGTTATAAAATAATAATAATTAAAATAAAATTGTAAAAGTTAAAATTTGTCACTCATCCGATTATTTTCGTTTGGCTAACCTTTACTTTTCTTTAAATGAATGGCATTATTGAGTACTTCTAATACAACTATTAAGAATACTTTGCCCACCACAAAGGATTAAAAAATAAACAAAAATTAATAAAGTCTCATAGTTTAACATCTAAATTGAGCACTATAAAAAATCATACTATATAACAGAATAAATACTAAATTATCTAAATCATGCTATGTAAT